>NW_027272314.1:0-425527 GCF_040938485.1 Diadema antillarum | reverse complement strand
AAATTTCACAAGGACTCTGTGCTGTAAAGCTTTGCTGACAATAGCAACTGGAGATTTAGCGTTGACTGGTCGTTGTGGGTTGGTTTGAGAAATATCTCATCCGTTGTGGATACAGAATTTTCTGATCACACACAAACAATCCACGAAATTACTGGTGGTTTGGTGTTGGTGTTGAGAAATATCTGATCCGTTGCAGATACAGAATTTTGATCCACACAAGCAATCCAAGAAATTTTGTGACCTTGCCGTGAAATAAAGAGTGATCTGTGGTCATGCTTTTACATATTTACCATGTTGCTGATTGGCATTGGACAAGGTTTCACTCATGAGCAGGTTCACGGGAACATCTGCCACTGTTGGTAGGCTTATTGTCAGGGCTGGCTTTGTACCTGCATGTCCATTGAATGTTTGTTTGGGAAAATAACCATTCAGGATATGCACACATATATGCACAAAAAGAACACTGCACAGTTTGTGTGTAGATAAATACACTCAACCTTGCCTACAGGAAAAACCAAATCTGGTTGGACAGAAGAAATAGCTTCAGCTAATGAGAACATGTGACTTACACTGGATTACAATCAATAGAATAATTGGTTATAAAGAGGTTTTAACTACCTATCTAAGATAGACAGGACTTGAGACAGACATTCAATAGACCTATAGATAGGTAGTTAAAAATAACAGGTAGAGAGATGAGATAAATAGGAAGGTTACGAAAAATAGATGGATGGAGGGAATAGATAAGGAGAAAGAGAAAGAGAGACAGACTTACTGATATCTATGCTAAAAATAGAGGTAAATCAAACTGCATGTGGATAAGTTTTTTTTTCATTGAATCTTGAGGGACAAATCCGAAGGGATGTGTTTAAGCTGTTATGAACTCCCATAGACTTCTGTGCAGCATCCACGACAAGTTATGTGAGCCAGTGTTTTAACCCTTTGTGTACTTCGAGTATCAACTGGTGCAAAACAGAACAGAACAGAACAAAACACAAAACAAAACAAAACAAAACAAAACAAAACAAAGCAAAACAAAACATCATAACATTGTACACACTGCCCAAAGTCTATGGCATGGGAAGGGTTTAACATTTTTTTTTTTTTAATTTCACATCTATTCTATCTCTGGAAGATTTTGGTAGGGGTGTGTATGTAAAACTTTATTTATAGATTCATATAACTGTGGTCTGGACATATATGCAAATTAGATAATTGGTGATGTCATCAAGTCGCAAATATCGGATTGATTTCTGCACAAAAATTTGATAGTAAGATCATGCTTTTTGGTGGACGATTTGGCTGTTTGTAGATAACAGATAACACACATGTACAATTTGTAGATACACGCGTTACACACATACTGTCTTATAACACATTCATAATATATTATTAAATGTGTGAAACACATACCAGTATAGCATCTAGTAGAGATATAGGCATATTGTGTAATATGTGTGATTGTATGATACTCCTAAGTAACTTCCCTTCTCAATTGTCAATTAGTTCCGTCTTTTAACAAATAGTTTCATAATTATGTATGTTTATATTCTTTTTGTATCGATCATATTACTATAATTTACTTTTTCTTGTATAATCACACTCTTTTTGTAATTTAATTGGCAAAAAATATGACTCTGAAAATAAAAATTTGCTTTAAGATCAAATAATTTTTTTGAGCGTGGCAGGTACCATCTTCCTGTGGGTCTTCTGCCAAGTTTCAACAGCGCCCTCGGGGACTACGACACACGCCACCGCGCCATCCTGAACACGTACTTCTCACTGGCCGCCTGCTGCGTCACCACATTTGCCATCACCACCCTCCTCAACAAGAAGGGAAAAGTGGAGATGGTATGCAAACATTATTTAAGATTTACCCCTCAATCTGCCATGGTGTAGAAGCCCTGTGTGCCACATTATTCTGAGACTTGATGCTATGAGCGCTCTTGGAAAACATTATGTTTTTCCTACCGTGTAACTTATCGATCTACAAAAATGTCTTATGCCAGATATGCAGTGAGCATAGTTGGAGAGAAAATTCCATGATTTGCTGTGGTATGAATGTTATGACAAATTTTCTTGCAAATGACCAGTAGCTACATTTTTGTCCAGCTCGGGGGGGGGGGGGGTGGGGGGGGGGGGGGTTGGAGGGGGCATGACTCTTGCAGACTCGACTGCAACAGAAAATCTGTGCTTATTTGAAAAAAACCCTGATGGAACACCACTATTCAATCATCATGGAATGCAAGCTATCTGTGTGAGGAGAATGGAATTTAATGAGTGACACTTTTCATTGTGCCATGGCATTTGGCAATTTCTTGATCGGTTAGGATGGGGTTCATTGTGCATTTGAACAAAATATGTGAATTTGGCAAGCCGTTTGACTGAATCAGGCTTGCAAAAGTGGCGCATAAAAGAGATCGCAAAACAAACACACAAAATTTGAGGTCCAAGTGATGAACAATTACTGAATTGAGAACTGGACCATTCTTTTTCCTATGGTTACATTTTGTAGGGATTCAAGTAGAAAAGACCATATGAGAAATGTTTGCAACAGTGGCGGATTGCCCCCCCCCCCCCCCTTACAGAATTCCTGGATCCACCCCTTTGCAATGTCGTCAGAGTGTGAGAAATGTTACTGATCCAAGGATGTGTGAGCATGGTATTTAAGACAATCCATGAAAGCTGGAGGTTTGGGCAATATCAAGGAGATTTGTATTACTGAGTATTGCAATTGGCAAATCAAATAGTGTAGGAAGCTTCCTTATCTTGGTCTTTTTCCAGGCTTTGGTAGAGACCTTATTAATGCATCCAGATTTGATTTCTCTGTGTGTGAAAAGTCAAAAAGATGTATTCTTTGCAACTGATTGACAAATTGCCCTACATCAACATAAATAAGCACTGAATTGATCAGTGTTTTAGTAGTAGCCATGATAAAAAAACATGAGCGTACATACTCGAGCAGGATCTGAACCTACCACCTCCTGATCACCGGACAGGCGTCATCTCCACTAGACCACCGAGCTATCACCAGATGTATTCTTTATAGGTATTTGATTTGTTTTTAATACCTTACTTACTTACTTACTCCCACAGGTCCACATCCAGAATGCCACCCTGGCCGGAGGAGTTGCCGTGGGAACCGCAGCAGACCTGATGATCCAACCATGGGGCGCCATCCTGCTGGGAATTGTCGCTGGGATCCTCTCCACCTTTGGTTTCAAGATCATCCAGGTGAGGCATGGGCAGAGTCAGACCTCCCATTTTAACTTCTTTTTTGTCGGGTGAGAACGAGAAGGCCATTAAGTTGCCACTAAACCCATAGTGTTGGAGACAACTTAAAGGACAAGTTCACCCTCATAAACATAAGGATTGAGAGAATGTAGCAATATTAGGAGAACACGTCATTGAAAGTTTGAGGAAAATCGGACAACCCGTTCAAAAGTTATGAATTTTTGAAGTTTTTGTGTAGTAACCGCTGGATGAGAAGACTACTGCAGTGTATGAATAACTTAGATGTCACATGCGTACAACAATATAAGGAAAATATAAAGAGAATTTCACAAAATTCCATCTTTTGAAAGAAGTACATATTCCCTTGACTCGTTACCGACATATGTTAGGGGTAATATTATTCCCCCTGCTTTTAGAAAGAGACAAGTCAAGTGCTCTTTTATTATGCGAAAAAAGTGAAAATATGTTGAATTTTCTTTACATTTTCTTTATCCTGTTGTACGCATATGACTCACAAGCTGTAGTAGTCTCCTCATCCAGCGGTTCCAACACAAAAATTTTAAAAATTCATAACTTTTGCATCGATTGTCCAATTTTCCTCAAACTTTCACTGATGTGTTCTATTAATATTGTTGCATTTTCTCAATCCTTATGTTTATGAAGGTGAACTTGTCCTTTAACGCCCTTCTCATTCTCAACCGATGATAAGCCAGTTCCTTCAACAATTTTTGTAGAATCTGACCATCACCTCCTCCCCTCCTTACCAAAAGGATCCCACTCTTTCTTTTCACCTATCCATCTCTTTGTTTGTTTTTGATATTGCAAAGATATACTTCAGATAAGCATTGCTTAATTCGAATACCAATTTCTAGTTTACATCAGGTATCTTGAATACTGTAAAACAAGATTTTTTCGCAGCATGAAATTTTTGTGAGTTACCTCTGACATTCAATGAAAATAATGTAGACAAGAACTTCAGCGTGCATTTTAATTTTGCAAATCTTGGCTCTTGTGAAAGTAGTGAAATTAAAATGCATGCAAACATTCCTTGTTTTACATTATTCTGCTTTCTGACCTGAGCCTTTCAATAAACTTGTCAAGTATGCATATGAGGAGAAAGCACGAAATCAGCGATTTTTGTGACATATTGACCGATTCTGTGACGCGCTATGTGTATTTTTGGCATGGGCAGCGCCATTAACGAGGTGTCTCAGCCGACTCCCCCACCCCCTTCCGCGCATGGAATGAAAAACTGATGCATGGTTGTTTTAGCCAATGGGTGTGTCGTACTGAGTGCGCGAATGCTTGCTTAGTGCGTGAACCTTTGTTACAAGTGCACGATAAACATGTTGCCCGTGGGGTGGGGGAGAGGAGGGGGGGTCGGCTGGGACACCGCATGGCTGCGCCCAGTGCCACAAAATTTCTGCTGCCCTCAATGAACCCGAATCGGTCAATACTCTTGAATGTATAGTCTCAGGTTAATCAACAGCAGGAACCTGATGATCTGCTAGTTGATATGCTTCCATACCTTTCAGACCAGTGATTAACAAACTGTACCATACACTGCCCATTTCCTCAGCCCGCTCTTCTGAAGCTTGGAATCCACGACACCTGCGGGGTGAACAACCTCCATGGTATGCCAGGAATTCTAGGGGGCCTGGGAGGCGTGGTCGCCTCAGCTCTTGCCACCACAGCTGTGTACGGAGACAGGTGAGCAGGACATGAATAGATGATGATGGTCAGATTCACTTGTCTCATCATATCAGTATTATATGTTCTTGCTTTCAGATTGTTAACCCTACAGTGAACTTCCGTTACAAGGAATACAGTCATAACAATATTCTTGTTACAACAAAGTAACAATTCAGGTCCCAAAATGATCATCTCTGTTTTTCATATGAATTCCACTGTTTTGCTATAATGAAATTTCAATATGATGAAAGAAAACTGCGTGTCCCAAGGACTCTGTTATAACCGGAGCACACTGTATGTACTTGTGTATCTATGCCATACATATTAATTGTTGACCCAAGGGAGGTTTTGGCAGCTCCCCAATTTTTAAGTCTACAATGACATACAGATGCGTAGATAAATATATTAATCCTGTTTCATACCAGAATCTGGTAGCCTGCGTATTAAGTCTATGGGCATTTTAGAATTCAATGTGGAACGGGTTAATATGTGTTAGATGGTATTATCTAAGGCGTGGTCAAATAGTTCTTTGTATATCTCTTCTTGACAGCGGCAGAATGACATCGACTTCCATGTTCTGTGTTCTGCACTGTTGATGTATCTGACAGAAAATCTATTCAAATTGCTTTTAATATCATGCGTGTAGACTGTCTAAAAGCATACATATTACAAGTAAGAACAGTGGAATATTTTATCTGTAGCATTATGAACACAAATATCTGATGTGAACAAAATTTTCACAATCTCTTGTAGCCACAAATAAGAGTTGCCATTTGCACCTGTGATCTATAAAGAGAAGGCAAATACTATGGATGCTCTGTTGAAATTATATTGAGAATATTTCTGATTTTTTTTTTTTTTTGGACCAAATGCTTTTGTTCGTTTGCCAGCCTCAAGGAAATCTTTGGAGCTCGTTTTGATTCAGACATGGTCACTCCTGGTCCCGACGGTGATGAGATCCGGTCGGCCGGCACGCAGGCCCTGTTCCAGCTCGCTGCTCTTGTCATAACCATTGTCATCGCCATAGTAACTGGCCTCATCACTGGTGGGTGGCACGTCTCATAGCTGGGTTAACCCTTCCTTTGCAAATGAGTCAAATGTGCCGAAATTTCACACACAAACCTATGGACCTGAAATCATTTTTGCAAGCAATGGGTTAAAGGAACTATATGCAATGCAAACACATGTTGACTTGTGTTTTATATGTAATTCATGATACACTCATCATCACTTATATGGCCAAAAGAATATCAAAATATACATGATTCCACAAAATTATGTTTTTTAAGAAAAGTACACATTTCATTGGCTTGTTACGAACACACATAAAGGGTAATATTGTTTCCCCTTCTTTCTGTAAGAGGTAATTCAAGTGCTCTTCAATTTTGCTAAAGTGATGAAAATATGTTGAATTCTGTTTATTTCTGTATATCATTGTCCCTGCAGTGATGTCACAAACTGTTGTAGGCTTCTAATCCAGCAGTGGTAGCTCTGACACTTTAAAAATTAATAAATTCTGAATGGATCATCCAATTTCCCTCAAATCTTCACTGATGTATTCTACTGCTATTGGTGCATTCAATCAATCCACACATATTTTCGGCTGAGAAGCAAAAGGGCTTTATCGCAGTTTGGGGGATTAATGAGTAATATCGATCTCCTCTACACTATGTTATTAATTTTAGATTACTTCCATTATCAGTAAAATGTAAAAAAAAATAAAGCCACAAGGGTGCCTTATATACCCTATTTTGGAACAATCCCCATAAATCTGCCCACTTTTGACTGAGTATCTATTTTTATATCATGAAAATTTATTGTTTCATTTTTATTCACATGCAAATCTTAAGATATGGTAGTGCTCTTCTGGTTCTTAGCTGACAAATTATATTTTGGTGAATTTGTCCATCAACCCGTTGAGGACGAGTCCCTTGTACACTCAAACAAGTGTATATGGGAAATGTGTGTTGTAGCAAAATCAGCCTCAAGGGGTTAATTCTGTAAGGACTTGTTGGATGCCTTTTTTCCTGTCATCATCTACTGATTTAATTTCTCCAGGGCTCATAATGAAGATTCCGTTCCTTGATGCCCCAAGTGATGAGGACCTGTATGAGGATGACCCCTTCTGGGATGTGAGTATGAATATTCATGAGTTGCACTCATATGAATTCTTCCCATCATGAATATGCATAAGTGGGTATTGATTTTTTTGTTTTATTGTTTCTATCCATTAGAGATTGCCACCCACCTCTTACAAAGTGGGTCTATGAGAGAAGACATTTCCTTGTGGTAGTCGATGATGACAACTCTTTTAAGATAGTGTAGGAGGGCAGGGATATCATTGGCAGAAAATGAATATTTGTGTAATAGATCTGATCTATATTTTGTTTGCAGGACAGGTAATGGATGTTTGATTTTCCAAGAAAGTTGGAAAAAAAAAACCCAAACTGTCCAATCTTTTTTTTTTATTGCTAAATGTGTCGTTGGTTTAGGTTTGAGGTTAACATGTGCTCTGATCGTGAAGTATTGAAAATAACGCTCAAATGAAATTTGCAAGATCCAGAAATAATGAAAAGGGGTTTGCTATAGAAGGCTCCCATCACTTACCTTCATCATGTGACCACTTTGAGGAGCTGTTGGCATCGCATAGAAAAACAGATCACTAATGATCTTAACAAAAGTGTGACAGTATAGACAGTTTAGGCTGGGTTGAGAGGAGCTAATATTGCTAGATATCTTAATAATTTTCGAAAGCAGTTTGATATCATAAGAAAAGTAAGTATGAAGCAATGGGAGAAGACTTAATTATCATAGAATTGTTTTGATAGACAGATTTGATTTTCTGCAAGAGAGTAATATTCTTTAAATGAACAAGTACAATGACGTTTGCTCATACTATTCCAGTGAAAGCTGATATGAGAAGTGTGAAATAGCTTGAATTGAATTGAATTGAATTGAATTGAATTGAATTGAATTGAATTGAATTGAATTGAATTGAATTGAATTGAACTGAATTGAAGAGAAAAATCTTTCTTTAGGCACCAGAGACACAGTGAATTAATGCTTTGTAATTGTTTCAAACTTCTGATAAAGAATGTACCATATATTGAAACTCTAAAGTGCCCAGAACATAGAATGATTGCATAAATATAAGCTAGCGTGCATAGATATAATCTGTATTTGCATAGTGATGATAAAAATATAAAGATATGATGAAATGTTCCCTTGCCTGTAAAATTTTGTATTTTCTTTGGTACACGACTAATGTTATTACCAATGATATCTCCACAATGGTATTCACATGTGATCTGCCCCTTTGCCCTAGGCATTTTCTAATTCCAGTCAATCATCTTGGTCCCATTCAATAAAAAAAAAGAAGTTGCTATGATAGCAACTCTTGATAGAATGGCAATTGTAATGGTAACGGCAAGAAGCAAGCTTCCTGATTGGCTGTTGCTATGGGAAGTTGCTATTCTAGCAAGAGTTGCTATCCTAAAATCTTTTATGAAATGATACCCAGTAGTTCAGTTTGATATCAATTCACTGACATTTATGACATGGTACTTGAATATAGTTCGCAAAAAAAAAAAAAAAGAATCGTTGTACCAAATCCTAGGCTGTGATTGAATATCATACAACTTTAGTATATTTGTACTGTAGCTCACTTTAAAGGCATAGCTCTTTCTGATCATATGCTATATAGTAGATGTTACATATTTATTATATTATATTCATATAGGCATGATTGATGTGATGCTAGAAGTTACCCTGAAAGCTTAATTTGGTTGATTATATTTTGATCTCGAAGGAGATGACAATGCAAAAATGAAATATTGGGTGTATGATAGATAATATTAATATAATAAATGCATGCAAAGTATTTTTTTGTGTGTGTTCAAACCAATGTGATGAGATTTTCCATACTTTGTTGGAAAATATCTCTGCTCTTCATGACTATAATTACCAAAACAAGTTCTTGAATTCTTGGTTAAGTAAAAGACCATAGTGTGCCACTGCCTTTCCACATTGTGCTCACAATGCAATATTTACTTTATATACTATTGCATACTGGTAATCGAAAAGCTTTGCAAACTAAAATAACTTGCATTGATATTAACACTTCTCCCCCCCTTTTCAGTCTGTGCAATGCATTTAATAGAGTTTTGAAAGCCCTTGAAGTGATATACATTCTCTATTTGCTATGACAGCTTGGAATCTGTCTCCTGTAAAAATGATATGCTTAATTCATATCATCCATATGATGCTTTGCAATGTATCTCTTGCACAATTTCTTGCTTTGAATTGACTGGATGTGAATTGTCATATAATGTAGACATCTGTTTTTATGTTTGTAGTGCCAGCAGCCATATGTTTTAGAACTCTAACAGAAATTAACTTTCTTTTTAATAATGTGTCTATCATTTGTGTTGTTGCGTGTCTAGACCTAAATAAAATTCTTTATAATCCTTTTTCATATTTCTTGAGCATAATATTCTCCGTGCTACTTTCGAACTTACTGCCAATTATCGTAATTTTCCAGTGCTCTGTGACAAGTCTTGGGACAAAAGACAGAAAAAGCAGAACAAATAATCCAGGCACATCTTAAGGTTAATCACACCCAGCGAGCCAAATTGTTCAGAATTTGACATTTGATTTCTCTTTTTCAGTTTATGCGTGGGATGAACTTCTATCCAGACTTTCTGGTTTTAGAGCTTGGAAAGATGTTAACTGTTTGTCATCTAACAAAGCTGATATCTTTTAGCACCCGCATCCTGGTAAAAAATTAACCTGCTCCTGCTCTGTGAAGTTTGAATGCTTTTACGTTTCCTGTAATCCCCATATTTCTTTCCCTCTCTTCAATCTTCTCAGGCAATACTACAATTACTTTTTCAAGGTTAAGTGACATTAGAAACACTTTGACAAGATGAAAGATAACAACTTTACAACTTTTTACAACCCACAATGGAAGAATTTCCTTCACAGGATGTGAATGATTTTTTAAGAAAAATCCAAACACAAAGGATAACTACAGAACTTCTAAAGTAACTTTGGAAACAGTGAGTTTGTCATCCACGTACACTGTCCAGTACACCTGAAAAGGAAGGATGAACTAAATGACCATTTAGTTTTCATAGGGTAGTAAATTATACTCATTCATAGCCACAGAGGCACTGTATATAGGAAGAAGCAATAGTAATTCTGTATAAATATCAAATACATAGTGATTAACCCTAGATGTGAGAAAGTTATGATGAAGAGATGCTATATACTTGCTGCTGTTCTTAAACTGCTGAAGTATGCAGCTACCTTGCCTATTTAAACTTTCCATGTGGTTGCCTCCGTGATATTTGAAACTGCTTTACAAATACTCATATAACCCTCCATTATACGACAAATATGAGTGATGTGGTATCCGCCATTGGGAAATACACTTTCCAGTCTAGGATTTGGTACATTTTCTGTTTTACTGAGGAAGTCAGAGAATAGACAAATATGTAATAAGCTCAGTGTTCGCACATATGAAGTCAAGTAATTAATGGTCTAGTGATTAATAATGCTAAGCATGATTTTATGATGTTACAAATCAACAAAAATAAAGCAAGTGGTACTGAATGATATCAAACTGGAACTGCAAAATATATATTTTGTCACCTTTTTTTACACAATGAAAATTTCAATAAGGTCCGTTTTCTAGTGGGCATAGTGTCTGTAAAAGCAATTGATTGATTGATAAATAAATAAATAAATGAATGAATGAATTAATAAAAAAACTAATTAATTGATCAATTAGATAATTAATAAATCAAAAGATAAATATAGGTAGTTGATCTCTGAGGTCTTCACACCATACTCTTATAACTGATGAAGTTACTGGATTTCACATAAAAAATTGCTGAACTACCGAACTAATGTGATCATTTGAAAAACTGGGACGTCAATTTCCAGGAAATACCATCCAGTGTCATAACCGCAGCAGGGAGAACCCAAGGATATCAAATTGTAGATCAACCAGCGAATGCGGTATGGCAAGAAAGAACTCTATAATCAAACTTCTTCTCACTTTTTTTGATCACATATTTGTGTTATTTCTTTTCTATTCATTCCCACTACCCTCATATTTTCCTCTTTGAATCACAAATTGTACACACTATGCAAATCATATGCACAGCATGCACAGTTTTTCTCACAAATAGAACACATAACCCCCACCCCCCTAAAAAAAAAAAATGTGTTTTTGTTCATCATCCATGATAAATATACATAAGAGGCACAACATTTGTGACAGCATTTTACATTAAATATATATAATGCACTTATCATCTTGGGGATTTTTTTCAAAGTTGTCTTATGTCAAACATATACCTGACATAGTACTTAATATTTATTCAAATGTGGTATATTTTTTTAGTGTGATAAGCAGGTCATTTGTAGCTTCCATTTAAGTATGCCAGCTAATTAATTTGACTCAAGTATGATGGGTGGTGAATTTTGAAAAATCTTCATCGATACTTATGCACCTCCATTCTGAAAAGTCATCCGTTCATTGGTTAAAGAAACTTCATCATCGTGAACAACGTTCTCATTTGCTCCAGGGATGTGAGACATTACCCACACACATATATATCTCTATACATTTTCATATTAATAGATATATATTATATATATGAATATGAATATATGAATTTATGAATATAGATTAAAAAGAAATTAGATTTCCATCATATCAACATACATTTTAGAATAAAGTTGCTCAAAAGAAAATAATTGAGATATGTATACGGGTATATGTGATATAATTGGTATCCCCAAAAATAATTCTTGCTTTTTAAAAAGTGCAATTCATTGAAAAGATTTTTAATTTTGCTCTGATCATAACTCGGAAGAATAATCCTTGATATGATATGCGAGGTATCAGTGGAAAAAGTTTTGTTTTGCTTTATCTGATGACAGACATACTTTACTGTTTGAAACTGGTACTTAACCAGTTTTGTGACCAAATCCTTTGAATACTGAGGAATTTCTGAAGGATCGAGTTAACATCCAAGAGATGATCAAAACACTCTTTTAAATTATGTTTATATGTATTCGATATCAATATTTCTGTTGTATTATTCAGGATACATTATTGGTAATCTTACCTTTGCCATCTTTGTGATTATTATTTTTATCACTATCAGTGAGTTATATTTACACTTATTATTCACATTATTATTTTGTATTTAGATTCATGACACATCCCAGATTTATCAAATCCATTATATTTTCACTTAATTTTGAAGTTGAATGGTGGAAACCTTGTTATGATGGTCAGAACACAATATAGATTAAATTTTGATATGATTTTAGAGCAGCAGTAGATGTTCTTTTTTCCCTTCAATTTACTTTCCCCAGCTGAGCTAACAAGCCAGCAAACAAACAATTAAACATACCTATTCCCAAGAGTAAGTTATTTAAATTCCTAAGTGACGTAGAGACATTTTCTCTGACAATATTTTTTTTTTGCCTCAGTATTGCCATTGTTTATGAGCATACGATTCAAAACATCTTCACATAAACAAATTGTCAGTTTTCTCAAAAGGGTTCTTTACAAACATGCATCCCAGCTACAAGTCCAAGCAAACAAAGGCAGACATGAAGTTTAACTACTAACCACAGATATTCAATTCTTATCATCAATATCATGCACACCACCAAATCTCATTTTGAATTAGAGTGAGCTACCTTTCATCAATTTTTTTTTACTTTTTGCACCAGCAGGCATGAGTGGAAAAAAAGCCACCCTCTTCAAAAAAAAAAAAAAAATGCTCATACACTGATTTGATTCTTGCTTCTCATAATAAAGTGTTTTCTCCTTTTCTTTTGCCTCCTTTGCGTGTACAACATGTCCTGATATTCAGTCTATTTCTCTAATCTGTGGCACTATTTATTACTTTGCACAAACATATTTTCTCATTAACCATATCACAAAAAAAATTTGATTATTTTGCCATTAATCAAACTCCACTTTAAGTTGTCATTTTAATATCAAATCTCTGTATCACTACTTAAAGAGCATTTCTAATTGGATGATTTTTACATGTTGACCAAGTGTGTGTGTACATAGTATTCTGTCTGAGAGAGTCGTTTTAACAAAACAGACCAAGCTGTGTTCTGTGTTCATTTTCATTTGTGCTAACTCGTGTCTGGATTGTAATCTTGCTTTATATTGTCTGTATGTCTGTTGCATGATTTTTTAGTGTGTGGCATTTTGTGGCACTATAATCATTTTGTGGGTCATTGAATATAAGCATTATAGCTTTGATAGCCTGAGTTGCGTAAAATCATCGTTTCTTATGTCTTTGTATTTCTTCTGCAAACATAGTTTATCAAAGAACATAAGATATAAATAGTGACACTATCATTTCCTAAGTTTGCCCTATCAGTCTATGGGATCAAAAGAAATATTTGTTGTAATGTTTATACTCTGCTGGAATAAACTATTGAATTGAATTGAATTGGTGTATCTGCACGCATGTATGAGAGAGAGAGAGAGGGTGTGCATTTGACAGTTTTATATTTAACATTTTCTTCAAGACATCCTTGATGTATTATGTGGTATTGTCCATAGTTTTGACAGAGCTGAAACATTAATTTATAAAAATGTTGCTGTTGAGATTTCAACCAAGCATTGCAAAGTCCTTTATATGTGGTATGTATTAAGTTGATTAAAAAAAAAGTAAATAATGCCATACAGAGAATAAATCAAATCAAATCAAATCAAATCAAATCTAATCAAATCTGTGGCTCAAGTGATATCTAAATCTTCTCTCCATCTTTTCCCCTCCTCCTCACCCTTTCCCTCCTCTTCCACCTCCCCTGCAACCACCACCTCGCCCCTCCCCCCTCGCCCCTCCCCCAAATCAGGACATCGAGAGGGAGGACCTTGGACAGCCCACCGTCCACAATGGCAAAGAGGCTGATGCACGAGTCTAAAACGGCGCCCTCGTCCGCCTGACATGTGACAGTGCTCTTCAACAAGGCTGTGGATTTGTCCCTTGACCTGGGGCAGCTTTATCTGCCCATGGTGTCTTCCACTTTCGCTGACCCACATGGTGCCTACATTTTCCCATTATCCCACGAACATCTCACCAGTTGATTCTATTGCGGCAGATATTGTTGTCACTGATGGGATAATCAGATTGAATTCAGCAAACATGAATTGTTGCTCAGAGTTTATATTTCATATCAACTCAGCAAGTTCAGTATATTCCAGAGAGATTCTCCATACTCTAAGTGATGTGGTGGGGTTTGTTTGTTTGTTTGTTTGTTTTTTCTTTTCAATCATGTAAGGATTTATGTATACACTCCATCACCTTGGGACAGTTGGTTCAAACCTACAATCTTAGGATAAATGCATACTGCTGCCGCACCTGTTGCAGACTGCAGTATTGTGTCCTGTACCATGGTATTATAAATACATGGGGGAAAATAATTCAGTAGAATTTTGGTATGGAAGTGATGTGTGAGACACTAACATGGAGGAAAAGAACATTGAAAATCAGCTGATTGTAAATAAGTAAAATTGCATATCTTCATTATACATATTTTTGTATTTGCATAATCATATTCCAGAAATTGTGATGTACAGCTTTATGCTACTGTGTGACTACATTATCATTACTGGATTATGCATTTATTTTTTGTGGTTGTAGTTATAGAGATGCATGGTAGGAATTTAGCCGTCTTAAAAATATATATTTACTTCATGTATAACACAATTGCAGTTGAAGTAGTGTGGTACAATATCATAATGCATGTATGATATATTCCATAGTGTTATGGTAGAAAGATGTGTCTTTGATTGGTAACACATGTTATTTGCATATTGTAGGTATACTGCTCATGCGTACAACTTTGCCTTGTGCTAACAAATACAGAAAGTGTGACAAAAAGACTACTGTAGCCTTTTTTTTTTTCTATAGCTTTCGTTTGAATCTCTTTAAACTCTTTTGGCCCGAATTCACGAAGGTGGTTTAAATTTAAACCATGGTACAAATTTAGACCATGGTCTAAAATAAGCGTTAAATAGGCGTACCAATACTTGCGCGCATCAATGCACGTTTTTTTACTGGATGGCTGTTAGCGTACGCAATCTGTCAATCATAAATACGCAGAAGAAATATACATAAACCATGGTTTAAATTTAGACCACCTTCGTGAATTCGGGCCAATTTAACTTTCGGGCATTTAACTTTGAAACAAGTTGACTCAGAAATGCATTTAACGAAAAATGTATTGTATGTTTGCTCTGTATTCTATAATCTATGTAGTTTATTGGGTTAATAGCCCATTCAGACACACTAAGTTATTTTATAAGATCATTCAGACACAACGTCCTAATATATGATAATCTTGTGGCATCATCACGTATCATAAGCTCATGAATATGTATGAGTCTCTCCCATACACAGTACAAATCGTGAACTGACTTTGTGCATGGTACTTTTATATTGCACTGGATTTATTTGGTAGTTTGCCCTGCTTACATGATGTAAGAATATTGGAGCATGTAGACACAAATATGCATGGAAGAAATATGAATCATATATCGAAATGGTGCTCGAATGATCGTTTCAACATCAAAATGTATATTCATATGATGTTTCAATATGTGGCTACACAAACACACAGAAAATCTGATAATACATTTCACTATAAGCTCATGAATATGTATCTTGAACTGAATCTTGAAATCTTGAACTGACTTGGTGTGCCCTGTTTACATTGCACTGATTTCATCTGGTAGTTTTTCCTATACTTATATGATGTATAGATATAGCGCATTTAGACACGAATAAGTATGTGTTTATAAGTATATGAATATGTATGTATTGTGTGTGTTTACATTATGGTTTAGTTCATAATTTTAGGCTGAAACAACCACACATGCACTCTAGAATGGAATGGTAAATCAACATTTGAAATAATGTCCCTCCAACCTTTTGTAAAATGTTCAATTTAGCACTAAAAAAGTTGCAGTAACATTTCAGTAATCAGTCTGGTAATGGTAAATCCAACATTTTAAGTGTGAAAGTGGACAGTTACTGAAAGGTTGGAGGAATGACAGCATTTACAATTGTCATTTATACCATTTCATTATTTTTTGAGTGTGAAGAGTGCAACCAACTTCAGATGCATGGTAGCAGACATTGTCTTGGTGATGCTCAGTAAAAGTGATGATACAGCTTGGGTTGAGGTGGGGGCTATCAGGTATCCAATGCTTTTCGATGATTATTTTTTGAGGTAATTAGAAACCTCTCGTGAAATATGAAAGAGCATATAATTCTAAGAGATTTCAAAGTTTAGTTGATGAAAATTGGCTTTGAAATGGCTGAGATATCCAAGATTAAGCAATCCTAATAAAAGGTGGAACCCACCTTTTATTAGGATCACTGTGTTTACTTTGTTTTGGATATCTCAGCCATTTCAAAACCGATTTTCATCAAATAAAATTGAATTCCTCTTTAATAGATTTGTGTGCTTTTTTAACATTCCATGGCGTGGTTTCTAAGCATCTCACAAAAAGTTAAAAGCTGCATCCTCACTTCAACCAAAACTATACCAACCCTTTAAAGGAGTTTTTTTAATGATATCAATGTCCTGAGAAGGTATTTTAAATCTTTAAGACATCAGCGTTGTCACGTGTGAATTTCCCCTTTCTTACACGTTGGTGAGTATAACAAAAGAGGTCTGAACTATGACAAAAGTAGAGAAAAAAATCAAAGCGAGGGATTGATGCAAAGCAAGAGAGATTGAGAGACTACTGCCTTCCTGGTTTAACCCATCAAATACCAGGAGTTAAATTTTTGTGCTGTTTTGTGCTGTATCTTTTTCATCATCATATGCCACTACCATTCCATTGTTACTGTATCATTAGGCAGGGAAAACAGCGGCCAAACGTGGAAGAATCTATATTGTATCGTGGTTATATCAATTGAAAAAAAAAAAAACATGTACATAGACATTCGTGCTGTCATGCAAGTATTAATGAGTATGTTATTTCATATCCACTGCATACACACAGTCGGGAAGGAAATAAAAAATGTATATTGCCAAAGGTCCACTAAGGAAGTCTTTGGGTTGGATGTCCATAAGAAGGTACATGTAATGTTTTTCAAATATATACGATGAAAAAAAAAATGTTTCAAGGAGAAATGGATAAATCTGTTTTGGCTAGCAATGTATGCGCTATTGGCGATGGATGTCTGTACATTTTTTTTTTTAGGGAAGAAAAGGGGAAAGAACTTGGAAAAAAGGGGGATCAAATGGAAAAGAAAACTGACAGAAAGCTGAAGGTAAATGATGTATCCAATAAAGTAATTTGTTAAATATACAGTACCATGTTTTATAAGTAATAAAAATGATTATTCTATATTGGTCTTTGGTAATTCTTTGTCTCATTCTTTCTTCAAGAAGAAAAGCTCGAACTAGTGGAAAAAACAGACCTAATTGTTGGAGTCCTGTTGTCCAGCAAGTTGCGGTTCCGAGCCATTACTTAGAGGAATTCTGGACCAGATAAAAGTTAGTCTGCAGTGAAAGAGTAGAATGCTAAAACTGAAAACATGATTCAAATCGGAAAAAGGAAATTAAAGAATTTATACAATTTTGAAGTTTCATGAATTTTTGCTGAACAGTTTTCGGACAGTTGCTACATGTATTAAAAATGTACATGTGTGAGCGAATAATGTCATCACAACAACAATTTTCCATTACTCGTGTTAAAAAATCGAGAAAAAAAAATCTGCTTTAAGAATAATTAAATATTTTAATGTTATTCCTGGCTAATAACTTAGTGAAACATAACAATACATTTATTATTTCATAATGTCATTTATCTTTATTCGATTTTTATCAAGTTTTCACGGTTGTGCTTAAAAAACTCAACCAGTTCTTTTCAGACTAAACTTTCAAATGGTTCGGAATTTTCCGTGAAATCTTCATAACTTTTGAGCGGATTGCCTGATTTTATCAGAACTTCATTGATGCATTCACCTATACACATACATGTTGGAAATATTTGGATATCATTTATCTTTTAATGTCAATTTATCAAATTCAAGGCCAAATTATATCTCAAAGTTTCATGTGTTTTCGAGAAAATGCCATCTCAATATCATAGGACATGCATGCGAATGTCTAGCCAACATTTATTTATCAAAGTTACGAATGTTTTCGTCTGCAAACAACATGTTGGGGTAAATAGTGTGCGTGTCTGTGTGTCTGTGTTTGTGTGTGTGTGTGTGTGTGTGTGTGTGTGTGTTTGAATCATAGAGATCTCTATGGTTTGAATGTGTTTCGTGCATGGGAGAATGGGCACTCTTTCAGCTCGCCGAAAGAGAGAAACTATGGGGTCTATTTTTATATTTGCATCTTCTTACAAACGCATCGTCAAATTCGTCATCAAACTTGACAGGTATTATCGCTGCGGTGATAGAATATTCATTTTAATTCGTATACCCAATAGCTAAAATCCTTTATTTGCCCATGCGCCATACAGAACTCTCTCGTATCCTTAAATAATACATTTATAATCTTGTTTGAAATAGACACTGCTTTAATTAATTGCCTTCAGTTGTTTATTTCTCCTCTCTTGTGCCCCCTCCTCTTTCTACCGCCATAGACAGGATTAATATGCCTGTATGTCCTATCGTGGAAAGGGTTGCCATTTTTAGTGATTTGCTTTTTACGATTTAATTGGGAGAGAGTAATGGTGTTCAGTACAATCTACTGGAGATTCATATTGTATATGGCGTCATTGTCATCATTGTCACGTCAACCAATCGTTGTCGGCCAACTTTACCGTGTTCTGATGCAATTTTAACCGAATGATCATGCATTGTTCATGTTACCTTGAATGAAATATGCGTTATACCGGCATGACCTTCTACGTAAATCCAGAGGCACAGGTTACAATAGTCCGCTTTATAATTCCAGGGTATATGTCCACAATAGATTCACGGTATAATGTTCACAGCGAAATATGCAGAATCCAACGACCACGTCCAGTCGATGCGTTGAATGATGATTCACTTTATAGTGTCCAGCGAGGAATCCAGCCCGTCACAGCTTTGTCGTAGCAATGTCCATTGACATTAAAATATGAAGTCCAATGAAGGCACATTAATTCTCTGCAGGCAAAATGTCTCCCAGGCCCTATCTCCACAAACATAACAGGTCAGCAGGTAACACAGGACTGACTATAACAAGTCGCTTCAGAGCCAGAAGTGACTTTTTTTCTGACTTTTTCCCCAGCCTTTTTTCCCTCTTTTCTATTCGACATTCCATACATGAGGGGCCCACATTCTACAAGCTTTGTCTTTTTAGTGGGTCCCTCTATTTTTCGATGTTTTGCGTTTTGTTATCTCGTCTTTGTCACTTCAGTCAGTCAATTTTCATGATGACGTATTTGTTACTCCAAGGTTCCACAATTATATTTTCTCAATTTACTTTGTTTTGATTATGCAACCTTATTCTCTGTTACCAAAGGAAGTGAAATGTTTATGTTCTTTTCGGAAATTTTGAATTGAATTGAACTGAATTGAAATGAATATGGGTACAACCCCCCAAAAGAATACGATCCATTCCGAAAAAAGAGGACACGCTTTTGCATGTTTGGACAAGATATCCTGTGCATATTTAAGTGCGCCTTTTTGCTGGGGGTTGTGTCGTCCCTATGTGGTGTGGCCCGTGATGGCGTGGTAAAGAGAAACAAACAAACAAACAAACAAACAAACTAACTAACTAACCTGCAGGAAACATAATGTAGGAGAAAAGAAAACGCTGTTCAGGGAAAAAAAAAAACTTGACCATATTTTACTCCCTAATGGCACCATGATGATGATGATGATGGAACAGTATTTATATAGCGCCATTTATAATTGTGATGTAGAAACATTCAAAGGCGCCCAATCATTAGCACTTGGGGAAAGGGCTGAAGTGTGAAGAGGAGAGTTCGCATAACACAGTAAAAGGGCATCAGTTCAGACGAGAGCCCTTAACCTCGAAGTTAGGAAACTTCGAGGTTAGAGCTTGTAGTTAGGGACCGTGAAGACGCACTCGTAGTTAGCAAACCTCGAGGTTTGCTCGATGTTTCGAGCCACGAGAAATCTTATGGTTAGCGCTCTAACCACGAGCCGCGGGGGGTCCCCACTCGTAGTTAAGCACCGTGTGGACACAAAAAACAACGAACTCGAAGTTAAGAGTGACCTCGCCGTAAACTCCAGCCCCCACAATTTCCCTCTGCTTCCGTGTCAACCTCCCAAACGTACACCACAAATACACTACACGTGAAAAACCTATGACGCACGACACAACATCATCTTTTCTTCCCATGTGCTTGATCTCTGAAACTGAACACGTCGAACTCGCTACTGTATTCTATATTCTTCTCCGACGCTAAAAAAAAAAAAAAAAAAAAAAATGTTTTCGACGAATATCTTCATAAAGGCATAAAGTCATCAGTGCAGTGCTATCTCTGCATACCATGACAGAGAAAAAGAGTACCTGTAAGCGAGTCCGACAGGGTTGGACTAAAGAATAAATAGACGCGTTAGCAGTGTGGGCTGAAACTTCCGGTTTTGTGATTTTAACATCGAGTGGGACCCACTCGTAGTTACGGGGGGCAGAAGCTTAACCTCGAGGTTTCGTAACCTCGAGGTTAAGATTCGTCGTGTGGACACACGTCGTAGTTAGGGGGCAAGAGCTAAACCTCGAGGTTTCCTAACCTCGAGGTTAGGGCCTGCCGTCTGAACGTAACTAGTGTTTGCATATTGATAGCCTGTTTTGTCCCCCCCCCCCCCCCCCCCCACCCAGCTCCGCAAGCTCGGCGTTAAAAACAAAACAAAACAAAAACAAACACCAAATGAAAGCAAATAATATTGCATGTCATCGGACTAAAATGTGCGCAACGCGTATGTGCACACCGCTCTCAGTGAATTAATGTTCGTACAAGTGTATCGCCTGTTACCATTTTACTCGATAGCAGCGACACGAACATGTCAAGGTATCGGTCTCCCTTGAAAGGGACAACACAGAAATAGTTTGACTTCTTTACCTTTTTGCCGTCACGTAATAAAGTCAACATTGCCAAATTTTGGAACGTCCATGTTGTTTGAGCCTTTTCAATAATTGTTTTCATCGATTCGCTTGTTTCTCTGCTCTTGTGAGCTCCGAATCGCGGTGTTGTATTACAAAGAATATTATCCCCGAAGATGGCACAGGTTTTTGTGCGTTGTGCCTTGATGGTCGTCATTCTGCAGCACCTACTGGGTAAGTTTGAATTCCATGTAGACCTAGGCCTATGTGACATGTTCAAAAACCGAATAGAATGAACTTAACGTCCGCCACGAGTGTCCCCATCAAGGCAGGGCTTGGCAGTAGAGGTGGCCCAGTGGCCCCGTGGCCCAGGGCCCTGTTTTATAAAGAGTTTATATAATTTATTGTATAGTTGATTGCTATCATAAGTCTATGGCATCTTGTGTGGTAAGGGAATTTACAATCGATTATATCATTTGATTAAATGGGACCCTGGGCAATCAAAAATGTTTCTTGGGCCACCACAGAGTCAAAATATAGTTTTTGTAGTTCTATCATGCAACTAAATTTCAGGATGGGATATTATTTTTCCTTTTATTTTGGGTCACCAAAAATTGAAATTTAAAGATTTTTGTGGCTTTCAGTGGCTCTAATGTGCCAAGGGAGTAAGCATTGTAGTGTTATATAGCTGCCTGTCATACCTGTGTGTGTGTGTGTGTGTGTGTGTGTATGTGCGTGTGTGTGTGTGTGTGATTGTGTGTGGCATGACTTCGTTTCGAGATCACGTGTATCATTTTTTGGCCATATTTAGGCAGTCACTTAGTTGAAGCATTGAATGAAGCGTATGATAGGGGTAATTTATCAGTATCACAGAAGCAAGAGACCATTACATTAATAGAAAAAGACGGTAAAGATCCTCTTTATATCAAGAATTATAGACCGATTACACTTTTGAATGTTGATTATAAAATTCTTTCAAAGGTTTTGGCGAAGAGAATGAAACAAGTTTTGAGTGAGATAATACACATGGATCAAGTGGGATACATGGAAAACAGAAATATTGGAGAAGCAATTCGATTAATAGATGATATGATTTTTCACTGTCTGTCATATGATATAGGTTGTTATTTAATAGCTGTTGATTTCGAGAAGGCCTTTGACTCGGTATCTCATTCGTTTTTATTAACCGTTTTGAAAAGTTTTGGATTTGGCCCTACTTTTGTTCTTGGATAAAGACATATACTGATATTAGCAGTTGTGTAATGAATGAGGGGTTTTCAACCGGTTATTCTAGAATAGAACGGGGTGTGCGTCAGGGTCACCCATTATCACCTTATTTATTTTTAGTAGTTATTGAAATTTTGGCACATGCTTTGAGAAATGAGACTACCTTGAGAGGGATTGATCTTGGTGATTTTGAAGTAAAGCAGATACTTACTGTATGCTGATGATATGACAATTTTTATAAGAGATAAAGAGTCAGTTAGGTTACTACAAAATTTATTTCAGATTTTTTCGGAAGTCAGTGGTTTAAGGGTTAATATGGATAAAACGAAGTTTTTGATTATTGGTAAGGATGAAGAGAATGTAGAACAATTTCAGTTTGGAAGTATAGTTACAGAAATTAAGATTTTAGGGATTACATTTGCTTTAGAAAGGAAGAGAATGGAGGAAGTTAATTATAAAGAAATATTAAGTAACATTAAAAGACTTTTAGGATGGTGGAAGCAAAGAGATCTCACCATCATGGGGAAAATTCATTTACTTAAAACTTATGCTTTATCTAAATTGATTTATGTGGCGTCATCCTCTGTTGCTCCAAAATGGTTATTTGGTGAAATTCAAAAAAGTTGTTTTGATTTTGTGTGGAAGGGCAAGGATCGCGTCAAACGAGCCATTATGTATCAGGATTACAAGGATGGTGGATTGAGAATGATGAATTTTGAATTGTTTGTGAAAGCTCAGAGGGTGATGTGGGTAAAAAGACTTTTGTATGGAGAACGAAATATGAGTTGGAAAGTATACTTTGATCACAGTTTTAAAGCTGTAGGAGGTAGAATTTTATTTCTTTGCAATTATGAGACAAAAAAAAAACTTTCACTTAAGGCACCATCGTTTTATTTAGAAATGTTAGCTGCCTGGGAAGATTTATATAACTGCAGAAGTGTTGAAGAAGGGAAAATTAATCCAATTATATTCAATAATAAAGATTTTTTATTGAGAGGGAAAATGCCATTTAATGCAGATTTATACGAGCGGAATGTTTATCATTTAGAACAATTATTTGATAAACAATCCATAAGACCAATTAGTTATTTTCAAAGTTTAGGTTTACAAAGTGAAAATATTGCTTATGTTTGGAGTCTTTGTGAGTCCATTTTGAAAAGTGGGAAATATGATGGAATTTTATGCAATTGGTATGAAGTAGATGTCAGTGATTTTAATATACCTTTAAAGTTTTTTGGACAAATTACAGATTTAAAAAAGATACAATCCACGAAGATTTATTCACATTTCGTGTCTCTTTTAAAGCAGTCTTACTGTTTAGAAATTAGAGATGGACACCAAAAATTTGTTTTCGCTGATAAAAGTATGAGAGATATTTTTTATAAGGCCCAGAAGTTCAACTCTAATTGGAGATTTAAGAGAATTTCAATATAAGTTATTACACGGGGCGATTTATACTAAGGAACAGCTTCTAAAATTTGGTTTTGTGGCTGATAATTTATGTTCCTTTTGTGGAAAAAGCTCTGTAGCTTACTCGCATTTATTTTGGAACTGTGAAAAAGTTAAATCTTTATGGCATGATTTCATTGATTACTTTCAGTTAGAAGAGTTACGTAATTTAGCTTGGCGGGATATACATATTGGTTTAGAAGGAACTTCTCACAGAATCAAATTGTACAACACTCTTATTCTTATAGTTAATCATATGTTATATAAAGCGAGGTCACAGTTACTAACACCGACATTGGCAGAATTAAAAAAGGCATTAATGATATGTCGAAAGGAAGAGAATGATATTGCCATTAGAAGAAATAAACCGGGTTTGCATTTGCTGAAATGGGAATGTTTAAATAATTTGTAAAGGATTAGTTTATTTATGCACCCGTACTTCTCCCCTTTTGTGTGTGTTTGACTACTGACTTTTTTTTCTTTAGATATTTTTGAGTTCAGAGATAAGTATTGTGTATATAAAATATATATGCAGGTATGTGGATATGTATATTGTGTGTATAATATGTGTATGTGCATGCATGTATTGTGTGTATGCAGCATATATCCTAAGCATAATTAGCATAATTATTTATGTTCTGAATGCGAGCAGAAATAATTGTGTGTTGTGTTGAGTGAATGTGTGTGCAGGGGGTGTGGATGTGTGTTTAAGTGGATGTGTGTGTGTGTGTGTGTGTGTGTGTGTGTTAAGTGGATGTGTGTTCCAGCTGGGTGTGTGAATGGTTGAGTGGATGAAAGGTGGATGAGATGAGAGGTGGATGAGAGGGAGTGTGTCTGTCTCGGGTAAGGAGTAGTTTGCAGGCACAAACCCTTGTTGGTCGTAAGGGAGTCTGCGCCAAGACTACTATATGCACCACTTCGGCACTGTCCCATAGGCCCTGTGTTGTAGCTTCTCCCAACTTGTTGGGAGAGGCTGCAGTGCAGTGTTGCGTGTATTAGTCTTGGCACATGCAGACTCCTATACGACCAACAAGGGTTTGTGCCTGCAAACTAGGTAAGGAGGTGGATGTGGTGTAGAGGGTGGGGAGGTGGTTTAGATATGAGAAGGACGGTTTTTTTTTTTTTTTTTTTTGGGGGGGGGGGGGGTTTAAAGTTTAAAGGGGATGGCTAGTAACTGATCAGTGGGAATCAGTGGGAATACTGGAGGATGATTGTTCCAATCCTTGTGGGATTCATTCAAGAGTACACTATATATCTATTCTTGTGTGAAAAGTATTTGCTTCAGAATGGTCTCATATTCAAGTAATGTGCAGTTTAATATTTCCAGGTAAGCGTCCCTGGTCAGTGACGGGGCATTAATCTGCACATTACTTGAATATGAGACCGTTCTGAAGCAAATAATTTTCACACAACAGTAGATATATAATGTACTCTTAAATAAATCCCTCAAGGATTGGAACAATCATCCCTCAGCATTCCCACTGATTCCCACTGATCGGTTACTAGCCATCCTCTTTAAAGTTATGAGTAGTTGAGGGTTGGGTATGGTGGAAAGGTGGGAATGAGGGTGGTTTGTGTTGTTGTTGTTGTCATTGTTCTTTTAATATAATAGAAATGTCATTTCCTGTTTTTTTAGTGTTTGGCTAAATTGCTTTCAATTGCATATGAATTTTTCTTGTTTGTTTTGTAGTTAAAAAGGAATGATCGGATAATTCATTCTATTTTCTTTCTTCTGTTTGATTTCTGCCTTAAAATGAATTGAATGATTATTCTTGTTTTATGGATTATGGATTATGTCTCATTGCTGTAGGAATATTTACATGATTTATGACAGATGTTATGTAGAATGTGTGTATTTTTTTTTGAATTGTTATATTCTCAAAGGAAATGGAATTCATAAAAAGATCACTGAAAACAAAAAATAGTGTATAAATTGTCTGTATGACTCGTGGGTGTCGGTTTCGTGACGTGCAAACATGGGCAAACTACTCGTACCTTGTGTACCCTTCTTAACGTGACATTGTGATTGTGTACATCATTTGGCAGTGTTTGACATATAATACCTTTCCGAACTTTAGTGAAACACCTCGTGTACCCATCTGAACATGGGTGCACAATCTGGTGCGCCCTCGGTAGATTTTGTAAACCATTATTTTTTCATTAAACCTTCTGAACTTGGGCGAACCATTTTGTGTAACTTTCTGAGCATAGGTGCATTATCTAGTGTGTACCCATCTGAACATTCGCGAAACATTTTTTTTTTTTTTTTTGGTCTGCCTTCTGATAACCCATTTAATGTAACAATCTGACCATGCGTAGACGATTTAACAATGTTTGGTGTAGGTCTACCCTTCGTGCCCTTGTTAACTTGGGTGAACCGTTTGGTTTAAATTTCTAAAGTCAATTGGTGTATAGCCTACCTTTCCGAAAATGGGTGAGAAATCATTTTGATGCATCATTCTGGACATGTCTAAAGCATTTGTTGTATACAGTATCCTTGTTAACATGGGTAAGCTGTACACTGGTGTACCCGTCTGAACAATGGCATGAATGGTGGCCGATTTGATGTATCCTTCTTAACATGGATGCGGGAGTTCATATAGGCTGCCTTGAAAATCCACTCAGATAGCGAAACACGAGTACAGTGTATTATTTGTGCAATTTTTATACAAAATACAGATATACAAAACGTCGACACTGCATGCATTTTCTCAAATATGAGCGATGTTTGATTGATAGGTAAAAGGAGCCGGCCAGCCAGCCAGCCAATCAGCGATCTTGCCCCCACGCCTCCGTCCTAAAAGGGAAGCGAAACCGCTTAAATATGGGGCCCTTTAAATATGGGGAAGGGAGTCCGAGTACGGGGACTGTCACAGCTGATTGCTTCCGCGTATTCTCGGTCTTCCCGTCGTGTAGCGAAAACTCCCTAATTCGTGGCGTGACGTTGTCTGCTGATTCGCTGAATTGTATAAATTAAGTAGAATAACGTACATTACGAAAGTGAAAATGGGTGTGGTCATATGAGGTGTCACTTAGCGTCGGCTCTCATTTCGGCCTCTCCACCTTTATGTCAATGATATGTCAAATTCTTCTAGCATCCTTTCATTTTTACCCACGCCGATGAAAATCGGCAGGGGGTTATGTAAAGGGTTCCGTATGTTTGTTTGTTTGTTTGTTTGTTTTTTTGTTTGTTTGTTTGTTTGTTTGTTTGTTTGTGTACAAGATAACAAGAGAACGGGTAAACGGATTTGCACGAAATGTTCAGGGAATGTTTGGATAATGACAGGAAAGAATCGATTAGATTTTGGTGATAATCGGTTGACCCTTGCAAATTCTGTGTGACCTTGAAGTTTTGACCCCATGGTATAGTGACCATTCCGAAAATTTCCCGTTTCTCACTTTGCGATTTTCCGCTACCATACGAAGACATAAACTCCCCAACGATCCGACTTCGCTGCTCAAATGTTCGTAAGAATTCCGAAATTTACGTTTAGGCCTATTTGAGGGACTATGTCCTTCTAGATTTATGAAAGTTCGTTCTCCGTCATCACAAACTGGCCCGTATTTTGATGATTTTTCAAATTAACATTGATTGTTTTTTTCGTTGGAGGAGCATTTTGCTCGGTCGCAGTCACACTGCACGATATGCGTGCTCAATGTCAATGCGTGTGCAAGGCCGCTGAAAATGCATCGCGCTCTACACTGTTGGTGCAAAATTGCACCGGGGACGTTGCGGCGCTCGTTGGTGGCCGAATACTGGTGCAGTAGACATTTGCATTCAACCCTTGCATTGAATAATTCCCGTAGACACTAATCATAGGGGTAATTGCCTAGGGGGTACGTAAATTTTGTTTTTCTTTTTTGCTTTTGTGGATACCATCAAAGATCGTACACTCATACGACCTTTGATATTTGATGATTTTTTCAAATTAACATTGATTGTTTTTTTCGTTGGAGGAGCATTTTGCTCGGTCGCAGTCACACTGCACGATATGCGTGCTCAATGTCAATGCGTGTGCAAGGCCGCTGAAAATGCATCGCGCTCTACACTGTTGGTGCAAAATTGCACCGGGGACGTTGCGGCGCTCGTTGGTGGCCGAATACTGGTGCAGTAGACATTTGCATTCAACCCTTGCATTGAATAATTCCCGTAGACACTAATCATAGGGGTAATTGCCTAGGGGGTACGTAAATTTTGTTTTTCTTTTTTGCTTTTGTGGATACCATCAAAGATCGTACACTCATACGACCTTTGATATCATCACACTCTCGGCTTGCTATAATCAAAATATCCCGCAAGAAAACGGCGTATTTCTCGATTTTTAGCGCTTTTTCCGCGACCCGTCGCGTAGACAATACTCTTAAAACTGGACTTAATTCGCGCGCGCTTGGAAAAGTTCCGATTCTGCACTTTTGACTGTGGAATTTGGGATTTTCGATGGATTTTTGGAGGAGACTTAAGGACTTTCCTGTACGTGAATGAGTGTTAATACCGTATGTGTAATTATGTGATTTGCGTGTGATGTGACTGTAGAACCAAAGATCGTACACTTCAGTGTACGATCTTTGGTAGAACTCACTGGCTGGTGATAAAGCACACTGGCAATTAAGTGGCCGAATTCTGGTAGATGACCGAATGCACATTATGTTTACCCCGACTTTGTACTTAGGCGTGGGTCTGCCGCCTTTGACGGCCCCTCTCTAGTTATTATTTGTGGATAACACTAATGTGTTTTTATCTGATTCTGATTCTGATCGAGTAAGTGAACTAATGAAATTACTTCATTGGATAAGAGCGAACAAACTGTCAACTAATCTGAAATTGAATGCCTGGTGTTCGGTAATTCTCTGAAAAATTTACCGAGAAATATTTTCCTGGAAGACACAATCATAGAAGAAGTATCTTCCATCAAATTTCTAGGCTTGATTCTGGACAATAACCTGTTAGTGGTTCAAAATAGTTCTAAAATGTGAGTTAGGGATAAAAACAACCAACGTTAAATGTTACTCAGCGCAATCAATGTTATAAAGTTTGTGTTGTTAAATATACAAGTCGAGAATAAAAGTTATTTTAAGATCGTTTCTAGATTAAGCCGTCTACAGTTGTGGTTAATTAAAAGAATATTTATATCTCCTTATATTTTAGGTTTTATTGAGACTTTTTTATATGGGAGGATGTTTTGTGATATAAATGACCTATATATATGCATCAAATATGATAACTCGAACATTTTGTAATCACTACTCCCACGGTACCTTTAAAGGGATGGTATTGATGGAGATGTCGATTGAGCTTTTAATTTTTTGTGAGATTTAAAAAAAATGCTTATAAACTAATACAGAGCGTACAATTCTATGAGGATTTCAAAGTTTATTAGATGAAAATCGGTTTTGGAATGGCCGAGACGTCAAAAAATGAAGTAAAACAAAGCCATCCTAAAACAAAGCGCATGCCGGTAAAACAAAGTACATGCTTTTTGGATCAAGGCAACGCACGCAAAACCTTCCTAATATGAAACTTTCAGTTGACGATACAGAGATCGAAATAGTAACAGAGTTTATGTATTTGGGTGTGCTGCTAGATGAACATTTAACATATGAAAGACATGTAAGTTATACCGCAAAAAAGATATCCAAGAAGATTGTTTTTTTTTTTAGAAGAACAGCCAAAGAATGTGTTCCAAATAAAGATTTTAGAGTATTGTGCAATGCGCTCATAATGCCCCAATTCGACTATTGTGATCTTGTATGGTCAAATTGCTCTTTGGCTCTATTGAGAAAATTGGATTTGTTGCATAATAGAATGGTGAGGATGATACTGGGTGCCATGCTCACCCTAGAACACACATTGTTGATTTGTTCAGGAATCTAAAGTGGAAAAACCTTCAAGAAAGGAGACATGTTCATAGAATGTGTGAGGTATTTAAGTGCGTTAACAATATCGCGCCTCCATATCTGTCACAACGCTTTGCGAAGCCCTCACACACAGTGGGTACTAGGTCAAAGACAAATGCATCTCTATCTGAAGGTGGTTGTCAAATTTTGAATAATAGTGGCAAACGCACTTTCCAGTACGTGGGTACCAAAGAATGGAACAGCCTCACACCTGAGCAAAGGCAACTAAATACAATCAATGCACTACGAGCATCAATGTAAAACAGTGTAATCCGATTTATGTGCTTTGTTTCTCGATTGTAGCAGATTTAGGTAGTATTGACGTTTGTTTGTAAGCCGTTCACATTTACTTTATCATGCTTTCGGAGTGCCTTCCCTTCTTAGCCCCTCCTTCAGTTATCTCTTTCTTTCCGTCTACTGCCTTTTCCTTCATCTTTCTTCTTCCTCTGCAATCTTCTTCTTCTTTTCTTCTTCGTACTCTGCCCGTTTACTGCTACTATATTAAATTGTGTAATGATTGGAATGATTTTGGGAGTAAGAAATCACATTACACTTTATCAGTTTATTCATTGTGCATTGTTTTTTTAAGGAGCATTTTATTTTATCATATACTTACGGAAATTAATATATGATAATTTTAGAGATGTATGTGCAATATAATGTATATTTCTAATGATGTATTCATGATTATGTTTAAAGACATTTTAAGTTTATTGTTATTTATTGTGTAATTATATTTTGAATCTATGCTTTGTCAGTTGCAGTTTTATCTGTAAACTTTTGTTTTTAAATGTTATGTATTGTATTTTTATGCTTTTACCCATCTCTGTGCAGGGCCCTCATTGAAAGCAGTTTTATAACTGACGAGGCTACCCTGGTTAAATAAGACTGGAAATAATAAATAAATAAATAAATCTTAATAAAAAGTGGGTTCCACCTTTTATTTGGATAGCTCTGTTCTGGATATCTCAGCCATTTCAAAACCATTTTTTTTAAATCAAATAAATGTTGAATCTTCCTTAAAATTACTTGCTCTTTTATATTTCATACGAAGTTTTTCATTATCTCATCAAGAAATGCTAGAAAGCTAAAGTTAGGTCTCAACCAAAACTCTACGATCCATTTAATGTTTGTCGATGTTTGTGCATTCACGTTCGCTCTCGATGCCGGCGAAGATGACTGCTATGTTGCGGCCGCAGCGGGCGTGGACATATGCCCGAACCTCCGGGGGAGACAGCTCTGCGGCAACATCACCAGTCCAAGCGGAGAGGTCATTCAGTTAGTGCCCGCCATCCTGGACTCGTCCCACGGCCCGCTACAGGGGCAGGTGGGGTGCAGGTTACCGGATAAGATTCCAGCACGAAGTACGTTCAAAAACCTTCCATTTTCATTGGGTTTTTTTTTCTTCACGAAATATCCTGTCTTGGGAAGCGGTTAATACTGATAAGCAGATGTAAAGGGTTCACCGTTTTTTATTAATGTCGATAAAACTTAACAATGTAGCATGTAACAAAGACTATGTGTTAAGGGTCTTTAAGAAATGAAAAGGGGACTCTAAAGACACACCTAATCATACTAGTGGGTACAAAAAAAGTGTTCTAGTAAAACTGCTAAAATCTCAATTTCCGATTCGTCTTATGATGTCAAACTTTCAGAGCATAATGTAGAATAATTCGTGAAGAAGACTTGCTCTTTCAGAAAATACGAAACACTCTAGATTGACTAGGTTGACCCATTTCACCTATTTTGAGTCCTCATATGCAAAATCAGCGTGTGCGACTTTTTGTTCGTTTTGTGGTGCCCGGTCACATAATATAGACCAGTGTAGGCTGCTATCTGGATTGAGAAGAAGACAAAAGGCACAGACTATAACAACAACAACAACAACAACAACAACAAAGAAGATACATAACAATGTATAGATTCAGATTAAGCTACAAGCAAGTTGACGATATCATGCTCTCACAATATCTTATTCATTTCATATACAGAAATGACAAAAATCTAATATTTCAGCTTTATGAATGTAAAACTTGTCTTAAAACTACCCAAAATCTTTGTTGACTCTGATATAATCTTGGTATGGAAACATACTCTCACTTGTGTTAGCATAAAATACATTTTTTCCCCGAATTTCATATATACCATAAACGAAAAAATAATTGTGAGGGTTTTTGAATAATCAACTCACTCATTTGAATATTCATAAGGACTGGTCAAGAAATGTTTTTAGACAAAAAAAAATTGAATTATGAAATGTCATATCTTCCTTATTTCTTATCCGCAATTTTTGTAATTTTTAAATTATTCTATAGGGAATAAGTTTCTCTTTCTTTTGAAGCTTATTCATCTTGGGGGTGGATTTCTTTAAAGACAGTATCAAGAGAAGCAGCAGGCACGTCCCTGTGTGCTTACTTATTTTCAACAACTTCACCGTCTGTGATGATTATGACTGATTTAAACATCACGCTATTGTTTGAAGCGTATGTATATGTTCAAGTTCAAGTTCAAGTTCATATTTATTCGTTTTTTCCACAATATACAAACATAAATCTCACTTTCTTAAGTGACAAAAACAATGCATACAATTGTAAAGAGAAGACAACAATAATAGGAAAAAAACTAACAGTAGCGATACATTGCAATATTTGCTAAGATAACGAAAGTGAAATAGTTTTCAATATATGCACTGTGTGATCACGATTCAGAATTTACCTTCGGAATCTATATTCCAAACAAGTGACACAAATGATCAAACACTGTCAAAGGCTGATGTGGTCCTAGATTTTTTATCACTTTCTTCCTAATTTCACTCGTTTACATAAGATACCCGTATACAGAGTATGATTTATACAGATTATATGACAAAATTAAAATCCCATAACTTTCTTATTGTAAAATAAAAATTCCCCCTCTCTCTTTTATTTTGAGTTGTTCACTAAAGTCAATTTCAACGAAGAAGAAAGGTTCAATGTATATTAAGGGGATATTACAGTAAACCTGATTAACTTTCATTTTGATGATATTGTTTTAAAATGCAAACCAGCGGTAAACTTAAACGTGTTGACGTAGTTGTCACCGCTTTTAGTCAGTTTATATACTGTGATTGACATCAATGCGTCGTACAATCACGTGACAATTCCAAAAACCATAATTTCCCTCCTAGATTTTTTTTTCTTTTGCCTCTCTCTTATGGTAATCTCACCATTCTTGTCAACGCGAACGTTAAAAGTGGAGTTTCATTTATTACTTAAATTTAATTTCAATTAAAACCGGGCAGCTCAAAATCAAAATGCCTTTCAAAATCCAAATTCATTAAAGTTTAAAAACATCGTCATTTGGAAAACAATTCTGATGGCAAACAGTTTCTCCGTAAAGTGTGCTCTTGAATGCAGGGTGTAATTATTAATACTTACATTTTTTTCCACGCACCTAAAGTGCACATCCAAGGACATGACCCCATGATATTATATACCCTTTGTAAAACACAATTGATTTTCTTATCGTTTATTTAGTTACACATGTAGTTTTGTAACTCTTCATGTTCGGGACCCAGATTAATTCAGCAGAAGCAAAAAAAATGGACAGGAGCAATTTAATTAAAATAAAAGCCACGAGACAAATTTCAGTCGAGGCTGTGAAATTAGTCGCAACTGCACACAGCGAATCTCACGTTATTCGAATAAAATGGTCCTATACAGTACGAATAAAAAAAGGTAATCCAACTTGGGAGGGTTACTATTTTATAATTGCCAGCTATGGGGAGCTCAATATTAATTGTATGGAAAGGGGAACTCTTCTTCTTTCCACAGATACCTAATTATGCTGACAAACGTCATGCATGACTGAGCACATGAACTTTAAAGACAACAATGACAAATTGCTTTTTTTTCTTCCAAGTTTGCGTGTTATTGTGAAGGAGCAATGCATGTCTCACTGCATGGATGATTCTCAGGCCAGCCTGCACGACTGCAGATTCGTGTTTATGGTTTCTTCTAACCTTTTTTTGTTGTTGTTGTTCATAACGTTCAACATGGCCTCGTTGTCGATAACTTGGTCCTTCTCATAAAGACTAAAACATTATCTATTTTTCTCTCTTCATATACTCAAGACATGGTTTGTCACTGGGAGCTATGTGTTGAATATAAACAGAGAAAAAATCGACTGTGTGGGTTGGCCTCTGTGGGAGCGACCAAGTTATTGGACAGATGGCCATGTTACAGGTTATATGGACCATAAAATGTTAGAAAAACGCTAAACACAAACCTGCATTCGTACATGCTGGCCTACTTGGCCACTTTCATCGACAGTGAAATATGCACTGTTCCTTCACAATAACACGCAATCTTAAAAAAAAAAATGCAATTTGCTATTGTCGTCTTTAAAGTTCATGTGCTCAGTCATGCATGACTTTGTGGACATCATTAGGTATCAGTGGAAAGAGAAAGGGTTCCCCTTTCCATACAGCTAACATTGGGTTCTCCCTAGCAGACAATTATGAAAAAGTAGCCCTCCAAATTTGGATTACCTTTTTTTTTAATACGCACTGTAGAAACACTCCGTCTTACGTGAACTTTGATTTACACAATAGAATATTAATTCACGCATGCTTAAGTCATTCAACTTGGCAAATATTTCGATTTATTCGAGGTTGAAATGTGTGAAAGACATGAGCTGATAACTGCATGCCGCCCTAGTCTTACATTGACCTTCGGATAAAAAGTAATTGCTAATTATTATAGGCCTACCTTTTGTTTTCACGCAATAAAAGAAGAAATATGGTGTGTTTTAATGAGAAGGGTTACTTTCACCAGAAAGGCGTTTTATATATACACTCAACCAAAAAAGAAAGTAAGTTCCCCCTAGCATGTTTGGATATATCTCAAAAAGCATTTTACCGATTTTCATAATTCAAACGGGATTGGATTGGGAATTTTATTACTCATAACATGAATGGCATATCATTGCCACCAGATATCATTATTGGTGTGAAAATGCATGGAAAAATGTTGCACTTTAGTGATTTGCATTGACTTTTAGACAAATAATCAAACAATCACGCATGATTCTGAATTTTTAAACACAGTTTATTGCATATTTTTCTATCTCTTTTTTTTTCATGAGCATACAGTGAAGTATTTAATAATTGATATGTCCATTCCCCATCCGCTTCAATGACCAGCCGGCATCTCTTCCTCATACTGTTAACTAAAGTTTGTACTTGGCGCTGCTCAATGTTGGCCCATGTTCTCTGCAAGATGCGCTGAAATTCTTGCAGTGAAGTGTCATCTTTCACATTCATATTGGAAAGGCCTGTTGTTTAGAAAGTATGCATAACATCTGTTTAATAGGGAAGCACATTGTACCTGAAGACACTTCATAAGTTGTTCATCACTGCAAGCGTATCCAAAAACCCACTTTGATCATAGTATTACAACCTTTATTTGGCATCTAAGATTGATATTATGACCATTCTAATTACTTTCTGTAAGACGACAATGATGAAATGAAAAAATAATAAAACAGATCTGCGTCTATTAAAACAATTGAAGAAATGCATTTTTAACTAGGGATTGTATTCGTGTCAAACTCAGTGAGTCAATAATATAAATGGCATACATTATGACCTCTCTCTAATGTATATGATAAATATCAAAACCTATTGAATTAACTTGTAAATTATCGTCCTAAACATGTGAAGATATTTAAAATTAAGATGCGCAGCATGAGTATAAGATAAGAGACGTTTTGTTTAATAACCATCAATATCCAATAGATAGAAATGCACATAACACTCTCTCCCTCTCTGTTTCTCTCTCTCTCTCTCTCTCTCTCTTTACATGTATATACACATATATAATTATGCATATATAAACATGTCAAACTCATGCATATGCATATTTATATATAATCATATATACATATAAGAAAAAGCAATGGCCTTCGTCGCCGATAGCGGCTCCAGAGCCATCTGGGCGTCGAGTCTCGACAATCTCAACTTCACGAAATTCATCGAGGAGGGGCAAGGACCCGACATGGGAGAACCAAGGGTCATCGCTTTCGACCGCGTTGACCAGATGTTATACTGGTCAGATATAAGATTGGAAACGGTCTTCAGGGCTAAGATAACTACGAGAGAGGTCGAAGTTGCGGTAGCAGCGAAGGCGAATGACTCCGGTAAAGTGTTTGGTTACTCTATTATTCTACCCTCTGCACCTGCCGCAGAGTCTCAGTTCTGACGCTATTTCTTTCTGTATGTTTCTCTCTTTCTTGCTCTCCGGACTTTTCTTTTCTTTCTCTTTTTCTCCTTGATTTCATATTCATTAAATTTATATAATGGACATATTAATAATCTCTGTATACGTGTACAGCAATATGTAAAATACATGTTGTAATAATTATAATGATTAATAAAATATGTTTCATTTTATGTCATTGTATTTCATTTTGGTTTGTTTAATTTGCTTTAATTTATCATTTATCATTGATTTTGGGTCAGAGTTTGCAAAATTAATTGATAATTTGGAGTTACAACTTGCAAAACATCTCTTTTATTAACAAATCGTGTTCACTTCAGGTACAGAATGTCAAGTCTCTTTTCAGTGAACGAAACCGAGCGCATTTCTGATATCTGTAAATATTCAACCACCAGCCGGTAGGAAGCCCCCCGCACCCCCCCCCCCCCCACCCACGGTGAATCGCTCCTCAAAAAGAATAAATCTGTCACTGAAGCATGAAGAGAATATCGTTTTTACCAATTAAGTTGCTGGATTCGGCTTTTGTCTGTCGGTGCGATATGTATCATGCATAAGTTTCTGTGAGCAGATCTCTGCTTGATTGGATGTGATTTTCACTACCAAACGCTGGTTCAAAATTCACTGATTCAATGGCTTTGTTAAAAAGTATACCTCTCGCAGAGTGGATTTGCACTGTTTCGCACGTGACAAAGGATCGTACAAAAAAAAAAAAATGAAAACGAGGATTGTATCTTCCGTTCTTTTTTCCCTAGGTAATCTACATATTTACCAAAACGGAACTCCTGCGGCAGAAGGAGAAAAGAGAAAAGGTAAATTGGAGTAAATGTTCTAAGGACAATGAAACAAACTACAGGAAAAAAAAAATTGCTGATAAAATGGTGGATAAGTTGGATATAGTATAATATAGTATAGTATAATGAAATATGATATACATGTATATATGATATGATATAACGCAATGTAATATAATATAATATACAATATGATACAATATAATATAATATAATGTAATATGATATACAACATGATGTATTATAATATAATATGATATAATATATATGCATGTATGTGATACATGTGCTTGCGTTTTATGTGTTTGTGTGTGTATGTAGAGGTAGATCGAGATCATGAGACAGACTGTATGATGCATTGATATGGTGTATCTATGCTCTCAACGATTTTAACATAAATATATATTTCCAGAAGTGCACGGAATTGCGATAGACGAAGCAAATAGGACGCTCTACTGCGCCTACATCAATCAGAATGTTATCACTGTGACTCACATCGGGGACCCCAACTCTGAAACCGATTTCCTTACGGGGCTGGCCTATCCACGAGCCTTACAGATCGACCACGTAGGAGGGTGAGTGATTGCTATATGGATAGGAATTCTCTTGAGCTTGGACTATCATCACAGCAAAAGTATATTATTTGATGATTGTTGTTGATGATTTAAATTTCTATTTCAAGTTATTTCTGGAACATTTTATTCTCGAATACACAAACGACAATATAACAATGATAATTACAGAATTTCTAAAGTAATTTAGAATTAGATTTTCTCCCCAAAATAAAGTTTTACAAAGAAATTCAATTAATCGTTTGAACTTAAAATACAGAAAATTTGTGCATTTTCTGGGTGACAATCATGTTCCTTGTTACTGGGGTAATAGACATAATGATGCTCGATCACATGATAGTTTTTTCCTCAAGACAAAACGACATTAAAGGGAAAGTTTACCAAATATACATTATTATAATATATTATTATATTACATGATTAAGTGAATGCAGCAACGTAGAACACATCAGTGAAAATGTGAGGGTGATGTCATTGCAAAACAACGATTTATAAGAACTTCAGAAAATGTGTTTTTAATGTAATACTAATTACATAGATTATGTTAAGGGAATATAACTTCCTCTGTATTCTAAAAGAAGTACGCCACTTGCTCGTTCATCATCCTCGACAAAGGGAAAGGAAATCGGATAATACTTGACATTTTGCAAATTCATTTGTAGGAAGATAAAGATTTCTAAGAAAGACTTTCACATTATGTCGCCAATAATACTGACACTCAATTTGAAGCTGTTTACGCAAGCACTACCAGTATCAATTAGTTCCATGACTGAAATACATTTATATTGATTTTTACACTCCAACCTCAACAAAACAACTACAGCTAATGTACTGTATGTCTCTTGTAAAAAAAAAACCCCACAATTCTCTCAATTGTCTTAATACCATTCTAAAATCCTTTTTCCTTTCAACCATTTCTCTTAATCCTCTATAACATTTGTGGAAATTCACATTTATCCAGTCACCATAGCCCATGCTTATCTACTTCGTAGCAAAATGAATTAATTTGAAGTAGATTAAGCAAAAGGGGATAATTTCTTTCGTCATAATCTCGCAAAATGCGTCCTTGTGTCTCAGCATCCAGGGCCAAATTGAGGTATACCCTTTTACAGCACGATTGTCATACGATGTGAGTATAGGTTCCCGAAATACCCCTGCCAATTCCGATCTCCCACCATTCCCAGCCTAAAATTGGCAGCGTTACTATGCATCTAAAAGTACTTAACCACACTCAATGTTTACTTTTCTATGGAGTATGCAGTAACATTTTTACGACAACATTATCGACATCATAGAGCGAAATGATATTTACGTCTTAGATGTCAATTATAAAGTAGATGTCACTTTCAACAGGAGAGTTAATAATTCACTTAAATGAAGTGTGTTCATTTTCAACCTTTTCACTTTTGCATTCATGACAACAAAGTGAAAATTCTTTTTCTAGCCGTATCTAACTGGACATTGTCAGTCAATATGAAATAATTGCCTATACACAAGTAAGGGTGACTTGTTTGATTGTTGGTTTGAGAGATAGGTCGGCTGGTTTTAATTCGGCATTTTTCAACTTTACAGTACAAAATGACATCATTTAACATTACTGACAACAGAATAGACAGTGTAAACAGGCCTTGCAAATCTATCATCAGCGATGACTAATCGATGTCAAACAAAATGAATATTCATGAAGGGAAAAATGCAGCAGACCAATCAACGTAAGCCTATATGTTTGAAATAAAGGTGGACTAAGAAAGCTTCAGATTATCAGATAAAGTACTATCTTACTGATGTAAAGTGATGGGACTGCATACTAACATCTGTCCAGCAAAATCAGCATTGTATTTCATGTCACTTTTCCGCTTAAAAAAAAATTCTTCATGACGTATAAACGTTAAACGGTGGAATCCCAACAATTATAGGAATTAGCAAATTAAACTCATGAGCGTAGCCTGCAGCACCACCCAATAATAAATTGCATGTAAAAGGGTGATATGTTGTCAATTAACGACGATACTTCCTGTATTAGATTTGTCCTATGAATTTGATTACCCTTTCGATTGCAACTTCAATGGGTAATTAGCAAGCCAGTCCATTATAGGCTGTTGCAAATGAGAAGGCCCTTCGGCGACACACTCATGAAATTTATGATTTCAGACCGATGTGCAGTTCTGCAAGCATTGTTGCGTTCATATTGATATCAAAATGATGTAATCTCTTTGATTAACTATGTATATTGTGCAATTATTCTTAAAGGACAAGTTCAACAGCAATATTTCAGAATACATAACTTGGAAGAAAATCAGTCAATCCGTTGTAATAAGCAAAGTTTTGAATGTCAATGTTTCTGTGCAGCCATTGCTGAATATGAAGATTACTACAGTTTGTGAAGTCACTTGCGTACAACGATAAAGAAAATGAACTCAGAATGAATTCAACACGTTTTCATCTTTCTAGCAAGTGGAAAAAAGAAATCAGGGAGAACATATCATGCTTACCCTGAACATGCGGCAGTAACGTCGTCGAGTGAATGTGTACTTTTCATAATTATTATTTTTTTTTTGGTGGAATTCTGTTGGTGTTTTCTACACATTGTTGTACATACGTGGCGTCACAATCTGTAGAAATCTTCTCATCCACCGATGTCTGCACAAAGGCTCTAAAAGTCCATAAACTTTGAGCGGATTGTACGATTACCTTCAAACTTCCACTGATGTGTTCTACTAATATTGCCCACTCTTTGAGTTAACACATTTTTGTGTGAACTAACTGTCCTTAAAATGCTTTTCACGTGCTTTCATTGTCGGCTTTTTGACGAGCTGCTCATTAGCCTCATTTGCCTAGTGTCTAGCTCGTGGACCGTATAGCTCGTGGGCTTTGTTTACCTAATGATTAGCTCGTGGGCTGTATGACTCGTGGGCAGAGTGACTCGTACACTGTATGACTCGTGGGTGTTGGGCTCGTGACGTACACCCCAGTGTTCATATTCTTACATAAACCCCTTGTTGGCAAAACATGTCTAGATGTGATGACATGAAGGTTATAAAGAAAAGGCGGAAGAAGTGGGATAACAGATAGCACAATATAAAGATCATTCGTACCTCTAATAGAGAGAGAGAGAGAGAAAGAAAGAAAGAGAGACGGGGTGTGTATGTGTGCCTGTGTGTAAGAAAGATATAATAAATGGATTATATTTCTATATATATATCATACCTATTTTATTTGCAGTCATTTAATATGTAACAAATACGATAACAAATGGATATATATGTTTTACATTTACATTTATCACAGCTGTTCCATTTGCAATCAAATCACATTTTTTTTTTGAACAAACACGATAACAAATGGATATACGTTTTACATTTGAAGGGGTCGGTGCAATATAGTGCTAACCCACACTTCTGTCAAAATTGAGTTACATGCATTTTCATCATCCTTATCCTTCACTCTAACCTCCGTGAAAATATCATATTTGAATTCAACCAACAAGATGGTAAAAAATGCATGCATTCATGTTTTATAATGTACAATGTATGGACTTTCCAAACATTCAACAGCGATTATCTCTAAATGACTATTGTGTGGGTTAGCACTATATTGCACCGACCCCTTCATTTATCATAGCTGTTCCAGTTGTAATCAAATCATATTTTGTTCCAGATACTTGTACTGGACAGGACACCATGGGGTGTGGAGACGAGCACTGAACAAGTCGGGAGAGAACACCAAACTGTACAACAACCAGAGCATGGATGGCATATCAGGCCTTGCCATTGACTTCCTTGGTGAGTATACTACCTGGCAGGCAGTAAGCGATGCTCTGCCAATAATGATAAATATCAATATTCATGATAACGATAATGATAATGGTAATTATGATAACAATGAATAATGACAGTGATATCTATCAGGAGCAATTACTCCTCTCACATTGTTATAATAGACAGTAAGCAGGGGCGGATCTAGAAATTCTGTAAAGAGGGGGCGCGTTTACAAAATTAAAGGGGGGGGGGGCGCACGCACCCCTCCCCCATTTTTTTCTTTTTATTTCTTTTGTTTCAACAAAAAATAAAGGGGGGCGTGCGCCGGTTGCGGTCCTCCCTGGATCCGCCCCTGAGTAAGAGACAATAACAACCAGAGGAGTAATTGCAGTCAGAGCAATGATTTCATTCTCATGTGTCTATACACAAACTATCAAAACGTTCAGATACAAAAACCATCATTCAATATTTCTTTCTTTTCAATTCTTTTAGTAAGAATCCTCTGACTTCTCTGCCGCAGACCCAAGTACTTCCCAATCGGAGGACCCGAGTTCGATTCCCGCCTAGCACTTACGTCCTTGGACAAGATGTTTTTACCCACAATGTCCCTCTCGACCCAGGGGTGGTATTCTGAGACCGTTTATAAATGGGTTCCTGGCAACGCTGGGGTAATGATAATAGCAGGGCCCTCTGGTAGAGCAGTGACAACACTGAAGTGGCTACCCTGGATAGATAAGACCTTATCATTATCATATCATTATATACAAAGAACTCACTATAAACAGTTGGAAAAAGACAGAGAATTATCAATCAGAATAAACAATGGACAGTGTACATACCTGCATTTGTTCTAGTGACAAGCACTCTCCTATCTTATCTTCATTCAGGAAGAAACATTCTATTTTGCGACGTAAATGACGGGAGGGCGCTGTTCATGAGCATGGATGAACCTGAAGAAGTGGTGGAACTCAGAGGTCTTGGATACCCGTTGGGGGAGGGGGAACAGATCGTATTTCCAGCCGCCTACGGAGGGACTGTCTACTGGCTCAGACAAGGACATGAAGGAAGTCCAAGCGCTGTTGGCGTCTTGACAAATTACACTTCATCTCAACTGTCATACACCCTCTTTCCTCAACGGTTTAGTGCTGACGTGAGAGGGATTGTTATTGCTGATGTAACTACCCCCTGATACTTTTCGATAATGCTAACAAATCTACAGAATAAAATAAGGTTGACTGTGATGATTCTTACGAGTAAAAGCAAAAAAACAAAACAAAAAACAGAGCAGCAAGTTTTTCATGAAGATACACCCTCTGAAATTCCCTATGCATTTAAAGAATAATAACATGATATATTGTATAAAGTACATCTATTATGTAGATAAGATATATGCATAAAAAGGAATATGTTCTTGTATATTGTGTAGTATACATGCGGTATACATTTTAATCTAAAGCTTACTTTAGTTGTGTTTGTCTTAGTGGCATTTTAATATGAATACCTCTTAATATATATGCACACAAATATCATTGTTGGTCAATCATAAATTCTATTCTTTATTCCATCAAACAAAAACGATACATAAATACAAAAATATAAATTTGTCAGACAGATTATTGAACCATTTACAAAAATAAGTACACGTCATTAATATAATATAGATTCAAGGTTCAAATTAATTTCATTTCTATAAACAAAGAAATTATATACAATGTAAAAGTAGAACATAGTTGTAATAATTGCAAATACGTAAATTGACAAATTTATATGAAAATGAGTAACAATGAAGAAAACACAATTGTATTATTTTTTTTCAGGAAGATGGGAATGAAAATGCAGGGACCCACTAAGGAGCAAAGCTTGTATGATATGGGATCCTGAGAAAATATATAGAACAGCGAATAATGAATTAGCGAAGCTACAAACCAATATAAAACAAAATATGATAAATGCATGTGTGGAGAATGCTGGCATCCCTTGCAAACATTTCTCTAATTATGATCACATTTGATAATAGTAATTATATTGTATAAATACATTGAATATATTGTTGTGTGGAAAATGCATGCAAAAATCGCAATCATGGCGATGCTTGCGTTTGTATGTAATGAATGTAATTGTATCATAATGTTCAAATTCAAATTCAAAGACTATTTGTTTGTCGTGGGTAGAATCCCAATCTGAGTAAAATGTATGCATGTCCATATTTATTTTTTACTTTTTAATCATGGCTATTGCGGGGTAAAAGACTGTACGAAACAGTTTTATCCCAAAACGAGCTAACTCCATTCAAGTTTAACTCCAAGTTGAGATATTTGTAATTAAAGCTGCTAAAGACAAAGACGGTGTATCTTCAACAATTAATAACGAAATACCTACCCTCCCGGAACTGGCGGTCAAATAATTAACAAATCACTTTTAATATCTCATCCTGTTAATACCCAATCTTACGGTTCACGATCTTTTCAGTCAGCATCTCCTCAACTTTGGAACAGTTTACCTGGATGCATAAAACAAATAGACTCGATAGACAAATTTAAATCCATGTTAAAAACGTATTTGTTGAGTAATCATACGTCCGAAGTATCTCTAGAACTGTACCTTCTTCTTCCTTCTGTCTTTCTTCTTTCCTTTTCTAGTTTCCCCATAGCGATTAGAGACATTTCATGTGATAATGCGCTATATAAATGCTGTGAATTATTATTAAAGAAAATTATGAGAACATACAGGGTATTTTTAATCATAACTTCTAGATTATTTCTGGTTATGTCACAAGTGAGGTATTACTACTAGAAGGGTTAAATTTTGCTCTATCTGATGATAAACTTACTTTGAAATGTTAAAAATGGCGCTTAGCTCATTTTGCAATAAAACTCTTCATATAATCGGTATGTGTTTAAGTAAGTGAAGGGTAATTTGTAAATCCATTTAGTGCTGCGCAAAATTACGTTGTTGAAGGATGTACCTTCTCTTCTGCGTTATTTGTGTGAAGTCAGCCAGTCTATTTTGAATTGGTGATGTACATGTACATGTATACTGTATACGTAAAGCAGTGGGTGTCCCTAAATAGGATGCGGACAACCCATGCCAGGACAACTGCCTTTGCCCTAGCATGGCTTTGCAGTCTGGACTTACCACTCTAACTATGCATATCATATCATAATTTCTATGATAAGAAGAAAAAGAAGATACGTTTTTAATTGAAAATTTATTAATCAAAACTTAATCACATACCTTAATCACAAACTTAATCACATATATATATATACATATATATATATACATATTTTAATAGATATGTGCCTATAAAGGTAGAGAGTTATACATGATGAATATTTTAAGATTGATATTTAGCAGAACCTTTTATAGAAGCGCGTGGTTCCATGCTTAGAAATTACCCATGGATCAAAATTCACGCAATTAGTGTTTGCCTATGAATATTCATATAAGAGAAGACATATAACTATGTTTTTTATGTATATATGTCTGTAAGTATGAGGAATTACTCTTGGAAGACTATTATTGGGAGGTTTCTATCAACCCCATCCTACCCCCTCTCTATTTCAACACTCTTACACGAGCATCATATTTTGCTGTATTTATGTTATTCATCATCGGTTGTCAAACAGTCAAGCTTTGTGCTTATTCTTTGATTGGCGATCATACTGCATGGAAATTAAACTGTTACGCATGTGATTATATAAGTCTGCAGGGTTCTAGGTCAATTACCCACTGGACAATTACCCCAGACCCTTCCTCCACATCCTAACTATAACCTTAATCATGAACCTAATCCTAACCCTAATCCCAAATTTTACTGTAATCCTATCACTAACCGGTATCTACGCGGGGGGCGGGGGTTGCTTTCGGGGTCTACAGTTGTATCTATATAACTATTGTGACAAAAGTTGTTGAAATCGTACAAAATGACCATACTTTGTGTAATCTCATCTGTAAAACTTGATGTAATAGTAGAGAAATGTCATAATAGAGAATAAATCAAAGTGCAACAAAAATGGTACAAGTTTCCCTATCTGCCTATTAAACAGTTAAAGGAGACTGGAACTTCGTGAATTTTATAGACGTATCCTTTGGATGATCTTTCAGTGATAATGGATTATTCATTGATGTTAATATTACCAGATTCATTTCCCTCACAGTAGCATAATTTGGTTCCAGTGCAAACAAAAGAAATGCACTGGGCCTGCGAAACGGGGGGGGGGGGAGCTTTTTTTTACATAATACATTGTACATAGTAATGCATAGGGTTTTACCACTTGTCCCCCCCCCCCCCCACACACACACACACACTTGTTTTTCCCCCGTAAGTCTTCTTTTCTTTTGAACCGATTAATCCCGGAAGTGGCACCAGAAAACATGCTTGCCAGCTGATTAAACTCGGAAGGTGGTGCCAGAAATATGAACAGCCCCCTCCACTTTTAAAAACGCATCGCAAGCCCTGATGCAAGCTTAGTGAGGTAATTATAAATTATCAGTTCAGGTAAATTTGATTTATATATTTACGGCAAGGCATAGCTTTGATATCAGACACAGAACTAAAATAAGAGACATAGAATATCGCAGTGACATAATAAGTGACAATCACTGTGTCTTGTGACAGGGTTGACAAAGGACAGGGAGCCCTAAAATTTATTTGTCAAAAAATAACTGTTGGTATTGACCACAATAGTCATGATACATTTCTTGAGTTCTGAGCCCTGTTTTATGAAGAGTTAAAGTTGATTATAGAGTTGATTTAAACTGTAAGTCTATGGCAGCCTATCATGTGATAGGGAAATTTAAAATCGATTTTACCTTTTGATAAAACGGGCCCCTGTTCTATTTTGATACCATTTATACGTGAATATATATATATATATATATATATATATATATATATGATATATGTACAGTATGATAAGTGTGTGCATGATCATTGTATATATAAATATACATATGTGTGTGTGTGTGGGTGTGTTGATTTCTTATCTTAGTTTCTGACTTATTGTCTATGGGGAACATATCTAAAAATGTGAGACTTTTGAATATCATTCCGAAAATGAAAAGGAGCGCCATCACAGTTTGACGCTTGTTCTCTAAACATGTTCTTTGCTATTGCGCTATACAAGACGGTTCCCTGATATTTCCTCCAGCGACAATTGCTCCCATGGAATATCTGCACACTCAGCCAAATATAAATTCTACCCACAAATAATCGAAAAACCCCAACACCTGTCCTAATCTTCACATCAACAAAACGCAAATCCCTATCTCAATCCTAAACCCTATAACTCTAAGTCCTTGGAGAAAAAAATAAGACAGGAGCGAGATATCATGCCATCCTACAAACTACAGTCCATCTAAGAATTCAATATTTAAAAAAACGAGTATAATATATCATTCATGAAGATCTTGAATATATCGAAAGGGTCCTTGGAAATGATACCAGACGAAAAGGAATTCCTTCGGCTAACGCTTTCATAAGATGTAAACAGCCATAATTATGTCTCTTGAATTTAACTCAATTGTAATTATAACCATAAAAATAAAATAAAGTAATACGTAATACAAAGTATACATTTATCAACTCACATTGTTAAATAAATTGGAAAAGGGAAGGAACAAGCCATGAATATAATTCAAAATATTTGTTGTGATGATTTTAAACGGGAAAGAAATGCACACGTTAGCGATAGTAACAAAGAATAAATAGAACGATGGAAATGACTGATCTACTGAGAAGCTGAGCTTGTAAAAAGTAGATCACTCGAAAATATCAACAACAATATACCAAGAGAATATATATATATATATATATATATATATATACATATATACATACATACTTGGTGATTCTATCCTTCTATGAAGAGTGGTCGATATCCTCAAAGGAAGAGCTTTAGACAGAAGTATTGGGACAAGTTCACTCGGTTGACAGTAAATACGGATGAACCTACTGTCAACCGAGTGAACTTGTTCCAATACTTATATATATATATATATATATATATATATATATATATATATATATAACATCACGATGCTAATCATATGGGGTATCGTACATAGCACTTGTTTTATTTGCATCTGTCAATAAACCAATTCAGTGTCAGCTATTGTCGCAACACATGTCCTAATCAAAGGAATAAGGTAAGAAGGAATAAGATGGGTTGGCAGAAAGCAGAGATAGCTTTAGACAAGCGCGATTTAGCAAAAGTTCAAGGATAATCAAAACTACTGAGGCAATAAATGAAAAAATAAATTCTTTGTCTCTCAGTCGGTGATGATGGAATAAAGAGTGTTTACAATTATACTATACGAGATGAAATATTAATGTGTATTATCAACAAATTAAACCCTTTAAAAAACGCTCCCTCTCTTTGTGAAAGAAATACGTTAATGCGCTTGAAATAGTAGACCTAATTTCACCAATTAATTTGCACTTAACGATGCAAGTAAATATTTAATACATGTATATTGTTTCATCACTGTTCAGAGATGACTATAATATTACTACGTCTTTGGTCGTTCCTATATAGCTTTTTCCTGCGGCCGTGGTCGCGAATGATTAATTGATGTACAGATTGGTGATGTAAGCTCGTACTCTCATCAGGCAGAACAAGGCTTCGTACCTTTCACTTTTTAGGAAAACCCTGTGGACAAATTTCATTTCTGTCTGGAATCAGAGAGTTGAGAGGGTGGATGGTATTCTGAACTTTCTCTCTTAAGGGTAAGTCTCTACATTCTCAAACATCTGTACAATGCAAGTAAGTATCAACTATGTATTGGATTCTTGTTTTTGTTTTCCCTGTGTTTGTTCGTTCGTTTGTTTCTGTTTGTTGGTTGGCTGTGTTTGGCTTGTTCTTTGTTTTGTTTGTTTGTTTGTTTTGTTTTGATATGACTGTGTCCCGTTCTGGTCTGCTCTAGTGTATATTCATGCCGACGAATCAAACGGTTGAAGCTTTCCTAGAGCCTGGATGGTATTCTGGACTTTCTCGTGAGGCCAAGGCTCTCTATTCTCAGACATTTTTTTTTTTTTGAATATCAAATTCTCTGTTTTTTCACTGTATACATGGGTGTTAATTCTTAACTCCACAAACAGCGGCCATATGAATATAAATGCATGGAGGGTTTTCCGTATCAAAAGTCTTTCTCAATAATTGTGACTGCTACAGATAAAGAACGATCGCAGTTGTTCGCTTGAATTGTTTGTCATCGCAAGAACGTTTTAATCCCCTTTGGTCAAGGAGTACTGAGGAGGTCACATCTTCTGTAGGTGCGTTATGTCTTCCTTAATGCGGGTTCCTCGACGACCTGGGTGTGGTTGATATTGAAGGAGTAACAGCCTTTGTCTAGTGATTTATCTTATTATGACGGCATTTTACAGAAAATTTACTTTTATTTACGGCGTCGTGCGTGTTGCTCTGTAGATCAGGTAAGATAGTTTGGCGAGCTCTCCAGGCCGCACTAAATACCCGTAATCGGCTTAGTCAGACGTTAGAAAAATATGAGCCAAAAAAAAAAGAAGAAGAGAAAAAGATCATCGTGTTAGACACATCAAGCAGCAATATCTAGGTTTCATAAGATCTTTTTATTTCTACTTATTCAATATTTGATTTAGTGTGCACTTGGCTGCACGGAGCGCTCTTTTGGCTTTGAATCTCTCTGATACACATTTCTGAACTTTGTCGTTGCTGCTGTTGTCCTTGATACATTTAAACTTCCTGCAAACTTCACTCATACCACACACAGCATAACTTGATGAGAAGCTGTTTCTTAAGAATTTGTTATGAAATTTTACGTCATTGTTTTGTTGTTGTTGTTGTTGGCTGACAGAAAATGGCGCCCTCATTGATCAGTCTGTCAGTTCTGGCGGTCGCAGTTATCCTTAGTAAGTGTTCAAAATATTTATACGTTTGGAGTGGAAATACGAAATATTTTGGTCGATATTGATGTCTGTATTTATGCAACCCGCGTCAGCATCTATGCTGTATATGCAGACAAGTAGGCCTACTTTAGCGGTTCAGTTTTGAGTCATATAGAATATTATCAAACATAAATGTTTCTCATTGAAAATACTTAAGACTTTACATGCATTACGATGTACATCTGTGCTTTTCTTAGATAGCTATTATATATAGTGAATTTTATCACTTCTGTTTTCACCGTAAAATCAAAATCGAATTTGTTCCTGAAATACACTGATTGAGAGTAGATGAAGAAATTGCACATAACATTGACAAGGACTTGATACATCGTCTAGGTATAACAGGCTAAACGTTAGCAGGTAAGGTTATGTACCTACAAACGCATATTGTGTGTCCTAGAATTCTGATTTACATTCACATTATTTTATAAACTCATGTACTTTATCGTGATTGTTGCCCTCGCTATATTCTACAGAAGATCCAAACGATAAAAGCTTTAAGTATCTTTAGGGCTCTCAATTTAAAATGATTTATGTCGTACCCTGAATCTTGGGAGATTTGCTGACCAAATTGGCAGTGAGTGTCACTATTTCAACATGTCTGTGTGGTTAATCTATTTTGATTTTCACACACACACACACACACAACCAAAAATGACAGTGTATAAACTACAACGCTTTCTTTATGTATGTGTCATCGTTAAAGTGATGTCAGTCATCATAATATCAACTACAAATGTTACATTCATTTTAAGACTCATAATAATAACTATATTCGAAACACCTGTACCGGTGTCATCTTTTGCAGATGACTTGATGATAGTCGTGGAACCGACTGCCTGTTGGACAAAGAAGAGTATGGAAACGGAGTCACGGCTTTGCAGCGGGATCGTCACGGCTACGAGCGGGACGTCGATCCAGTTGTCGCCTACTCTACTGGACTCATCCTACGGCCCACTGCAAGGGCAATGGGCGTGCAGGCCGCGGGTCTCTCAGTGGAAGAAAGCCAGTAGGCCTAATAACCTCTATGGCGCGAAACCCGTATTCACATCAGTGGCGGATCCAGGGAGGACCGCATCCGGCGCACGCCCCCCCCCCTTTATTTTTTTGTTGAAACAAAAGAAATAAAACGAAAAAAAGGGGGAGGGGTGCTTGCGCCCCCCTTTAATTTTGTAAACGCGCCCCCTCTTTACGGAATTCCTGGATCCGCCCCTGCACATGATTATAATATACATTAATATTATACAGTATAAATACTGACACATGATATGACTAGGATGACTAAATCGACTCTATATCATGCTACAGAACTGCAAGCCAATTTTGCCTGCAACTAGCTGAATTTTCTCTTTCTTCTCAGTGATGTGAAAAAAAAAGTTGAAGGAGCGTGGCTACCGTCTACTCTACGCATTCTATTCTTTTCTCTCTTTTTTTATGTTGACAGTATCTATATCGAAGAGGAAAGTGACTCTTAAGAAAGTGCTCAACAAATCGGCAGTCACTTTGCAGCCTGAAACAACGAATGAACAGGACGAAGGTTTGTAAAATCTTTATGCCTCAGACGTTGTTATCTGGCACTTGTCTGGGAGAAAGCGTGGTTTCCTTGACTACAGATAATCCCTGAACAAAGACAATTTCTCTGATGTAGCAAGTTCATAATGGCGCAGTGGCTGCAATTCTTTTCGATTCAAAGATTTAGCATCTAATGCCGCAAACACCGTCATAATTCCACTATAAACACTATGATCTCTGCCGTACTATCAGTAATAGACTAGTTCTGTAATGGAATGTGTTCAAGATTTTGTTGCAAGCTTTGTTCACAGAAGTTGCCCTTAATAAGCACAAAGCTCGCCGGAGGCTTGCCCTACCTAGCAACTGTAACTATTCAGCCCACGGAACTTGATGCTATAGGGAGCAGTTGAATGAAATGCTTTGTTTGTTTGTTTGTTTGTTTTTTGGCTGTAGGAAAAGGAGCATCCATAACATTATAACTGTAATACATTTTTTTTTTACAGAAACGGTCTGTCGATTTGATCTCTTGAACCTCTATTTCATTTTTTTGTGTATTTAAAAAAAGAAGAAGTAGCTGCTGTCTTCGTAACAGACCTCAAAGGTGAGAAGATCTGGGTGTCAAGGCTGGACGACCTCGTCTTTACCGAGTTCCTTACTCTTAGCTCGAACCCGAGGGCCATCGCCTTCGACAACACAGAGAAGATGCTATATTGGTCGGACGTGGCCGATGATAGGATGTATCGAGCTGATACGATCACCAAATCGATTGAAATCGCGTCGAACGCTAGCGCACAAGGTAAACGTAATCAACTGACGTTATTTCTGTCAATGGTTCCTTCTCACTGATTCTTCGTACGCTCAAGAAAATTATGATCGCGTCTCAAATTTCATTCTCGAGTTCGTCTCCTTAAAAGGATGGTACACAGTTTTGGTTTTTGGAAATCGGTTTTGAAATGGCTGAGATATGTAAAAACTAAGTGGTCCTAACAAAAAGTGGGAGCCACCTATCATTAGGACTGCTTTGTTTCGTCATTGGATACACTGTAGCTATCTCAGCCATTTTATAACTGATTTTGATCAATTGACTTTTAATTCTTCTCAGATTATTGTATGCTCTGTAATATCTTGTAGAAGTGGTTTCCAAGTACTAGTATCTCGCAAAAAGTTAAAACCTCCATCCCCATCTCAACTAAAACTATACCCTTTAAATTATCTTACTTACCATGCTTTTCTGGTGTTTCGATGTGCGTATCTGTATGTGTGTGTGTGTGTGTGTTTGTGTTTCTTTGTATTTATGCTATTCCTTTCCTGTTTGCTAGCTTGTTGTTTGTTTTCTATATACAAGGTTTACTTGTTTCGTAGGCTCTCTGATTTAATGAATCAAACATAAATGGCTCTATTTGAGGGGCATTAAATATATATTTAATTACCATTTTACAAGACGTCTTTTTGTCACATTTGGTATTTGTACATTATTCCATAGATATACATGGAATTGCAATCGACGAAACAAACAGGACGTTGTACTGCACCCACATGACTGGAAACAGCATCGCATCCATTCGAATCGGATATCCGACTTCGGAGAGAGCATTCTTGACGGGTCTGTTCTATCCGAGAGCTGTCCAAGTCGATCAGGATGCAGGGTAAGTGTTTGTCATCGCTGAGGCGTAGCAATAATGAAAACTTAATTGTTAGGTTTGGTTCTTAGGTTTAAGATTCCGCACATATCTATATGCATGTCACTGTGCGTCATCAAGCTGTAAGCCTGTAAGTACTTTCGTAAAAGCAACTCTTGAAATCTAAGAGTCAAGAAATCTAATCTAAATCTAAAATCTGTATTTTCTAATCTGTAATTGACATTTGATGAATGGGATTCTTCTGAGAAGCGGCACACTGTTGGGCCGATAATGCCAAACGACGAAATTATGGAAAAATATCCATAGATGAAGGACGTGACGTGGATGAAGTTTCCAACAAACAAGGTTAAGCAAAGAGCGTGGAAAAATCTACTTCGCAGGAAAGACCACTTCGACCTGAAGTCAGACTCGCGTATTTGTTCGAGACATTTCCACAAAGGAATGTACGATGTAGGATCCTTGGTATGATTTTCCAGAACCGCAAAACCGGAAGTATACGTCCAAGAGCGATCGATCAGATATCGGTATCGCGAGGTGATATCGCTTGATATCGGCTATATATGCACTAAGGAGAATTGCGTTCCCAGTGACCTCAGTCATATTGTACGGTCAACAAAATCTTTCTCTCTCCGATTTGTCGCTTTCCTTGCAGTTTTCTCTATTGGACACAGCAATATTCGGTCTACAGGCGAGCTCTCGATAAATCAGGAAATAACGTTCAACTGTACCACAATCCAACCTATTCCTCAATATCCGGTCTTGCAATTGACACAGTAGGTAAGTGAAAGCTATTTTCTAACTTACCCACGTTTATTGGTTGAAAGTGAACCACAGCGGGATTATCCGAAAATTAGTATGGATACTGATCCAACAACGCAAGACTTCATTCGGTTTCAAGCATCCATACACGAAGCGATGAAGCTGAGTAATCATAATTATTTACAACCGCATTAATGTATTTCAGTTGAGTTTCATGCCGCAGTTTTTAACTCAAATGATTTAATGGTGATACAAAAATTCTGTTAGAACTTCTGCGGATGGTTTCACGGTTTACACTTACAGTTCAGAATAACTTTCAGACTGTGGCAGTTTTTCTTGTTACTAAACTTATTTCAAAGGATTATTATGCGATAGATATAAGGACACATGATTGAAAGGAGAAGCTGTGGGCAAACGTTGCGACAAAACTAGGAGAAGATCACGTTTTGCGAAGTTTCAAAGGAAGTTGTGAATATTCAACTCACGACACTGCGGGGTTTTTTTTTTAAGGGTGTGAATTGTCATTATACTTTCGACATTATCTCCAGCGTCATTCTTTCATCATATACATCACACAGTGCACCACCGTAATATTGAACACGATTTCATCGAAATTCTCGTCACAACGAAGTCAAAGTTCGGGTCCCTAACTTATCAATTATATATACTGTTCGGCCGTGACGAAATTTCGACGTAACAAAAAAGAACCATCGGTCCCGAGGACTTTGTTATAATGGGATTGCACTATATAGGTCCTAAAACCATTTCCTGGGAGTGAGATAGAACGAAGTTGCATAAGCCAGAGTAAAGGTGCAAAAATGAAATCAATTCATCTGAACTTACTGTTTTAATTCCAAGAATGGTTTCACGTCCGATCCTGGACGCTTCATCAGCTCGTTTAACAATGTCAGAGTATAAAGGAAACATTGCCACAAGCATATATCAAGAAAACAGTAAATTCAGATACTGGCATGGTTCGATGGTTGATAACATTCATTTCGTTCCAGATTTCTTTAACATTCTTGAATAATGCTCAGAGTTTCACTGCTGTCCTGAATTCTGTTTACTTCATGATGGCGTTCGTTGTGGCGTTATAAGCCACGATGTCTAGACTGAAGAAAGAAATTAAGGCCCTTGCCTGCCGAAATTTTCTACCAACTCTTGTTTATTTCGTCTTTCTTTCTCTCTTTCGGCCGCTTTTTTTTTCTTTTGATGTGGGTGGGGGTCAAAGCTCTAGAAGTCAGATTATAACGTCTGAATACTCTTGTTTTCTGTGTCGGATATCATGATTATCTAATACATTTTCAAATCTTTTCCTTAGACACAATGTATCAGAGTACAAATGTGACATGAATTTCATAGACGTTCGATCGACGTTTATCTTTGCATTCGTTTAACCTGCAGAGGGAAACCTAATCTTTTGTGACGGGCAACACCGGCAGACATTCTTCATGAGCATGGATGGCGCTGGACCAGCAGTAGAGTTCGCAGGGCCTGAGATTCTGTTCGGCCAGGAGAGATTGCTTTTTCCAGCGGTATACAAAGGAACAATCTATTTTGCCAGCAGCGAAACCTTCAAAGGCGTTTCGGTTATTGCGGATTACGCTCATCCCAACCGATCTTACACTTTCATTCCGCAAAATTTTACGACTGCCGTTCAGATCGCTGTAGCTTATCTCGATGAATATTAAGTAAATTATAACGTCTTGAATCAAAGACACATTACCCGTGCATTATACGTTGACAGGAAGACATTAGGCTGTTTGCTTTTAACATTTTCATTTGAGGGACCTTTACTTTTGGGTTTGACGTTGCCTAATATCTGTACACAATATGATTCCGAGGTTGATGGTAGCCTAGTGTTAGGAGGGGCGGTTGTGCGTTAGAACTAATAAGACCAGTTTAAGTCTCACAAAAAATGGTATGTGAAGAAGGAATAATGCAACTCTGTTGACGCTTGACAAAAATCTTCCCGAATTTCCATTGTTCAACCTTAGATGAATCTAACTGTTAAACCCTCAAGTGATATCTGAATAGTAACAAACGAGATGAACTGTCAGAAAATGTACGGGTTACATAGGGTATCATTCTTTAAATGTAATTGCATTATTCTTTCTTTCTCCGTTGAAGGTTCAGTTTACCTTTGGGAGCACTGATTTGAAAAATGTTAAAGATATCACCTTTCATGCATTTGTGTATGTCTGTTGTACCACAAACACCCTCAAATATATATTTTTTCCCAATAAAACCTAAAATATAAGGAGATGTCTGTATTTTTCTCAATAACCAGTAACTGTAGACAGTTTAGTCTGGAAACACTTTTAGAACTATCGTTCACATTTTGTATATCTAACAATACTTAACATCGATTTTACTGATTCAATCTATCTCAGTGGTTGTTTCTATCCCTAACTCACATCTTAGAACAGTTTTAAAGCATTAGTGCTGCGTTTTTGTTTCATCTGCAAATGTTAAATTATGCATTTCACTAATCAGAATGGCTATATCAATTAAAAGGAGCAGTGATATTGAACATCAGATGATGGTTCGGCTAAAGAATACTTTTCTTTTTGCTTTTACTTTTTTTGTACTTTTAATTTTCCACGTAATATGAAAGCACCAGATATTCTGACTTTATCATTTTCAAAGATTGAGAGTTTATGGGCAATTCTTCAACACTGCATACAAAATAATATACCACTCAATGAGACATTGTGAAAGTGTATAAGGCTTATGTGTGGTCTACTTGATACTCTAGCAATGCGTGTGGGTATCATATTATTTCCATATACTTCTTCTTGAACTTCTCTAGCAGGTTCTATGTTCATTCATATCTTTGTTTACTTCAGTCATTAATCTTGTATTATAACACGCACCAATAATGATTTAATGGAATATCATTTAACAAAAAGTCAGCCAAGAAAGCTTGAAAACAAAACTGTTGAAAAGAATTTACATAATGCTTCTTTCATGAAGCACTTTAAATTCCCATGGTGAGCACTATTTCATCGTTTAAGATTTGATTTGATTTGATTTGACAGGACAACTCTGTTTGACTTGAGACACAAGTGTATGATATAAATCGATCCTCTATTTAACTTTCCTCAAAATTTTTATTGTACTCTTATACACACTCAGACCAGCATACAAATCATTTGAGCTAAATCTGTGAGGAATTCGTAAATAAAACAAACAAAAATATATTAAAAATACAACGTTTGTTGGGAGAACCAAAAAGCCTTTCTGAGGTTTTTAGACATTTCATCACTTAATATATAGGCTCACTAGATTATTAGTAGTGCACTTAAGTAGTATACACATTCACATCACGTTTTTGCATACTTTAATTATGTGTATTAACATTTGCATGTTTGAGTGAGTAAGCTTGTGCTTGCACAAATAAAAGCAAAAACAAAAGCTTTGCTTCATTAAGTTCATAGTATAATATACATTATATCATCTTGCAAATTAGAATACATCTATGAGTAACAGTACCATTAGGAATATTGTATAATAAGATTCTTGTGTAATTAATTAATGACAAAGAAGTTTTGTTCACCCTTACATATGTGAATAGTTAAAATATGAGTGACATAAAAACATTTTTGTTTCTGAATTTTAAATAAAATCGTTCAGATGACGCCTAACTGAACGTCTGGTGTCGTATGTAGTATGATATCTACGGGATTCTCACTGTTTATAGGCCACAATAGGGTCATAAGTAATTGATTACCTTCAAGTTCTCGAAAATAATTTCAACTATATATTAAAATCATTCTATTTTTTCTTGACATTCACGAGGAAGTCACGAGGAAGTCAAGTGATTGACATGATGTAATCAGATAACTAAAGTTCCAAAAAGCACATAGATAATCCCTTTCAAGACTATGTGGTAAGTGCAATGAATATCTATGCCGAAGATCACTTTTCGTAATGACATGTTATGTTACACTTCAGTGTACTAAACTATTTGTGTATATACGTATCTTTATGTTATTATATGTATTCAAATATGGCTTGCATAGACACCAAAAGTGACTAATCATACTCTTGTCCAATGACGAATGACCAGGGTATCATAAGTAATCACAGTAAATACTACACTATTTCGGATTTCAATAATATGTTCAAATCTTCACTTGATTCCACTGCAAGTCATGTTAATAATTCCCGTAGTAATTCCACAAATAGGAATGATGACACTAATTATAACCCCATTAAAGATTTTAGCTTATTCCACTGGAATGCTAGAAGCTTAAAGAAAAATTTTGATTCATTTGAACTACTTCTTCTTTCTTTACAAAATTTTCCCTTTTCCGCAATCGGTATAACTGAAACTTGGCTAGGGCACACGTCTCCAAATTTGTTTAGCCTTGATAGATATAAAATATTTCGCTCTGATCGTAAGAGAGGTAGAGGGGGAGGGGTAGCCCTATATATATATAACGAATTGCGAGTAAAAATAAGAACTGATATTGATATTGAAGGTTGTGAAAGCCTGTTTGTGGAAATCATTAATGATAAAATGAAAAATAAGATAATTGGTGTTATATACAGGCCACCAAATCATAAAACCGAAATGTTTTTAGAAAATTTTGATGAATGCCTCAACACGATTACACAAGAAAATAAGGAAATTTATATTATGGGCGACTATAATATTGACATGACGAAAATAGATATTTTAGCGGTAAAATTAAAAACTATTCTTTTTTCATATGCTTTCCATTCCCATATTGATAACCCAACAAGAATATCCCAAACATCTAAAACATTGTTGGATAATATTTTTTCTAATAACTTTTCTGTAAATAAATTCATTAATGGTATTTTATATTATGATATATCTGATCATTTACCGATATTCATTATTCTTCGTTATTCTGAAAACGTCAAAAGTATTTCAAAACCCAGGCCGATAATGTACAGAAAAGAATCAGACGAGAATATTGAATTACTTAATCTTGATTTAGTGAAGGAAGAATGGCAAGAAGTGTATCTTCAAAATAACGCCGATAAAGCTTATGATATTTTCCTATAGATAAACTTTTATATTATTATCGAAAAAACATTCCTTTAGTTAAGAAAAAAACACGCAGAAAGAACAAACATCCCTGGATTACAAAGGGAATCATCAATTCAATAAAAACCTGTAATAAATTGTATAAACTGGTGATTACTACCCACAATACAAAACATTTTACAGATTACAAAAAGTATAGAAATATACTCAGTAATTTGATTCGTATTTCTCGTAAAATGTATTATTCTGATAAGTTTGATAATCAAAAGGATAACGTAAATGGTTTATGGGAAACTATATATGAAATAACAGGTAAAAATAATAAGGAAACATCGTCCGTTTTTTATAATGACAACAAAGAACTCATAAACCCTGATGAAATATCTGATGCTTTTAACTCATACTTCGTAAATATTGGCCCCCAATTAGCTTCAAAAATAAAAAACAAACATGTTCGTTCAAACTTTACTGAATTTCTTCCACCAAACTGCGACAAATCCCTTTTCTTTACCCCAACAGATGAGGAAGAAATACTGGAGATTGTTAACAGATTAAAGCCAAGTAGATCTAGTGGCCATGATGAAATAAGTGTTTATATACTGAAGAAAATCATCAAACAAATAACCACACCTTTATCTTACATTTTTAATCTGTCACTGTCTTCTGGAATATGCCCAAACTCATTAAAAATTGCGAAAGTAGTTCCAATTTTCAAAAGAAAAGACGACCCTTCTCTTTTAACAAATTATAGACCAATATCGTTATTACCTAGTATTTCTAAAATTCTGGAAAAAATTATTCATAAACGCCTGTACATTTTTCTTCATGTAAATGACCTACTTATACCTAATCAGTTTGGATTTAGAAAGGGCCATTCCACCGATTTAGCTATAATTCAATTGTTAGATAAGATTACTGAATCTTTTGCAAATAAAAAACATTTTATAGGAATTTTCATGGATTTATCAAAGGCTTTTGATACCATAGATCATGATATATTAATTTACAAATTAAAAAGATATGGTATTCGTGGTGTAGCACTTTCTTGCATTATTGATTATTTATCCAACAGAAAGCAATATGTACTATTTAAGTCATCTAAATCTCCGAATTCTAATATTGTATGTGGTGTTCCCCAGGGATCAATTCTTGGCCCCCTACTGTTCCTTGTATATATTAATGATATAATAAATACATCAAAAACTCTTAAATTTATACTTTTTGCGGATGATACTAATATTTTTTACTCCCATGAGAACCTTGAAACACTGTTTAATACTCTGAACACGGAAATAGACAAAGTCTCCCGATGGTTTATATGTAATAAATTATCCCTTAATGTCTCTAAAACAAATTTTATACGTTTCAAACCTACTGCTTCACAGAACATTAACAGCAGTTATAATATCAATATTGATGGATTATCTTTAACTGAAGTAAGATTTACTAAATTCTTAGGAATCACAATTGACTCGAGTTTAACTTGGAACGATCACATTCATAATATCCACACGTCTGTCTCAAGAACTGTAGGAATTTTATATCGACTGAAAAACTTCATTTCTCAAAATTCCCTGACTATTCTATACAATGCATTGATCTTACCACATATCACATACTGCAATATCGCTTGGGGAAACTGTGGCTCAACTAAAATTAATCCTATTTTTACTCTCCAAAAACGTGCTGTACGTTTGATTACCAATTCCCGTTACTTATCCCCATCCAATCCCCTATTTCGTCAACTAAAAACATTGAAAATTGAGGATCTTCACACCTTTCAAACTGCTGTTTTTATGTATAAATATACATTTAATTGTCTTCCAAAAATTTTTGATGGCTTCTTCACTCCAAATTTCACCGTTCATTCATATCCAACACGTCAGTCGTCCGATTACCATCTCGAAAACCCCAGAATCATTTTAGCTCAAAAATCATTAAAGCACAATGGACCAGATATTTGGAATTCTTTACCCCCTAATTTAAAACAACGTACGTCGTTGAACATTTTCAAACGAGAACTAAAAAACACCCTCATAATCCAGTATACTTCTGACACATAAATATTCATACCACCTGGTCAACAAACACCCTAAACAATGAGTTCACGGCCATAACTGAAGTAACATTCACCTCATCACACTGATACACAAAATAATCACTCAACGTACAAACCAAGATTCATCCCAACACAATGCACACCGCACTGCACCACACGCCCTTCGCACAATTACTTCCCACTCAGTGAGTGGCAAGATTTTCTTTATGTATCTCTTCGTTGAGCCCATTGCACAATTACCCCCCACTCAGTGAGTGGCAAGATTTTCTTTATGTATCTCTTTACCTGGGGCCATCATCCTCGTCAAGCTTAGCTTATGATGATGGTCCCCTGCATTTCATTTTTATCATTTCCTATTGCTTCCTTTCATATATGATATTCGTTCTTGAAAAAAAAAAAGAAAATGTATGTAAGATCCAAACGTTACGAATATTAGCTGTGTAAATGACTATGTAAGTATTTTGTTGATTTGTTGATTTGTATTGATTTTGAAATGCAGAAATAAAAACTGAACTGAACTGAACTGAACTGAATACTATACATTGTATTTTACGTTATTTAAGGCCATAATGAAATTAACCTGACATAATACAGTATAACATTTAAGTAAGCAAAGGTATGTCTTTAAATTCCGACAAACACGAGCAGCATTGATGGAACAAGAACAACAACAGGTTATCTTTCTCGTTAAAGACTTGTGTTAATTATAGACTATGCCTTTCTTAAGGCATGCTTCCGCTGATTATTAGTGGTGTTTATGTTCACCTTGAGAATAATCGTACATCACAGAATAACCTAAATAAGGTACTGTTTATTTCAAGAAACGTTTTGATGGGCTATGGCCCCAACGACAGCAATCGTGAAACATTACTCGAAAGGACCACTGCAAAATATCCAATGTGTTATCATGTTCATGAAAAACAGGGAAGAGTAAATTTGTAAACTTGTGATTACATAATTGCCAATGCAGTGACTTTAGTTGTATCCGCACCACGCTTGCTGTCTTAAATTGCAAACTCGTACAATGTTCAAGTTAGTTTTAATGCAAAAGTATAATTATTTAAGCTAGGTTATAAGGATGAACGTTTCTTTTATGTGTTTTAGAGAGCAATGATATTCGGTCGGAATACATCTGGTAGTTAGTTGAAGTATCGATCAGTGTTGCCAAATCATAATTCTCTTATTTGAAAGTGTTCATTAAAATCATATTTGGCCAATTCATTTTTGTCAGATAATTCAAAAACTAGAAGCCTTTTCCCCTTTAAACGATAATATTGCTAGTTTACTGCAACACGCACACACACACACTACACAAAACATCCTAAACAAATAAATTTCGTGGAGATTGTGCGTTGGTGAATGCGCGTCTTGTGAGGACATGGCATTATTCTCATAATACTTAAAGTCTCATACTGTGATTAATAATATAGTCAATATTTCATGGAATCATGGAAACTGAACATTCCATAACATTTGTATTTCATGTATGATTTTGAAGAAATCTCTAAATATTCGATTACTCTGGTTTTAATTTGCTGACGTACAACAACTTAAACGTAGTAAAAGGACATGCATGGCACAATCGTTTCTTGTACAAGAGAGGTGAGACAATCGCCTTCTTGCTTGGACAGATTTATCGGCATCTTTTGCAGAAGAGCTGAAAGATCGTTTCCCGGATCAGTGGCTGCGCCATGGCATACGCCAGCGGGTTGAACATGCTGTTGCTGAAGGACATCCACCTCGCTACCTCGTTTAACTCTATGGTGTCGTTCACCTTGTAGTACACAGATGGAGAGATGCTGTACAAAGAAGTACTGACGGCGAGTGGGAGCCAGGTCACAGTGTAGGTTAGCACGATGAACGACAGTGTCCGCATAGCTTTGCGGCTTTCCGTTGGTGACTCGCCCTTGGTCTTCACGGGCTCTTGACTACGTTTTCCCCTGTTAGAGTAGAATAGTTTCAAGCCTTTACTTTTTCCTTCCCCATCGATTTTAGAACAAAGGCTGTTCCGTCGTTCTTGCTTCGGGGCACTTCCTGTGGTCGTATCTCTACGCTTCTCCTTAGACACCTTAGCTGATATGGTGGTGATTCCCTGTGAAGGTCCTTCGTTGCCGTTTTGCTCATAACTGTACTTTTGGGAGATCATGGCCGATGACGTAGACAATCGCACTCTTAGAGCCGTCCGGACACGAAGATAGATCCTTATGTAGAGGGTTATGACGATTACGAATGGCACTGCGAATCGGATGCAAAAGACCATAAGAGCAGAACCAAATGCCCTTGAGTGATTGGGCCTTGGTAGCCCGACAGCCGTGGTCTCACCTGTTGGGTCCAAAAGATTCCAGACCACATTCAAGAAGAGCCAAACGACGAAAGGTAACAGCCAAGTGACACAGTTGATAACCTTTGCTTTCCCAATGCTCCTTTTCGTGTAGTGCTTCATGGGATGGAACGTTGCTAGGTAACGGTCAATGGTAATAATCACCACGCCCATGACCGAAACACCCAAACTCGTATTTTGCACCATCAAGAAGACTGCTCCTTCCACATCCCCAAACACCCATCTATCGTAAAGGATGATGGTCGAACGAATGGGCATGACCATGGCGCCGACCAGTAAATCAGCAATGGTCATATTAAAGATGTAATAATTGGTGTACGTCCAGAGCCTCTTCTGGACAGCGAATGCCAGCACGATGATTATATTGGTAAAGATGGTAGCGAAGGAAAGGCACACAGTGCTTAGAAAGCTGTAGCTGACCATTGGTTCAGGAGCACTGATGGCTATTGTCCCTTCTGATCTGTTCATGATTCCTTAGAGTGAACCCTTGGAGTGATGTTTAAATGACACGGACGAAGAATTCGATTACTCAGTAAACTGGTCGTGTTGTTCGCATATGGAGTTGCTGACCATTGGAAAGAAAAAGAAATGAAGTTAACTTCCATCTTCAGAGAGCATAACGCTTTCGGATCATTCATTGAAATATGGGTGTGTGATTGTGTGTGTGCGTGTGTGTGATTGTCCTTGACTTAACTAAAGCATCAAGATTCAAGCCTTTTTTTTAAAACGTAAATAGTATTAGGGTAAATCTGTAGCATACCAGGCACATCAAACTAATATTGATTCCGACACGAAATAGTAAACCTGACTGCCTTGAGCAATCAATCGAAAGTGATCACTGTACAGTACTGGATAGCCTCGTGTAGACCTTCCTGGAGATATCAAATAGATCTCAGCAAGATACAGCATTCCGGTATTTTAGGTTATTTTATGGTATAGGAACAGACTCTTCAACGGTACAAATAAAAGATGCATTAACCTATATTCTTCATCCCAGCGGAAAAGATTCTGCATTCGTAAGAATAAAAGATGCATTATTCTCTACTTTTTGCAAGCTTTTTCTCTAAGACAAGGTCAAATTTTGGCACTAAGAGGTATCACATAAGTACGAGCTTGAAGGGACCGGGCTTAATGTATATAATTCATAAATCAACACAACTTGTAGGGTTATCTTCTACTTCAAAATCACCATTAAGACAACCAAGCATAGGCACAAAAAATACTGATGATTCCCTTTGATGTGAGAAACTCAAGAAATATTGACATAAGAAAATAGGAAATGGCTACGAAAAAAATAGGTGGTAATCGTGCCTATTTGTGGCTGAAATAGAACATATTAAATGATCACCAATATCTGCTCGTTTCCTCTCCTTTACCTGTTTTCGGAGCAATTTTAATTGGCCTCCGGTAGATCGTCTCCTGTAACAACACGTCTGTTTCTTGCTCCTCACTTGATGTCGATGAAAATGCTACCTCAGCAAACTTAACTCCGGCGTTAAGAACATCTGAACAATTATCTGGTAAATTTGAGAAAGGCAGAGGAAATATCTGCTACAACGGTTTTCTTCGAATGAGCTGGATGGCACTCTGAGGCTAAACTTCCTCGCGTCTGTCTTATATGTTTACATCATGTACCACAGACAGACATGAAATATGACCGATGACCCATTGTTACCCCCCCCCCCTCCCCACCCCGGTGAATGACAAAAAGTAGGGAATACAAACAATATTCGGTGTTTTAATGGAACTGTCAATTCATCGCGCAGCCCCCCCCCCCCCCATCATTCGTTTCTGTTTGTTCTTCGTGACGCGTGTACGTTTGAACAGCTCTGCATGCTGAAATGACTGAGTTTGCGCACATTAATTTGCATATCACGAATGCCAGAGAACATCATCTTCACTCTTCTTGAGCGCCGTTTTTTGATTGTCTGGTTCCCAATTTACTTATTGATTTCCATGTTATCAATCGAATTCCTCTTCCTTTTTTATGGCAGAAAAAAGGGCTGGACTTTGTCGGAGGGAATTTCACTGCTGCTAATCAGATGTGCGACAGCACGTTGCCTGTCATTGGGATTTGTCGAGCGCCTGTGAACATGGAGAACCACTATGGTCAATGCATCTTAAATCTGTAATCCCCTTATAAGTGTAGCTTTCAAAATTCATTGAATGTATTCTTTAACCTGAAATAATTTCTCTTTTATTTTGATTGACAGGACTCGATCGCTTCACATCTGTTTTTATGCCATCGTCACGCAGTGTCAACGGAGGCATTAAGTTTTCGGGTTGTTCGTCCATTCTCCTTTCCGTTCACAATCACGCTATTTTGTGAAAAGCGTAACTTAATCACCGTTTGAGATTTTAGAAACGAAACTTGGCATATGTATGTATGAATGGACGAAGAGTTCTGTGCTTTTGAACTTGAGACCACAAAAGCTCGAGGTAAACGCTCTTAGGTTAAATAATGATAATAATAACATAATGTATAGAGTGCTTATTACTAAAGTTTCTGAGCGCTAAACGTCTTTAATGTAGAAGAATTAGAAAGGAGAAATTAGGTTATGAAGTAAATAATATAAGATGAAACAAAATACGGAATACATATAACACACATTACATTCTTACTTTCTTTCCCCATATGTCTGCAATGTCTGAAGGTGTTTTCCTTAAACCTCACCACGTAATGATTCTCAGAGGAAGTTTTGAGGCATGGGTCAAAGGACAAAGGTCAAGTGAAAATGCTTTAAACGCTTTTCTTCATTGAAAATATTTCAGAAAGGCTCACGGCATTTCCATGACACTTAGCACATGTACATGAATGTGTTGTCTGGCAATGATTCTCTTGGTATATTTTTTGTTGTTGTTTATTTATCTATTTATTCACTCTATAATCACAAAGTACGATAAAACTGGAATAGAAAGTGAAGATAAATGGATAATGATAATAATAATTATGGAAATAATAATAATGATAATAATAATAATCATAATCATAATAGCAATGATAATAATAATCATAATAACATACCCTCGATTGCCTCTTCAGTGTTGCCACTGCTCTACCAGAGGGCCCTGCCATTATTATTACCCTATAGCGTTACCAGGTACCCATTTATACACCTGGGCCGAAAGGGACACAGTGGGTAAAAATATCTTGGGCGGGATTCGAACTCGGGTCCTCCGATCGGGAATCGGGAGTCTTATCCACAATGCCACAACGGTCCCATAATCATGGATGGATTTCCTGTATGCTCAGCTCGGCCTACATGGTCGTGCTAGTCTTCCAAGGGATCCAATCTTACATGAGTAATCATATTTGAAACTCAATACAGTGAAATCAATAAAACTATCCAAATTTGATATATACACACACATACGCATTCAAACCTACACATAATGATATCCTATAACATTGAAAAAGCCCATTAAATGTTATCCTCCCATCCCGATTGCCAATATTTCCTTCCAACCCAAACCCCACCCATAATACAACATAATCATCAACATAACATAGGGATACCTAATCACGTATCATAACCACGATAACCTCCAATGCAAAACATAAGCATTTATTGCGTTCTTAAATGAAAGGCATGATGACGAGGATGTTATATCTAAGGGAAAATATCAAACATGCATGGCCCACAATAGACGAACATGCGTTTACAATATTCTGATCTTGGCTTTGACATCGAAAGCTTTCCATAGGAGCGTAAAGAGTATTGATGTGATACTTGAATCAAAAAGCCGTCCAATGAATAAGGAGCGCTACAATTATCAATTGTACGGCCTGCTTTTAAAAACTCCCAATATTTTTTTTTTGTACGTCTGATGAATAAGCTGGCTCGAAATATCACATTCATTAAATTTTGTAAACGATCTGCATACTTTTTGCATAGACAGAGTCATAAAGTACATCTGCATAATCAAAACAAGTTTTTATTATGGAACTGTAAATTATCTTGATACAATGTTCATTGAAATTATGGCGGAGACGACCAAGAAACCTTAAATGTTAATCATCGGTAATGTGGTCAAATGTCAAGGGTAGAAGGTCAGGTTATAATGCTAAATTTACATCTTTTACCAATGAAATTATTACATGAATTGTATGAAAGAAAAATTATTACATAAATCTGATACATACATCCAATAATGTGTAATGATTCTGTGGGGAAAGATTTGGGGCATGTGGTCAAAGGTCAAGAGAAAATACTGCAATTTCACAGTTTTTGTCCATATCTTTGGAATGGCTCAAAATTGGTGTAACACCAGAAAATTATTATTTGCCAGTCATGTGGAATCACTCTTACATTGACAAAATGTTCTCTAGACTTATTGGAAGAATAACGCACTAAAAGTGGAGTTTAGCCATAATGCTCATATGTTACGATAGAAGCTCTGGACATCTATATAGCACCCCATCAACAGTGTTTTATTCCAATATGTGAATAAACGGTTCAGGAGTCCAGAAAAAATGGGAGCCTAATATAGATCATCAGTTAATGCCTACATATAAAAAAAAAATTCAGATGGTTGTTTTAAATGACGTGTTAGATTAGATACTTGTTATTCACTTTAAATCATATATTTCTATGATATACATAGATATATATATAAAGAAAGAGATAACAATTATACATATTTATGTGTATGTCTCCATTATGTATGTGTGTGTATGTCTGTATGTATGATACACATATATAACGTGTGTGTGATATGTTTGTAGTTGTTTGTTTTGTTCACGCAGCTCTTTGAGGTCATCTTATATAGCGTGGTCAGATAAACAAAGAGATGTCATTTCCGAACAGTCTCAGGGTTGCACGAGTTCGTGTCTCTTCTTTCGCCAGATTTCAAAAGACTTTGTATAGCCATTGAAAGCTGATATCGTTGGACACACAATGACCAACAGCATGAAGCTAAGTCCTAGCAGAGAGAAGAAAAGAGATACTGAGGAGATGGATCGTATCAAAGTCATGGACATATATCGAGATTTCAAATATATGGCTAACAAAGTTCAACATATAGCCGCGCCTAAGAAAATTCCTGAATCGCGAAAGTTCGTTAATAGGAGGACTTTCAGTTGAAGAAAAGTCATACAGCCATTCATTTGAAAACGAACGTTCATGAAAAAGAAAGATTTTTTCTTCATGCCTTCAATGAATAGCGCTTGTGGCTCATGACATTTTACTGTCAAAGAGATTTACCGAGTAAAAGATGCCAGATTCTTCGCTTCTTTTCTTCTTCTCCCGTGCTGTTTTGGGAAGATAAAATCCAGCTCTCTCTTTTTTCGCATGGACAATCATTCATATCCTTTCATATTTATTACCTTTCATCAATAGTAATTGAGGGCATTTTGCCTGGATTGCTTTGAAATACAAAATTGACTGAGACAGCGAATACTGAAAAGATAAGAAAATGATGAGATGAATCGTTTGTTATTCCTTCTCAAAATTATAGTTCAGGGTTTATGCGTTGAATTGGTGTCTGTTTATTTCACGCGGTTGTTTGTTTATTTATTTGTTTGTTTTGACGGTAAATTGTGGGTTTGGGTTTTCAATGAAATTTTACTTGAAATGCTGGAGTCATGTTCTCTTTCATTCTATCATGTTATCTATTTTTTTACCCGCATCAACATATCTAATGAAACAAAGCGATATGGTTTAAAGCCTTAAAGATGTCGAGCTTCTTCAGCTTTTTTCTTTGTTAAATTCTGCAAAAGATGAGGATCATCTATACTCTTCAGAAAGATTATGCAGATTTTCCATTGGGAAAGATCGTGAAAAGTCTGTAAAGCGTGAAGCCTGTCACGACTATAGTATTGGTAAACAGGTTAAAATGGTTATGGTAGAAAAATTATCTTTGACGGGATTTGACAGTCATTTCAAAACCACCATAAAGCGTATATCTGTTATGGAGAGGGGGAGGCTTTGAGAGAAAGGAGCTGAGGTTTCGACTTGACGTATAGCCATGCATGCATTTTTCCTCATCAAATTTTATACCACGTTACCGCTTACTATTCCATATTTTAGAATTATGATTCTTCATTGAGGGAAAACATTGACTTTTTCTTTGTTTTCTGACTTATTTAATGTTGGAATCATATTATCATTACTGTTGTTGTATAATAATGTTCAGATTTGTTTGGTGCATTTAATTTTGTATATATTTTTACAATCAAAAAACTGTTACGAAGATTGATTAATTTGAAGTAGTTATATGCAGAAGTTTATAAAGAAATATGTTTATGTTAGTATTCGTCCTTCAACTGAAGTGCAAAAATGTGTTTACATCTGTATGTCCATTTTGTTTGAATTGTCTGTTTTTATATTTGTCCAGACGCATATATCTTCTTTCCCTTTCTTTCCTTCCTTTTCCCCTCTACTCACTCCTCTTCTCCTTCCCTTTATCTTCTCACATTTGTCCTGCTCTCGCTTTGTGCCTCCCTTTTCTTTTCCCCCAGCCTTTGCTTCTTTTTTCTCCTCTCTCCCCCTCACTCTGTTCCTGTCTCAGCCTCACACTTCATATAGCATCCGCTGTCTCTCTACATTCCTCATTCCACGCCCCCTCCCTTATTCTTCTATACCCTCTTCATTAGCTTAAAGGGTTGTGATACGTCACTACTGGAGGATACATGTATAAGGTTCATAGTATGTATTATGTAAAACGGGTTTTTTTTTTTTCACTCAACTCTGTTTTTATTGCAATATAATTTATATACTGAATGTATTTCCACTACTGATGCTCTGATGATTTGTGTTTTTGTTGTCGTAATGATTGTATTTTGTTCGTGTTTTGTAGACGTAAGTTATTTTGTCTAATTGTATTTTTATCGATGTAAATCAGACACAATTCAGCCCTTTGGCTGCGAAGTTTGATCAATAAACCATTCCATGCCATACCATACCATACCATACATAGGTTATCGTAAGACTCGAGCATTCATCACGCAGTTTAATGAAGAATTTAGATCGTTTTCTCATTTTCACTGCTCAACAGGCAGATACTGTTCTTTGAAGACTTTTCAAGTTAGATATGCAACACGTACTGCCAACGTGTTTTTATCATTTTGATTCTTCTTGACGTTGATTAGTGATTTGAGAGAAAAAGTTTTGATTGTAATCTCTCTTTTTATATATTTTAACCTTGAAACGCATCTCTTACTTGGCTTTCGTAACTTATGGACTGTGTTTTTCCCCTCCCTTTGGCGATAGCTCTATTCAGTAACTCCATTCAATCGTAAGGTTCGATGATCTCTTCATGAGCATCGTATAATAGCTCATCAGTGTACAGTGAGCGAATTCGCTCTCTCAATAGTTGTTCTATATGGAATAAAAGAAGACTTCATGGCCTGATATTTAGATGGAAGCCGACTATATCAAGCAACATCCGGGAGAACAGGGGATAAAAGGTGTCGTAAAAGACCGCCAAGAGTTTCCTGTATATCACGTGAAGCGAGCATAACAATAGATGAAATGGCTGAGACTTCATACGGGAACAGACTGACGAACAGACCATTTGCACCGACTCCGTTATAATGACGGGGGGCAAAAATATGACGTAAGGGTAAAAGCCTGGAAAATATTTACAATGTGGACTTACACACACAGCACATAAAGTTTTTTTTTATATATCTGTCATTGTCATATGCATAATATATATATATATGTATATATGCGTCTGTATATATATATACATATACAATACAATGTTTATATTAACTATATATATATATATATATATAATGTTTTTATTAACTATTATATATATATATATATATTTATAAGTAAATAAAGTAACATATATAGGCCTATATATAGTGACTTGGTGATCAAACATGTACAATCCTTTGTGTGTGTGTGTGTGTGTGTGTGTGTGTGTGTGTGTGTGTGGAGGTAGATATCATTTGCTGCACAGAAACAAATTTTTGAAATACTTCTTAACGACATACGTCAAGCTTTCTAAGTCATAATTTCATTTCAAGCAGCTTTTACTTTGGCGCACGCAAGCAAAACAAAATTCATCTAGTCTTACATCTGCCTTCTCTGGGAGAAGATTGGGCAGAAGGAGAAAAAGAGTAAAGATTTGTAGGATTTTATTATTTCTGAAAGGAAATTACCTTGCAGGTGCACAACAAACTCTTTTGAACGAGAAACTGAAATGATGCAATATATTCGAAAAATCATATCAAACCTAGAAAATACCAAGTTCACACACACACACACACACACACACACACACACACAAATGTTATCACAGAACCTTGCTATCTACGTTAGATGTCAACGTGTTGGTCAACGTGTTGCGTTCTGGCATGCAAATAAGGAAGTGCTGCACGGCACTGCCAATAAGCTGACAATTAGCTCCATCTTCGTCCATTTGGTAAGCTGTTTTTTTGTTGTGTGTGTGTGTGTGTGTGTGTGTGTGTGTGTGTGTGTGTGTGTACGTGTGTGTGAGTTTGTTTCACAGGACTATGTCACCGCCTATTCTAGAATCTTCCCACGTAGTGTTTAAGTTTTCAAGAATGGCCCAGTGTTTCCGATTCATCTGATGTTAGGAAAGCAAAGTCCTTTTGTTAGGCACATTACACTCCTACTCCTACTACGTCATACATTTTAAATTGATTACTCATTTTGAATTTACGCACCACCTTCCCATAGAGCCTACTGCAACATTGTCGGTTTTGTCCGATATATTAATCATTCATTCGGCACGCATAATCAAATGTGCTTTGCTGGACGTATATATACTTAAATTTCAGTAACGGCAGTAGGCCTATATTTTGTCATTGAATCCTTGAATTTGCATCCTTGCATCTCATAATTAGGCAACACTTGCAAGAATATTGACTTGTTATATTTAAGCGCTTTCTCAGTTTACATCCGGCAATGCTTATTTCTTTCCTAAACACAAACACACATAACCTGGTTGACATTTTATACACCTTTAAAACGTCATTTATTTCTTATCTCAATCCACGCTTTTAACAGCTTTAATATCAAGACATCATTATGATGAGGGAAATATATATTATACATAGAAATCCTGTGATTCAGAAAATAAAAATCATTACGATTGAGTATCGTCACGTATCCTAAGGAACTGTTCTGGTTTAAGATGTAAGAAACACAAGAGCGTGAAAATAATCCTGACGTCTAATTCAAGCTGATGCTTTGACACGGACAAGATGAAGTGCTAGATATTTTATCTGAAACGCATCATGGAAATCATGTCTTTGCTTAATGACGCAGTAACTGCAACCTCGCGTCATTTAGCTCTTTCGTAGCCATTTTGATAAAATTCCATTCCATTCAATTCAATTTAGTTCAATGTTTTCTTCAACAGAACACAGCAACAGAACATAGGGACGTGACTCACAACATACCATCCATTCTTCTTTATTTTATTTTCGAACACAGGATATTATAAAGAAGACTTATGATGGCCTGAAATCCCATTTAACCTCATCACCTCATTTAATAAAACCAATACTGAACGTTCTCGTTTATGCGTCAGTTAAATAGAACTTTTGCTGCTTGCTTTATTTTGTTACTGCACCCATGTGAACCATCATTTTGATGTGAGTTTGGACTTGTTTCATTCAATAATGGTTAAAGGATATGCGAGCAGACCAAAAAAAATGCTTTTCAGCAACCTCATAAGCTAAATAACCGCGTAGCAACAAAAAAAGAATACAAACTGAATCATTACACAAAGGAAAAAAGAAAAAATTGTAAAAGTATGTATAGGCCCCTATCGTGCCTATGAATGTACAATGAAATCAACATTAAAATCATGTGTCATTACAATGGCAATAAGAGGAAAAGCTAATTGTATGGGGGAAATCGGAAAAATACTTATGATTTTGAATTGGGAGCTGTAAAATTGTTTAAAGAAGAAAGTTGAAAGAGTTTACAGGTCTGCTTTCTTGTGTAAATGGATCACATGAAATGGACCAGCCGTATGAGGTACAGTTAACAGGCCTGAATAAATTCATGATAATGTCATATTACGTAGTTTATAGGAAACTTGTCTTTTATCAATACGGACATTACAATTCATGTTAACCATGTTAACATGTTTCCAAAAGAGTTTACAAACGTGGTGATCGCTTTTCCCAGGATCAGGGAGACAATCTTCTCCTCATAGTTGTGTACAATGCTTGACTATCATTTTTCAATAGCTACACTGTTCTATGTTTTACTTCTCTCGTTAGACATAATAACGTATACTCTCCTCAAATCCTGCCAAAACGGGGTCATCCCGGCAGACGAGCACCCCACGAGTCATGTAGCCCATGAGTTCGACATTGGGAAAAAAAAGTCCATTCGAGTCATACCGCCACACGAGTCATACAGCCCATGAGCTCGACACTACCTGTAGGTATAGGGAATTTGCGTGTTTCGGATTAACGACCCTTCTTCGGAATAGCGAACCTTCGGAATAACGAACAGCACCTGAATTCTTGACGTGCACCCTCAAAACGTATAATGCAAAGACATGTAACATGCTATGTAATAACTATCCTGCTGCACAGAGTAAGACGAGTTACTATCAATAAACAAAATATTGTATAGCAGTGCCTATCATGCCTACTGCGGTCTTGATGACATTTGTTCTTAAGACAACAGCATGATAGCTATTTCACTTGATACAATTTCTGAAAAGTTACGAAAAATTAGTAATAGGTCTGCAGAATCATACTGAATTGTTAATGCTACGTCAGTAGAAAAAATGTTACTCAAAAATCTTATAGGTAAAAGTGCAGACATAATAAATGTAAAATATAGCCAGTGATGTTTTTGTTCTGTTCATTCTGAACACACGTGCAGAAAGGTGATGACGTTAAGATCAGAACATGTTTAGCTGTGAATTTGAAGTAGATGTGTTATAGTACATACGGTACACGTACTTATTACCTACTTTCACCATCATTTAGACACAGTGTTTGCCTATGGACAGGATTTTTATGAAATCTAAAATTTAGTTTTAATTCTTTTGAGAGCATCCAAAATGCGTCTTGATTGCGATATTGTGCCTAATTGATATTGCGAAGATTTTTTTCTTTCGCCAAAAAAAGAAAAGAAAGAAGGTGCCACTTTTAATGTTATCGAATATTGCATTGATCTTTTTTTTTGTCAGCCCTGTAGAAAGTGTTGACATTATCTGTAATTTCTTTTCAAACCCTCTACACACGATCAATATTTGAAACAATTGAATGGCTTACTCCAGAAATCCCATCCAAAATATCTGAATTAGGCCTTTCTTCGAACTTGCATATGCAAATCTAAACAGAAATCAGAAATTTGTCTTCTTTACAGATCACCAAATCATTATGGTTACATACACGTTCTTGTTGCTAAATACAATCTTCTCAACCCATCATGGTGTGAGTGTTCTCACCAAAAAGGGCTAGAAGCATTTAGCCATGCAGTGGCATCTCTTGCAGAATGTCAAAACAATTGTCCGACGAATCAAAGGCTGCGCCATGGCGTATGCCATTGGGTTGAGCATACTGTTGCTGTAGGTAATCCATCGTGCCACTTCTGTGTAATTCATAGCATTATTAATTTTCCTGTACGTGGCTGGTGATATACTGTAAATTGTGAAACTCATGATATTCGGCAACCAGGTCAACGCGAAGGCAACTACAATGAAAGTTAGTGTTTTCATGGCCTTTCGTCCTTCCGCGGCAGATTCGCGTTTGACCGACGCTGATACCTGGACTTTGCCTTTGGCTTCGGGGTAATCCAGGGTAGCGTTATCCCGGGGAGCTTCACAACCAGCTGGTTGATTCCTCAAACCCGCTACATCAAAATCTCCGAAGGACTGCTTTGAGACCTCCTTTGAAATGGTCGCTATTTCGGTCGGATCCGCCATTATGTCCGAGGTGCTCTGACAGCTTTCTTGAGACACATTTGATATCTCAACTCGCCAATGTCTATCTGTTGATTCCCCTCCCAAGCACATTTGTTGCTTTTGACGGAGATTGGATAAACCGCTGGCTAGCAATTTTGACTTTCGCCTTCTATGGGCAGTGCGGATCTGAAGGTATACTCGTAAATACAAGATCATGATGATAAACAGTGGACATACAAACCGAATGGTATTTGTCATCACCGCCAAGCCCAATGTCCTGGTAAAATTAGGTCTCGGTAAACCCTGGGCGGTTGTAAGATCGTTAGGGACGAGAAAGAACCACACCAGGTTGAAGAAGAACCAAAAGAGGAACGGTATGAGCCAGGTAAAAACGTTAGCAACTGTCGCCAGTAGCTTGCTCCTTCTCATGTAGTGCTGCATCGGATACATCGTTGCTAGGTAACGATCAATGGTGATGACCACTACACCCATCACAGAAACGCCAAGACATCCATTCTGCATCATCAAGAAAACCGCTCCAGCTACCCGGCCAAACACCCATTCGCCGTAAAGGATGATGGTAGAGCGGAGGGGCATTATTAGGATGCCTACCAGGAGATCGGACAAGGTCATATTGAGGATGTAATAGTTGGTGTAGGTCCACAACCGCCTCTGCCTCGCGAACGCAACTAAAATTGCCGCGTTGGTGACGACGGTGGCCACAGATAGGCTCAAAGTGAGGAAAAGCCGATAGCTCACGATAGGTCTGGGGAACACGGAAGCTGTCATCTCCGTAGTGTTGATCATATTAATGATTTATGTGTAGACTTCTAACTTTAAAGGTGATGGAATGGGGTTCCTGAGGAAATAACACAAGAGAAAAGAACGATGTTCAAAAACTCTTGCATGACCTCTTAATCTTAGGAAACGGATTGTTCATACTTAAGAAACCTCAGCTCAGTTTCTGAAATTCTAGATTATAGGACCTTATGAAGAAGAATTGGTTCCTTGACATATTCATGTACAAAATTCGTCGCTTGCCTATATAAGAGGGTAATTGAAACATATGGTATACATGTACTTCCTTTTACCTAAATTGCAAAGCACATCAGTGGGGCATTATTGAACCAAGTTTATATGATTGGAATGGGTTTATCCTACATTACCATATGTTTCATATCTTATTTTATTTGAGTATGTAATCCGTAACTATCATGAAGTACTCTGAATTAAACTCCGAATCTGTATTTGTATATTTTTATGTATTCAACTCTACAAAGGGATCACATTTGGCTCAAGCCTTTGGCTTTCTTTGTGAACTCCCCGACACATTCTACGCTGGTTATACCTCAGTTTTATGATTATCAATAAAGTGAATTGAATTAAAATTGAAATTGAAATAGAAGATAAAATTACAAATATGATAAAGCAAGTTACTTCGAAACAGGAGCTCAGAGTCTCCTGAAGAAAAAAAAAGAGAAGAAAAAAAAGCTATAGAGCAATGGAGTTGAATTCTAGCGCCTGGACCTTGGATATTACCGGACCCAAAAACTTGCTACCACACGATTGATATTCCTCGGTCTTTTTTCCCCTGAGATAGGGAAGCTCTTTTAATCGGAGCTGTAACCTCTCCAACAATTTTCTCACATCGTCAAACAAGATACTTCATCAAGATCCCCTCTCTTGAATCAGGTTTACGAAAGTTTGTTTCCAAAATGAGGTGTGTGTTTTTGTTTTTGTTTTTAGGGGGAGGGGAATTGAGATTTTTGCAATAGATTCTGCTAAAAAAATAATTACAAAATATATGATGTTTTCAATTATAGATCCAAGAATATTCCTGATAATGTAGCAAGTGAGGTGTCACTGAAAGGTAATACTTTTCTCTATTTGACAATGAACTTAAATGACACTTAAACCATTATCATGGTTATGTGATCAAACTATTCATATGAAGCGTCCATGATAAAAGAGGAATAATAATTACAGCTATACGTACCCTTAGAGAAATGTCATACACCAAACAGATAATCCTTAATAGATAACACCACGTTGCTACTTTATTAATGTTAAAATATTTGCCAAACTGTACAAACCTTTCCAAGGATGCGGTTTACCCTCTGGTGTCGAAAACTATAATGTTGCTGAACAAACAGAGTCGAAAGAAACACTGGCGATAATCACATTAGGTGTGAATTACTTATATGGAGCTCCAACGCCGTCATCCGCGCACTCAATGTGAGGAAAGTAGACAAACACGTGACCATGGTAGTTGTTACGTAGATGGATTACTTAGTACCTTAAACATCTCACCAGATGATTATTGCTGTGTGATTGTGCTCGCCGTGGCGCATGCGCATTTCGTAGTATCCAAACCTGATGTCTTGCCTTTTCTTTTTTTATCGGGTAAAAGACGCTGATGCTTTTGACAAGTTTTATGAGTTAATCTCAGTGTGATGGCGATTCTATTCTTTTAATTCGTTCTCACTATAGAGCCACAGCACGAATACCAACATGCTGAAATTTGATAATTCTGACCTTATATTATAGCTACAAACACAGAATATGAAGGGGATGGATATGTTTATAGACAGGATGTATTTAGGGAGCTGTCAGACATGTTAACTTATCCTTCAAGAGAGCTGTTTGCGACCGCAGAACTGATTCCTTAAAGGACAAGTTCATCTTCATAGACATGTGGGTTGAGTGCATGCAGCAATATTACCAGAACACATCAGTGAGAGTTTGAGCAAAATCGGACAATCCTTTAAAAAGTTATGAATTTTTTAATTTTCTGCTCAGTCACGGCTGGATGAAAAGACTACTATAGCTTGTGATGTCACATGAGTACAACGATATAAAGAAAGAATAAAGAAAATTCAACATGATTTCCATTTTTCTCGCATAACAAAAGAACACTCGACTTCTCTCTTTCAGAAGGCAGGGGGGAATAATACTACCCTTAACATACGTCAGTAGCAAGTCGAAGAAATGTGCACTTTATTAAAAAAGTAGAGTTTTGTGAAATTCCCTTTTTATTTTCCTTATATAGTTGTACGCATGTGACATCATACACTGTAGTAGTCTTTTCTTCCAGCAGTGACTTCACAGATACTTAAAATATTCGTAACTTTTGAACGGATTGTCCATTTTTCCTCGAACTTTCACTGATGTGTTCTACTAATATTGCTGCATTCTCTCAATCCTTATGTTTATAAAGGTGGACTTGTCCTTTAAATGGCCAGAGAGTTTATGAGGTTATATGTGTCTCCCTTTTCAATAGAATACAATGGTCAAATTCTAGAGTCGAAATAGTGACGACCATTCGATTGGGTTAGATACTGTTTTATGCATGTTGAACACCATGCGTACAGAATAACGGTGAAGCCATCAAACCCATGACAATTGAGGCTGCCAACATCAAAATCCCCACTAGCTTTTAGCACATATGGATCAATACATACCCTTTTTTTCAGTTTGGTCGTGGATGAAGGATTTGCCCCTGTTTTATCAACATCCAGTGAGAAATTTTTCTCGGGTATGACCTGAGCAGAATTAACAATCAAGCAACAAAATTCAAAAACTGAATTAAACATTCGATTATAAAAGCATTTTATCGGAAATTTACACGGTCCCACTTTCTGGATGTATAATGTGCTCGGAGTAATTTCTTCTACATTGGATTTAATGAGTGCAAGTAATAACGTGCTAATAGTAATATCTAAATAATAATGATGTCTTTTTCTAATGCGATTGTTTCAAAAAGATCTTATGTAAATAAAACCTTGAAGAATTGTTTCCCTTAGTTTTACTCCCTCCATGCTGGATTTCTTCTTTTTTTTTCAGCATTTAAGAGAATTTGTTTACAGTCACATTATATCAGGCTGAAATATTCTATCGATCTGTGATGCGTGAAATGGTGATACCATAATCTTGATCACATTTTATTTTCTTATTGTAATATGTTGACTGATTACTTTTGTACGAAGTAAGATATGATTTTGCACTTGACTTTTGAACAAACAAAAATCGCTCAGAGAGAAAAGTTCCCCCAAAGTACGATTCAGATACTGTATACGTAGAATTTGAGAAACGCATTTTAAGGGCTGTCATTTGCGCGGAAAATTTGACACGTAGAGAAATTTACTTTTACAAATGAGCGAACTTTTTAATTCTATTTAATCGTTCAATACAAACAGAAAGCAAATTTTCAATACCACAATGGTTCTTTTCAAAATGAATCGGTTCAAATGCAAGTAGCGTTGACATCAGTACAACGTCAGTAACCAGCTGAACTTTGAATTGCTTTGTCATCTAAAAGCGTGTACGTCGTCCATTTGCGTTATTTAGAGGAGCTAATAACACTTTAATAAGCTTTTGTGTTTCTACCGCGCTCTGCAATTACCACTGGAGGCTAAAAAGAGATGGAACCTCTTCTTTCCGCTCCTTTATTGTGAGATGTTTTATTCATGAATGCCACCATAGATGGGTCTAGACGAGCCAGATGAATTGAAGGAAACCTTTTCCCCTTTATCCGGTGTTTTTAATGGGCAATTGAATGACACACAGTGGTTTGCAGGTAAAGTGATCCCTGGATATGGATATGATTACTTTTATCTGTGGATGTGGATGTGTGTGTGTGTGTGTGAGTGAGTGTGCATGTGTGTGTGTGTGTGTGTGTGTGTGTGTGTGTTTGTGAGTTAGTGTGCATGTGTGTGTGTGGTGTTTTCTGTTTTCTGTGTAATTTATTTGCAGGCATGACTCCTGATGCTACACTGACATGAGTATAAATCAACGATGGCAACACACACCCACATAAACTTTCGCACACCCACATACACACACACACGCACACACACACACACACACACACACCATAATATCATTATATATATATATATATATATATATATATATATATATATATATTATATATACATACATATAGATATGTATATAATATATATGTGTATATATATAATATACATTCAGAAAAAAAAAGCAAACACTTTTTCAAGTTTATGTTTCTCATAGAATGTTTGGCTCAAGTTTAACGTATCAAAATATTAAAGGGGATGGCTAGTAACTGATCAGTGGGAATCAGTGGGAATACTGGAGGATGATTGTTCCAATCCTAACGGGCCGTTAACGATCGCCCCGTCACTGTACAGGCATGCTAACCTAGAAACATTAAACTGCACATTACTTGAATATGAGACCATTCTGAAGCAAATAATTTTCACACAACAATTAGATTATAATGTACTCTTAAATGAATCCCACAAAGATTGGAACAATCATCCCCTAGCACTCCCACTGATTCCCACTGTTCAGTTACTAGCCATCCCCTTTAAAGGCAATTGATTTGGCTCTCAACCTGGTAGGTTAATAAAGAGGGAAACTTTATGCATAAGTGAACACATTTATTTTTCTTTTCCAAGGCACAAAAGTAAATTGCTGAGTGTGTGTGTGAATATATATATATATATATATATATATATATATATATATACATACATACTGTAAGTAGCTACTTCCACACATATACACGCAGAAAGTTAATTATGCTCTGCGTTATTTGTTCTTTCTCTCTTTAAAATAAAACATTTCAGCTTGGTATCAGGAGAAACGCTCATGCTGCGAAATATTTGGAATTTTTTTTTGGTGTGTTCGTTTTATTTTCTTTTGTTTTATTTTTTGTTGGGAAGGGGTTGCAAAAGTGGTAGGTGTCTATAAAAACTTCCCCCTGCTAAAGACTTTGGAGGAAAGAAAAACCAAGACGTTTATCTTTACCCCATTAATTCATCTATTCTGTTTCATATAATTATGTCTAATCATATTTTGTTTATACGCAAACAAAAACAATAAATCATACAGAGTACACATGTCAATTCATACAACTAACCAATTTGAAAATACAAGTCGCAAAGTATGACACAAGATATAACTAAGAATGGTTATATAACGAGAGGCAATGTAGGCATGCACATCGCAATGGTGACAAAAAGGTAAATATAGAGACGGAAAAGAGTGATTTATTGAAAAGTGGAATTGGATCACTCAAAAAAACACACAAACAAGCATAATACATATTTCATGATATGAGTGCATGTTTCTTTGTGTACGAGTTACTGAAAGTGAGGTGAGGTATACATTATTGAAAGCACTTTTCCTCCAAAAATATCGACCTATGTTTACAAGACATGTCAAAGTGAAAGTGTTTGAAAAGCGTTACGACATGATATGAGATGAGATTTTATCACTGAATTAACAAACAAAGAATAGTTCGTTTGATGCAGCATCCCTCCCCCTCCCCCCCCCAAAAGACCACTAAAAACCGAGGCAATAAAAAAAAAAAAACAGCAAAAAGGACTCATACTGGCATTCGATAATGTCATGGCCGCATATCCTGACAATGGCGACCGAAAAAGTTTATTCTGTGCAAATTCTGGAAGATATTAAAGAGAAATTCCTTCCCAATAATATGTTGTTTGGGTGAGATAGTCAGACGAATTGTCATTTCAGTGTGACGTATGTGTCGAGCAGCTCTCCAGTCAGTTTGTACACAAGGAGTAAACAATTTTCATTTTTCTTCAGAAATGTTTTTGATAGTTGTTTTTAATTGTTTTTGATATAGTGACAACCGTTGTGCATGTCCCCCTCAGTGGATAAGTTCTGTCCGGCAAAATATTAAGAAAAATAAAATTTGCGAACTTGTGCATAAAATATCAGCAAAATGATTGGAGAACTATATAAATACTTGAAACCTCTATCGCAAAATACTAAAAGTTTTCAATTTGCCTTACTCTCTAAACTTCAATAGTTCATAACTTTGTTTGTGTGTATGATGTTTTCTCCCATTTTCGCTGATCCACTTGTGTCGGTCTCATGGACCTTTTTTTTTTCTTTTTTCTCTCTATTTTCCCCTATTGTCAGACTCATGGGCCTTGATTGCCTTATGTCGGACTCATCTCATGGGCCTTACTTGCCTAGTGTCGAGTTGGTGGGCCTTTTTGCTTGGTGCCAAGCTCATGGGCTGCATGACTAGTGGGATGCATGAGACATGGACCTAACATAAATAAAACAAACTCAAAAAAAAAATACACAGTGATCTTACTTTCACAGAAACGGGAGATCTTGTACATTGACGGCTTCATTAATTTCTACCGAAATGTTGTGAATCATCGTGTACTTAGCTTCAAACAAATAAAAGATAACACGAAGTATTGTTTGAGTGGATGCTTCGGCGTCTGTAACTTCCTCCCATGCGAATTCGCCTGTTCCGGTTACTTTTGTACAACTGCGGAAGGATACATATTTGATGCAAGGGATATGTATTCTATTTTAAACCTGAGTACCATGTTTGGTTTAAGCCATCACCTAAGTCCATTATTCTTTAAAGGTTGTGCAATTCTTATACGTGGTTTTACCTCTGTGCATTTTGAAAATACCGTAATTCCTGCTACAAAGCAGACAAGAGTCTTAAGAGGCCCACGTTCATTTGAACATTAGCGTCAAAAATGGAAATCTAGTTGTCGTTATTATGTCATCAAAATGATGATATCTCTCTTAAGTGGTTACATTAATTGAAATTCAACGAATTCTCAACTTTATATTTTCATGTTGTTTTCTTACCTTTCTTGGTATGACTTACTCTATGTTACACATGTACGCGGGTGAGTCCGGAAAGGTGATTTGACCTGATATTAGGGTTTTGTTTTGTTTTGTTTTTTTAAATTTCCCAGACGCTCAAAATATTCACAGGGCTTGCCTGTTGGTCCTGGTCACGTGACATTCTCGATATTTCTTTTTCTTATTACCACAGGCATATGGATACTGACTAACCATTACAATTCATTAATTACCAGACGTTTTGTCTCTCACCATCTTTACTGCTGAAAAGCAACCTTCACAAATATAAACTAAGTTCTGAAATCGCACGATAGTGGAAAATTGAGATGACCAATTGAACCTGAGTACCACGTTTGTTTTAACCCATCACCTAAGTCCATTATTCTTTTAAAGGTTGTGCAATTCTTATCTATGGTTTTACCTCTGTGCATTTTGAAAATGCCGTAATTCCTGCTATACATAGCAGACAAGAGCCTTAAAAGGCCCATGTCAAAACGCATCTTCAATCCACGTTTAAAGTGAAATGCCCAATATAAAAGACTTTAAGATGACGTAGTGTGGCAGACTAGCCTGATGAAGCATAATTATATTCAAGATCTTCCATATCGCCATTGACATACGACAGCTAAATTGATAAGCATGAAAAGAATGGTAGAGAGAAACAAGTGATGGTGTAGACAAAGAAATAAGGAGCATCATCTTGGCTTGACAGTAAACAAAGAAAGTAATTGAGAGGGAAAAGGAGATCGTAGAGTGAAACATGATAAAGAGCTGAAAGCATCCAATGTGTATTTCCCCTTCTGAACACAAATAGTCTACGATGAGCACTGGCAGTACAATATTAAAGGGAGAGCGCCAAAGTGGTTTCTGCTCATCAAACCTTTCAAAGTATGTGTTATCAACGGGGCCTCTGTTTAAGTTTCAATAATTCATATTATCCGTATAGCCACTCAAAACTTTGGTGGAGTATAGCTAATGCTTCGGACGCAGGACGTGCACCTTCTAGTAATGATCCTCTCACAGATAATGTACATTCTAACATCTTACCATTTACTGTCAACGGTAAACATGAATTCTGGCTGTCACTCTATAGGCATTGTAAGAGAAAGTCCACAATCTCTATGACTCTTTGCTCAGAGTGAATACAAAGTACTTTTCAGACGAATGTCAACATTGTAATCGGCCCCTGGTATAACAAGAAGACTACTGGTGTCACAGATAAAACAAGACAATGGTGACATTTGGCGAATAAACTGAAATAAAGGTTTGCGCAAGTAGAAAATACTAGGTGAAAGAGAGAAATTGGCCTGTAGACTGCGATCGCTGTATTAGAATGTCGGTTTGGTCAGCGGCATCTTTTGCAGAAGAAAGCGGCGATCGTCTCCCGGATGAGAGGCTGGGCCATAGCGTAGGCCATTGGGTTGAACAGACTGTTGCTGTAGGTGATCCACCGTGCCACTTCTGTGTAGTCCATTGCGTCGTTGATTATCTTGTACGTGGCTGGTGATATGCTGTAGATTGTGAAACTCATCGAGTTTGGCAGCCAGGTCAAGGCAAAGGCAACCACGATGAAGGTAAGGGTTCTCATAGCCTTTCGCCCTTCGGCCGAAGTCTCGCGCTTGGCCGGGTTCGTCGTCCGCGCCGATACTGTCTCTTCAAGATTATCAAGATGAACACTCCCGCCTTTTCCCCCGATTTTGCTCGTCTGTGCTTGACTCTGGAAACTAGCCATGTCCATACTTCTGTGATTTTCTCGCGACACCTTTTGCGAAATGGTTGATACTTCATGAGGATCATTGAGGGCATCCGATCTTTCAACAGTATTTCCTTGAGAGGAATCTAGCTCTGTGGTGTTCTGCATTTTGATATTTGTTGGAGTTGGACACGATTTTGGGTCCGACATTTTGTCGAGTGTTGACCATTTCTTTGCAAGTGATTTTGATAATCGTCCACTTGCCGTGGATCGGATCTGACGGTAGATGCGTAGATACAAGAACATGATGAGCACAAGAGGGCATACGAATCGGATGGTGAAGGTCATCACGGCTAAACTCAATGTCCTGGTGAAGTTCGGCCTTGGCAAACCCACTGCTGTGGTGAGGCCACTTGGGGCAAGGACGTCCCACACCACGTTGAAGAACATCCAAAAGACGAACGGAATAAGCCACGTGAAAATATTAATGACTGTCGCCAGCGCCCTGCTCCTCTTTGTATAGTGCTTCATCGGATAAAAGGTTGCTAGGTAACGGTCGACGGTGATGACAACCACGCCCAATACTGACACTCCTAGACTGCTGTTCTGCATCATCAGGAGGGCCACGCCCGCTTCCCGCCCAAACACCCAGCCATCATAGAGGATGATGGTTGAGCGGAGAGGCATGATTAGGGTGCCAACCAGGATATCCGCTAAGGTCATATTGAAGATGTAATAGTTGGTATAAGTCCAAAGCCGCCTTTGGCGAGCAAAAGCCAGAAGTATTAAGGCATTGTTGAAGATAGTTACAGCAGAGAGGGCAAGGGTCATGAGGAAGCTGTAACTCACGACTGGTTTCGTAGACTTGACGATCGTTACCTCTGTAGTCTCCATGATATTTATTGCGTCAAGACAACCCTGGACGATCGTCCTCGGTGAGAGCAGAAAGAATCCTAGGCAGAATGAATAAGATTCTAAGTGAGTGTTCAGAATAGTTTCAGGTGAATGATGTCATCACATTTTCAAATTTAAATACCTTTGCCTACATTCCTATTAATAATTGCATAGCTGAGTAGGTGAGAGTTGCCCTGGAAGTCCGCACTTGGCCATCCTGTTCAAATTTAGATTTAGATCATCATTCATATGACAGTTTCACCTTTCAAATTGTACACATGACATTCCCATTACTCCCCCTAAAAATCAATGACATTGGAATGCTTTTTCTTTTTCTCAGAATTCTATCTGTTTACATATACAAAGTTTTGTTTCATAATCTGCAGCTCATCACTGATGATAACCGAAAAGGGCATGTTCTTTTAATTTTTTTGAATGTCGGTATTGCATATTTGATCATGTGACCTAATTGAAAAGAATACACAAGTAGTGGCAACTAAACTAAATTAATGGATATAAAAAACAGCAAAAACAACAATAAAGGACCAAATGATAAATCTAAGAAACGGTCATAAATGAAAGTACATGAATTTAGTAAAGAAAATGACGTGAAATCAATAAGTTTCTATGACCCTTTGAATGGCAACAGCCAGGCTGACAAAATATAGAAAGATGGAGTAATTTTACTGCCTGCCATCTGCTGGCTAGTGACAAAGTTTTCTTTTTTAATAAGAAAATATATAGAATAGATAGATTAAAAATAGAACAGCCACTGTGGATTCCACTAATCTTATCAACTAAGAAAACAGATAATGACACGAAACTTGAAAAAAAAATGGAGTGTAATTGTTAAAAAAACCCAGAAATGGTTTGTTGTATTTCATCTCTTAATTCTGTATTGTTAGCCAATCAATGTTGAACTTTAAAATGGTGGGGAAAGGGAAAAAATTACTCACTTTTAATTGTTCCTAAGATTATACAGTTGCAATTGTACCCTTTCTTGGTCAAAATTTTAAGTTTGGCATTCTTTGACTGTTTGATTTATCCATTTGGTTACATTATTTTTCCACCAGATAATAGTATACGTCTTTGTGTCATGCTATGTAAAATATCGTCCACTTTACCTTTAGTCAAGAATGAATTCGAATATCTTGACTGATTAACTTTTTTTTCAAAAAAATTATCAAACTTTAAACTTTACTTTTGGTTGGCTCTTACTTTATTTTAAAAGAAAAATCAATTTATGTATCTTTGACGGACTCAACTTTTCAACAATCACACAAGTTTCAATTTTGCTCCACTCTAGGATAGTATAGTAGTCCTCACTATGATGACGTACTAATGAATATCTTAAGGAAGGTTTACTAAGACTCATTGCAATATACTCTACAATTTAGGACATATTTTGATGTAACGGTTTTATATCTTACTGATATTAAAAATGCTCTCTGTTTATCTTACTTTCAAGAAATGGGTTCATAGTTTTTTTCTCTTTCCGGTTTTTGTTTGTTTGTTTGTTTGTTTGTTTTTTAGTCTGTTGCCGACAGTTATAACACTGTCACTGTGTTTTAGAGACGCTACTGTCTCCAGTGTGGTCACATATACTCTGTGTCAGTGCTGTTTCTAAACTACCTAAATTGGCATAAAAGGGAAATGAAACTCAAGTAAATTTCAAATAATAAGTATTTAAAAATCATCCGAACTTTCCCATAAAGACATTTTTACTAGGCATGCAAGGACAGTTTATCTTAGTACTAGGAGACACCACATCTTCCCAATACCAACTGGGAATTTACTAGAATTTTTTGTGTTACAGTAGAGTATTATGAATTGTGATTTAACATGCACAATAAGGAAAAAACAAGTAGGCCTATATATGCTATATTTCATCATGTTGTTGATCACTAACGTGTACCGTCAAACTGGCCCGAGGTTTGTCGCATTGAATATACGTACAGGAAGATGGAAAACGTTTTACTAGAAGATCCGCCGAGAAAAGAAATATCCATAACTTTGGATTGACTATACGTAAAGCGGGCCTAAACCATGTCAAAGAGGCCCCTATACAAACATTTCTTTAGAGTTCAGGCTGTAAGAAGCAAAATGTAGCAAAGCCAAAAAAAATCACAATAATAATTATGTTAATGAAAAAAAAAACACCAAATAAATGACTAAAACATACAAAAGTGTTACCTTACGGTTGAGGCTTCCAGAAAATGACGATAACCAATGTCCAGAATCCTGACGAGTGCTTATTTGCAGTGGAAGTGAAAGTAGATGCTACAAGTGTCGTTTTGAGGCTTTTATAACCTCTGCAAAATATTATAATTTATTCATCCTCAGGACCTATCACGTGACCACTTGCCCAGGGTTGATCATTTAAAATTCTGTCCGTGTGACGAGCTCCGTATCTGGTATCCAATAGACATATGTCTAAACGTGTCTTCTGCATTGACACGTCAACTTAGATAATATGCTAATACCATTTTCTCTTATGTTTATATTTCTTTGTTACTATTCATGACACGCTGCTATTACCGTCGAACTCGTTTAACGCGAAACGCAACGTTCCTTCCAATCTCTCTAATGCTTTTAATGCGAACAGCTATCAAAACAAGCTTGCTTTTATGTACCTCGCATCATATTTTATCTCTTGTTTGTTTGTTTGTTTTTGCCTCCTTTCGTACCCCAGCATTACATATTCATTCATTCTTTCGCCATCTGATTTTGTGCTTACTTTTTTTATTTTAGTGTATCCAACACTCTGTCGAGAAATGTTAGAATAGATCGAGTGAATTAATAAATGAAATCAAACTTTACATTGCCTACAAAAGTGTTCTTTAGATAGTGCCTATTTCTTTGGGTCAGGAATTAATTGCTCATCTTCTATAGACACATGTCATTCCTGTATAGAGATTGGAATAAAACCTGTGATTATTTAACCACAAATGCAAAGTAAAAAAAAAAATTCATGACTTCCAAAGAACTTGGAGAATCATTCCGAGTGACAGTGACTTCTGTGTTAATTTTGCTGATCTTGTGAGTCTGATTATCAGAAACATAACGGTGTTTTAATGTGTGGTGAAACTATGTATGATTCATTAATTCAACTGTTGAAGAAACAAGGAAAACTTTGGTCCTGGTTAATTGTAGCTATATGATCACCTTTGATTTGGGTTTCAGGACGAATTTGCATTATTGCCTCTAAAGAATACTACGCCAAATTTGGGTTTAAGGTAAAAGTAATAACTGAAAACTACGACGTTTTGCACCTCATGTGGAAATACTGCCTTCATGAAACTCCGGGGTTCTTTATCCTACAGCCTTTTTATTAGTTTCAACGGAAAGTTCATGTAGGGCCAACATGTCCGTCAATCTTTATTTACTCTAGGGTGTCATATATCTCGTAAGCAGATTGTGAGTATTTGTTTGGTTTGAAACAACGAAAAATCTCCCTCGGTTTTCCATTGTTCAAAGTCCGTGCTTCATCACGTAGGCTAAGGTAGTGATGACAACGTAGATATCATCATTGTAAGTGAGTGTGTAAGTGTAGATACTAGTATTTTTGCTCTTTTTCACATCATGTCAGTGCCTGAAAACTGCACAGGCCTACAGTCTGTGGTGCACAATAATAGTTTATTTCTTGTTTGTGACTTGCTATGGCTTCGAAATGAAGTAGCGGTATGTTATTGTGCTTACAGGCGATACTACATGACTATTGTCTGCGCATTAATATTACTGCGATGACGTTATAGATAGATATCGCGTTAGCTATATTAATTGCGGAAATTTCCGCGTAGACACTTCGTGCGTGCGAGCTCGCGCTCACACACACACACACACGAAAAAGTGTTGTAGCGCACGCGAATCATATTCCATGATTCTTTCGAAGGCCCAAACATTACGTACACTGGATGTCTTGGTCAAAGATCGCTGACTTTAGTTAACTTAGTTCCATTCAAGTTTATTTGATTCATTTATCCTTTGCTTGTTTTGAGTACCGTCTGGCATAGAAAATCCCATATAGCAGGCTACAGACTGTCCAAAGTCCCTGACACAGAAAGACTTAAACAGCAAATCCATTTTTATAATATATGTTTCACTACTCATCCTTAAATTGGTCTATATTTTCTTTAAAACTTTCACACCCTTTTTGATTTTTTTTTTTTTTTTTTGGGGGGGGGGAGGTGTGATCATGACCTTTTTTCGTATGAGTTTTTAATCCTCCGTGTGCTGCATTAATTTCCAGTCCACAGGTATGTGTGTGTAAAATTTATGCGTATTCTGACTCATTGGCAAAGAAAGGGTTAATGCATTGAAGGCGCAGAGGAGAGAGAGAGTGAGAAAGAGTGAGCTGAAGAAGCATCATAGACACGCCCACGTAACTCTAGGTAACCATGACGCAAAGTCAGTAGAGGCAACTTGAAAGGTCAGATTATACTGAGTCCGTGTAACTTCCTTTTGTAATTATTTCAAGTCAAGGTATACGTGTTGATTTCAGAATGAGAAGGTTTAAAGATTGTAAAGAAGTTAGATAAGAAGAAGAAGAAGAGGAGGAGGAGAGAACTTTAATTCTTATAATACCACGCTAATATTGGGATGACATTATTTATACGTTCTCTAGATGGCATTCATACGGCTTTTTAAATCCTTGTTATTGTAAAGGCATTCGGTTCATTGATCATGCTCAAATATATATTTTTCATATCTTTGGAGGTAGAATGCAGAAAGAATATTATTACTTCTTCAAGAGTTGAAATACCTTCTACAGTGTTTACTTCTCCTCTCATTATATATTTAAAGGTCAGAGCAATTACATACCGATTTGTCGATGTCAGCGACTTTTTGAATACCTTTTCACCCCTAAATGAAGTCAAGGTCTTAACTTGTTTGATTCCACTTTCTTTTTAAATCTATTTCACAATGCATCAGTCACAGCGATCATCCAGCAGTGCTATTGTAGAGTGTCTTCTTCTTCTTCTTCTATAGTCACTTGCCATATCCTTCTTCTCCATATTAATCTTCTTTGTTATCTTCCCCAGGTTCCGATGCGTTAAGAATGACGTGCGGTTTATATAATTCAAAGAAATAAGTCGAGATGAATTGAGTGCATTCAGGTGTCTCTTTCTTCTGGAGCTATAGTGATGAGCAATTAACGAAAAGTACAGCTGGAAAGCTCCATTGACATCGTGCAACAACAAGAATACCGCCCATAGAATACCCCCTCCCTTCCCCTTCAGATTCATTCTTTATACTGTAGTTTTCTTTTTCGCTGCGACTCTCTTTGTGATGATGCTATATAATGGCAATGGTATGCGAAAAAGATATTGCCGTCGACATTCTGTAAAGAACAGATGATTTGATTTGATAGTAAGAAATATTTTGACCATGCCCGAGAGTGTTTCATCTTGGGTTTATTTTTCAACCATCTATCGAGGGTTTTGTCATTCGGTGGATTTCATGATTTCAAAAGAAAATTAAACAGCCGTATACCACTTACCTCAAAAGGCATATCCGACAATGAACGGCTGCATAAATATGTATGTATGCAGTCAATATTATCTATATCTATTCACAACTGTTATTATACGCATCTAGACTTCCTACATATAATGTGTTTTACAAACGATGTATAAAAACAATCTAATATCTATCTTTATGTATGTATTATATATATATATATATATATCTATATGTTTAACATGATTTATTCATATTAAACACAAGTTATGTTTGTTTATCAAATATCAGTGAGAACGACTTTGATTGTTCAAATTTCATTATTATACATATATGTATATATATATATATATATATATATAGTATTATAAAGTGTGTGTGTGTGTGTGTGTGTGTGTGTGTGTTTGTAGTGGTTAATTAAGAATCTTAGACGCGCCTGGATATATAAACAGAATGAAAATTAAAATTGAAAATAAACTTATTAGTCATACAGAAGCATTCAATCACTCATGCACGGTTGGATTGTGCCGATTTGGTGGGTAGTATCGCGCTCCGTCGCGTTGACTGGAACCAAACATGATTTTGTTCAAAGCCCCCCCCCCCCCCCCCCCCCCCCACCGGAGGGGAGGGGTGCCTGTAAAGGGTGCATTTCGAGCGAACGGGCTTTCAAATACTTTTTCTTCTTTATGTAACAACAATGAGGAAAGTGATGATTACAGGAAATTTTATAAAGTTTAAGATTGTTGAAGAGAAAAGAAGAGTCAAGTAGCTTGCTTTTCAGGACACATGAAATAATAAAGAGATATTTACAAAGTTTATTTCATTCAGGGCAAATGGAAAAACTGTATCTGAATTAAAAGTGCTGTTTGCCTGTGTGTGTGTGCGCGCGCGCGTGTGTGTGTGTGTGAACTTAAAGCATGTCTGTGTATTGTGTGTATGTGTGTACGTAAAGCATGTTTGTGTACATTGATGTTTGCTTGTGTGTATGTGTGCATTTTATGTGTGCGTGCCCGCATCCACGCGTTTCTGTGTTTACAGTTCACATGTACGTTGCGTGAATTTAGCAGTTAGGAGTGAACAAATATTCCTTCGTAGTTCAAACAACTCAAAGAAACTGGCAGAAATAAATGATGCAGTTAATGGCTTATTCTCTTTCTATAGTCTTCTGTCGTTTTTCTATATCATCTTCTTTTTCAGCCACATGCTTTCTTTTCTTTATTTCTTCTTCATCTCTTCTCTTCTCTTTCTTCTCCTTCGCCTTACCTCTCCATTATTATCTATTTCCTTGCACCATTGTGCATTTATCATTTAATCTTGTTGTATCCTCTTTCTTCCCCATTGTCTTTAAAATTTCTCTTTCTTCTTTTCTTTCTGTCCCTTACATTATACATTTACCATTTATAAGTCTTAATTCTAATAATAATGTTTCAACAGGAAATTATTGCCATTATTTTCGTTAAAACCATTCATTATGACCTAAAAAATGTTTGCTTTTATAGGTGTCAAAACGTAACGCTTTTATAGAAAATGAAAGAAATTTCCAGTCGCACATGTATAGCTCCATGGTTACATTTTACATCAACAATGTTAGTCGTAAATAATATGCAGCGTGAGTTTTTAAAATGTGACCTTTTTATTTTTGATCAGTATTTTATATAAGTTCCTTACTAAACAGCAAATAAAGATATAAATCAACGCACTCATGATTATCTGTCGTTGATTTATGCTGGCTATGAAATTAGTAAATAGATTAAAAGATAGACTTTGTTTCTCTCTCTCTCTCTCTCTCTCTCTCACACACACACACACACACACACACACAATGATTTTGAGAAAAGAACCTTTGAGCAATGTTTCATCTCATCCACCCCGACCCCCCCCCCTTCCCTTGGCAGAAACAGAAGAATGAGGCAAAAACAAATGAAAGAAACAAAAATAAAAAACAAGGAATGAAAGAACCATCAAAACTAATACTGACTAAAGTGAGCGCCCTATCACCACCAGTGACACACATCAACATGTCGAAACATTCAAAGATACAAATCATGTAGACTTTGAACTTTTGTTTTATTTATTCATCATTTTGCTGCGTTATCATCATACCGCTACTGCAAGCTATCATTAATAATAGGTTCTAATGACCACGCCCATTACTCAGTAGATTGCGTCTGATTTTTGCTCACTTCCTTTCCCTACGTCATTTTATTCTCGTTTTCCCCCTTACGAGCTGGCGGGCATTTCGCACATGAAAGGAATTTCTACTAAGTAGCTTCCCGTGCATCGCAGGTCGTTCCAACCCCTGAGATCATCATCCGTGGCGTGTCTCCGCAGAACCTGAACGCAGTTCTCGATGCCGGCGACATCGTTGGGTTCGTTGGGCTGCCAGTTGAAGTACCCGGCCGGTGTCCCATCGGTCCACTCCCACTCGCCATCGGGGTTGTTCCGGTGGAGCCCCATCCAGTAGCCGTAGAGACGTGGGTCAACCTGTGAGAAAATGATTTCATTCCAAGCGAATTCAACCCGTGAATAAAGATAAGGCTGTCTTGAACGATATTTTCTATAAAAGCAGTTATACCAGAACAAGGATGGCGTACGCCATAAGTCAAGTTCGTCAATTCCTGCATTGATAAACATAGGATGACTTACTTTTGCTCTTTTGTAATGGTATATTGTGCTTTTATTAGGCACGATAAAGGTTAACAATACAATGAGATTATATAATAGTTCTTTTTATTTGTCTGTTTTATGTGTGTGTGTGTGTGTGTGTGTGTGTGTGTTGGTTGTGCGTTTTTTTGGGATGCATGAAATGATACAAGATATTTCACACATTCTATCTTCTACAGATATAATATTATACCAAACCTTGTTTTCGTGTACTTTCATAGTAAAGAAGGTAAAGGGGAAATATTGGCTTTGTTATGCCACGTTCACTTCAGTTCAAGTTTGTTCGATGTTGTACATTCTCTATATCGATCATATAGGATAATCTGAAGTAAGTACTATGTATGAAAAGTTTTTTTTTTGTAATTATTTGCAATGTTTGTCGTAACTAACTGTAAATAGATATGGCTCTATAATGTGATTTTGGCAATTTGTTTTTGTTTGTTTTTTAAAGTGATGTACGCTTTTACAAGCTCTTTTTTCAGCACTCTTGTACAGATTTATAATAAGTCTGTAAAAAAAAAATTATGCTAAAAATGGAGCTTGTAAAGCGTATACATGACTAAAAACACAAACTGCCAAAATCACGTTATCATTTGTTAAAGGGGGCTGTACAGTACTGGTTGAGGCGGGGATTCATATTTTGAACATTCCTAAGTGAGATAATAAGAAACCTCTTATAATATGAAAGAGCATGTAATTTTAAGAAGGATTCAACGTTTATTGAAAATTGGTTTTCAAATGGCTGAGATATCCAAAAAAAAAGTGATAATAATAAAAGACTACAGGCCACGCCTTTTATTAGGATCTCTTTGTTTCATTTTGTTTTTGGATATCTCAGCCATTTCAAAACCGATTTTCATCAAATAAAGTTTACATATCCGTCAGAATTGCATGCTCTTTGACATCTCATATAGAGTGGTTTCTGAATATCTCGCGAAACGATGAAAGCTAAGTCCTCACCTCGACCAGAAGAGTACACGCCCTTTAACACTGGATATGTATATATATCAAAGATATATGTATATATCAAAGATATACGTAGATTAACTATGTACTACATTATACTAGGTAATAATCATTCAAATGCGAAAATCGAGGAATATGAAACAATTGTGAGTTATGACTACATGTCAACGAATGTTATGATAACTCCCATGTGGCTATGCCGGTGAATGAGGTAATAATGTCAAATTATGGTAATATATTTCTCGACGGTTTTTTCAGAAGAGTCATTATAGAGTGGAGTTCGGCACAAAACAGGAATATGCGTGATACTCTTCTTTGCTTTCAAGTAAGGAGGCAAAACACAGTGATGATTGGCCATAAACCAATGAATTGTCCATATTCATCAGACAGACATATCAAAGGGGAAAGAGAAAAAAATGAACGAATGAGGTGGAGACCTGCTATCACACTGTTGGACAGTGTGAAACTCCCGCATCTTACAATATGAGGTCGCACTGATATATGTGAAATAGGGGCCAAACCTGTAAGGTCCGTCATGGGAATAACTATTCAGCCATCTCCCTTTTCCCTATGTGAGATGTACCATCGCCATGGAGAGCAAACTATGGCCTTGCCGTTGGACGAGATTCTTTTCCTCATTGTCAACATACCGAGCTTTTAATTCTACTTGTTACGATTCTGATCTTCAAATGAGGAGCGCGCTCTCGCGGTTTGATCCTGAGAAGTCTGTTTAGACGATGCGTTGAGAATGTTATTCCGAATGTTTGTTATTCAGATAAGGAAGAAAGTATGTTATTCCCAAGGCCCGTTAATCCGAAAACGAAATTGGGTTCGTGATTCCTAAGAGTCGTCAACAGACCTACGCACTTTTTCATCATTATCAGATTAATGGACCTTATTTCACTTTCGGACACGTGTCGGATAATCGTGTACCTTCTGAATATTCAAACGCTCCGATTAACTGTTATAGCATCTAAATACTTAGATCCTTTGGAGTGACGATTTCTCGGAATAAGGAAACTTATTTCATATTCGGACTAACAAAACTTTAGAATAACGAACATCACAGCAATGATCATAGCAGATGAGCTAAAGGTCCACACCCACGAGCCATTGACGACATCCTTACCTTCCATTCGGGCGTGTCTCCGGCAATGGATCGGAAGAGGTCGTAGGCGAAGACGTTCTCGGCGTCGTTCGCGATCGACACCAGCGAGCCCTGCTCGTCGGTATACTCGAGACACCTCCTCAGCGCCTCTGGCTGGTCGACCCTCTCCTCGTAGTACCGGTAGCAGCTGCTCTCGAAGAGGCTCCATCCAGAGGGGCAGGAAACTGGATGACAACCAGTCCCCCGGGCCGCGCCCGCCGAGAGCGCGATTAAGAGCCCCAGGGTCACGAGGAGATGTTTCATCCTTAATCAGTGCGTGCGTTAAGGGTCCTCAAAATGAAACTGAGCTGCTGAAACGATATCCATTGACCTTCACTAATGACTACCATCATTTTTCATCAAGGAGTCATCAATATAAAAAGAGACCAAAAGGTGAAATGAAAACAAGAAAAAAAAAAAACAGCACCAAAATCTAAAAATACATATAGTGCTCTTCACACTACAGGGCCGTGTCGTGTGGAAAACGAAAAAAAAAAAAACAACTAATAATAATGATAGATAAGAATTTTAAAAAAAAAAATCGTAGGAGGAAGGCGTGATTGTCTTTGAAGTATTGCAGTGCGCACGTTTTGACTTAACTTTTGATAACATAGATATTCAAACTTAGCATATCGTTAAAGAAAAAGAAGAATGCGAAGATTAGGTCTGCGAGAGAGTTTCAACATGGACAGGCCCATGTTGATAGACTTAAAGGCATAATTTACTATTTGTAGATGAAATAAAAATCCAGCTTTAGTGCTTCAAAATAGTTCTGAAATTAGAGTTAGGGATAGAAACAACGGTGAACCAATGTAAAATTTTGAATCGTTATAATCAATGTTAACTATATTGTCAAATACACAAAGTGTGAAAATTAGTTATAATAAAAATGTTTCTAGACTAAACCGTCTACAGTTATGGTTTATTGAGAAAAATTGTGATATATCCTCATATTTTAGACTTTATTACGAAACTTTTAAATGATAGGATGCTTTGTGATATAACTGACCTACACATATGCATCAGATGTGAGAACGCGAACATTTTTTTTTTGAAATCACTGTTCCCAATGGTAAACAATACCTTTAAAGGGATGGTATAGTTTTGGTTGAGATAGGGATTCAGGTTGTAACATTTTGTGAGATGATTAAAAACCACTTATGTGAAATGTTAAAGAACATGCAATCCCAGAGAGTAGTTCACAGTTTCTTTGAAAAAAAAAAAATCTGTTTGAAAATGGCGGGGATGTCCAAAAAAAACAAAAAAACAAAACAAAACAAAACAAAACAAAGAGCTACAAATAAAGCCGGGTCCCACCTTTTCTTTTCTTCGGACCACTTTGTTTTACTTTGCTTTAAGAATAAAACTGTTGATTCCTCGTAGAAATTTTCTTTGATATTTTCACATAAGTGGTTTTGTAATTATAAGTATATCTCACAAAAAGTTCAAAGTTGAATCACCATTTCAACCAGAATTATACTGATTCTGATACGGATACTGTTTGTTATTTCTGCCTTTTCCAAATCACACATAACAAAAGAATACATATACATGATATATTTTGAAATTAACATTACACGACGCAAAAGCTAGATAGCATACTGTCTTACACATGAATTCAAGGTACACATACACTATGAACATGACAGTATTCGATGTATGAGACGTATAGCATAATACATATCACACACACACACACACACACACACACACACACACACAGAAGGAAATCGTGGAATTAACAGTTATAGATTATGTATATAATGATTGATTATTCATTCAAAATATGTCATGTCGTTACACTAAACAAATTTCAGAACAAAAAATAAATAAAAGAGGAGGATTTGAATGAATTTATTTTAAAATTGAGCATTTTTAGACATTACAATAACAGAAAAGCAGGAGACCGGGATCATAAGCAGCAGCTTGACATGGATCGGAGCCTCGGGGTAAAATTCGAAACTTAAATTCTATTTGCATAACTGTAACTATAACTGACGTGTCTAAAAAAAATATACCATCCCTTTACTTGTATAGATGATTTGAAATTCGGGTTCAGTGGCAACTATCGTATAACAATAAATTTCAATACTTTTTGAAAACATAATTATCCTGAACTCATAAGTGAAATCTGCCAACAAACTCTCTTCGGGAATACACCCAGTTGTCGTCCTCAATTTGGCTATTCCAATAACCGTTAACAGTGAAAGGAAACTCTTTGCCACAAAACTGGCTTCAACCATAAAATCAATGTTGTAGCTATGTTTAATATTGTCTCTTCGAGTTGGTTACCAGTAAACCGTGAGCTACTATATTAGTCATTTCCATGTTAAATCTGGTTTTTAAGAGTTGTAGCCATGGAAACAATACTCGGAAATGTTATGTTTGTAAGTTTCTTGTTGGAATCATTAACAAGAGTTTCAAACAAGATGTCTCACTAAATCAATCTCCAATTTTTTTATTTTTTTTTTGCAGAAAAGAACAACAAGTTAATACAAAGGAGATAATTTATGTGCGTTCATTTTCATAGCTCTGGTAAGGAGACCCGCCAGCTTACACCTCATTAAAGTAAAATTGAACCAAACCGATCCACTCAGCTCTTCACTCTGGTATAACAGAGTACCGGTCTTTCGGGAACACACCAGCCGAGTGAAAACTTTAGCAAACTTTGTCTCTTTCACGGGAGAAGAAGTTCAGAATATTAATCTCACCCTTCATCCAACTGTAATTGACCACATGGAAGATCAGCTAAGCAGCTGCTGAATATGGGCTATCAGCCATCTTCTCAGGTGGAAATGAAACAAACAAACCAACAAACCCTTCTTCTTACCTGCTGGCCAACGCTTTGTTCGAACCTGGCTGGAACTGGACCTATCTACCCCAAGTTCGTATAGCACCGCTGAAAGTTAGGAATATGGTACATTGCAGCTAAATTATTGTACTTTTAACTGTGGATACCTGTCTGACGTGTCAAAAATACCTCGCGCATGCGCAAGGCGAACAGAGTCGTGGGTGGATAGACCAGAACTATTCCGTTTCCAATTTTGATATTGTCAATCCATTTCGGACGAGAATGCTTACAGGTAGTGAATATCCGAATATACTTTCAAGTTTATCATTTGCAGAGATAAAATTAGATTACCACATCATACCCTCGCCGAACGTTAGCTATATTGTAGGGACCTATATACATCTTACAAACTCTGCTCTTTAGTAGGTCCCCTACATTCATGTTTGTAAAATTGTCTTCTCTTGTATTCTTTGTAATTACGACGCTATGTCCAGTCTTATGTTCAATCGATTGTATCATGTTATTTGTGTTTGAGATGTTAAGCCTTCACAGACCCACTCTTAATTGCACCAAAAAAAAAAAACCAAAAAAAAAAAGCAATGAGGAGAAGGAGGAGATGAAGGTAAATTGGATTTAGCTTTTACCTTACCTGTTATACTTACAATTGTATTATGAAATAGGTCTATAGTGACAGTAAACTTAAAGCAGGTTATTTGCTGCGTGACATTATTTCACACCTTTTCTTCTTTGAATTATTTCCACTTTGTAATAAACAAGGAAGAGGAGAATGAAGAAAGAAAAATCCTTTTATTTGTTAAAATGACTGAAACCTGTGTTAAAGCTGACTTTAAAGTTTAATACATTTTGTTTTTGTATGTGTGTGAAAATTCTCCAAGCATAATACGCATAATATGAAGTTTTTTTTTCTTTTTCCCTTTTCATTTCCATTTTCTAGTCAAGACAAAGTAATACATACAGTACGCATTTATTCATAATATCTATTCCACAATGTATGTCCATGTTGACATCAAGTTCTTTATTTTTCGTGTGGAATGCTGATTCTCATGTATGACCTTCAGATCAAACCCAGTATTGAAAAAAAAAATAATCAGATGATAAGGAAGAAAGGGAATAGGAAAACGATCTACATAAACCCCATTTGTTTGTTTGTGTAATGGATAGAGTTGATCACAAATTAAGATATATATGTATTTGTTGTACGAGCCCCCCTTTTCCAGTACCAACCAGGTTTAAATACATGTTTGTAATTTGTAATACATGTAGTTTCTCGGTAATCAGAATTATCATTTTATGTTTTGTTTTTGGTAACAGTTCCAGGGAAAGTTAACTCATATAATCATTTTTATATATAATTATACTTAACAAAGATAAAATGTTTGTTAGTATAATGTAATACGATAAGATTGATTTAAAGCTCTGCTACACGAAGCTGTCTCAGTAATTTGTCTTATGTTGTGTTTGTTACTTGTACACCGCCGGAAAATATGCATCCGTTTAACACTAAAGAAGTAATGATTGACAAAATTTATTACATTTCTGGAATGTTGTTATTATGAACTTTGCGGTAGCTGGAGGGGGGGGGGGGGGGGGGGGGAGGGACACGGATCACCTGTTTTGGGACACCGTCGCCCAGCAACCTTCGTTGCTGTACTACTTGGGCTTGTTTATAGGTGCTGTTTATACTCATGGATAGTTATGGCAATTTGTTGTATCATATCAGGTGATGTTGGCCCCTTGACTGCCGTTGGTCGTCTTAATGTATTAGTTATTTAAAATTCAAAGCCATAACATATTTAAAATAACTGGAGATTGGGAGGCGTTCTGTTGTCAGAACGTTATTTTTATGCAAGAGTGTAATGACGTAATAATTGTGCAAACATTTTTCCCAGGTGACAACAAGCCTTTATTTTTTCATCTATTCTCGGCTTTGCTTTTGCCTTCTTATGCACACACACACACCTGTAGACACATCTATACCCACGAATGTTATAAGTTAATTGCATAGCCGTTTTGTTCAGTTCGTCAAGATTTGTTGTCTAGATTCTCTTTTCATTCCCCCTCTCACTCACATTTTTCTTTCTCTCTCTCTCTCTCTCTCCCTCCCTCCCTCGCTCTTTTATCTAGGGTACTCACTCAGTGAGACAGATTGGGCTATCTATTATTTTATGTATTTACACATTGTGTACTCGTATTTTGGGCAATTTTGTTTGTACACTGTATTTGCATATCAGTTTGATGAAAATTTTAACAACAATGGAATTGCCTTTTTGTGTGTATGTGTTTTTGCATTACTTTGATATAATTGTTCGTACTGATTATAAATCCCAATGGTATAAGAATTAGTTATTTTGGATAGGCGATCCGACTACCAAAAAAACCCACAACAATAACTGGTTCCTTATTTTGTCATTAAGTGGTCGAGAAGTTTAATATGCTCGTGGACGCTGCCTAGTACTTTGCCTACTCTGCCTAGTCTTTGTTTGTTAAATAAGTTCATGTTAGGTATTGTATACGAGCCCATGGCCTTGTGTACCATCCGCAACGATGTTGACTCTGTGTCATCTGTGTTCATGTTCGTTTCCTTGTTTTGTCTGTGTTTCATGTTTCTCTGTACGCATTTCGGTTTCCTTTCTTCTTTTAGGTCTGCATACCCCCACGTAGCTGCTGAGTTAGGACCAGGCGGGAGGCCAGTTATTAATTCCCGAATGTTTTATATTCTAACCCATGGCTGACACAATAAACTTTGCTTTTAATTCTTTGAATAATGATGAATTCTATAACACAGTAAGACTCTCTGAATCTGATCATGCAAATATGATCTCCAGTTTATATGAAGATTACATATCCGATAAATACAATACCTCAGCACAAGAATTTGAATATAGATTTGACTCAAATGATCCAGTCCAGAGTCCATCGTGTGTTTATTTGACCGAAAATCAGTATAAAAATCGGATCACGAATACAGTTGATGAAACATTTTTGTTAGCTCACTTTAACATACGCAGTATCAATAAAAATTTTGATAAGTTGCGCTTACTCTTAGAAAACCCAGATCATAAATCTTGCTCCATCATAGGGCTAACAGAAACATGGTTGAACTCTAATATCAGTCATTTATTTTCTTTACCCGGATTCGAATTTGTATTTAGAAATAGAAATGAGAGAGTTGGTGGAGGAGTTGGTTTGTACATCTCGAAAAAATTTAAATATATTATACATGAGGAGATTAGTGTTATGAGCGATGTTCTCGAATCCCTTTTTATTGAATTGATAAATCCACATGGAAAAAATATTATGATTGGTGTAATTTACAGGCCCCCTCGGTCAAATTTGAATGATTTTTTGACAGTTTTGCAGGATTTAGTACAAAATCCCATGATATCTATTAAAGATACATTTCTGATGGGCGATTTTAATATCGATCTCATGAAATGTAACTCCCAAAACAGTTCAAAAGAATTTATAGAAACATTAATGTCTGCTTCGTTTTTACCATTAATTTCCAAGCCTACCCGTGTCACCAGCCAATCGGCTACCCTCATAGACAACATTTTTTGTAATGTTCTTCCACTTCCTGAGTCTGGTATCGTCCTCTCAGACATCACTGACCATTTTCCTATATTTGCTCAGGTTCCAATTAAACTGAATAAACAAAATAATTATTATAAGCGTCGTAAGATTACTGCAGATAATCTTACAAGTCTCCAAAACAGTTTAAAAGAACTCGATTGGTCTTCTGTATACAACACTACCGATGTCAATTTGTCTTATGATTATTTCATATCTACTCTTACCTCCGAAATCGATAACCATATTCCCCTGCGTAACATAAAAAATAGATATAAGCAAATTCCAAGACTCCCGTGGATAACCCAGTCTATATTACGATCTATAAATAGGAAAAATAATTTGTTTTATAAATATAGATGTAATCCCACTGAAAAAAATAAGAAAAAATATGTTTCATACAAAAACACACTCACCAAATTATTGCGTACGCAGAAGAAACTTTTTTATGTTAATCAGATAAGCAAATATAAAAATGACATTAAAAACACATGGAAAACATTAAAGAATGCTATGAATACACCTAACAATTCATCTAATATTTCTGAAGTTCGGTGGGGCAATGCCTCCAGCAACACTCCCGCTGGCATGGCTGAAATTTTTAATGACTTCTTTTCTTCAATTGGAAAAAATCTTTCTCAAAATATTCCTCTTTCTAGTAAATCTTTTAGTGATTTTTTAGATACACCTAACTCTAAAACTATATTTTTTGACCCAACATATAAAGAAGAAATAATAAAGATTGTTGCCAATTTGAAAGAAGGTAAAAGTCCTGGCCATGACGGAATTGACAACCATTTGATAAAAAACATAATTCCTCAAATAGTGGATCCCTTAGTACATATTATCAACTCATCGCTTGCAACTGGCCATGTGCCAAATAGCATGAAAATTGCGAAAGTAATTCCTATTTATAAGAAAGGGGAGAAGGATGATGTCAATAACTATAGACCCATATCTTTATTATCTTCTATTTCTAAGATTCTTGAAAGAATAGTTTACATCAGGACAGTACGTTTTCTTAAAACCTGCGACATATTTTCAAACTTTCAATTTGGATTCAGGGAAAATCACAGCACAACACACGCACTACTTGCCCTCATCGACAAAGTCACACACGCACTCGACACACTTTCACACACAATAGGTATCTTCTTGGACTTCTCCAAGGCCTTTGACACGATTAACCACGGAATACTTCTCGCCAAACTGTCTCATTATGGAATACGTGGAAAGGCCTTGGAGTGGTTCACGAGTTACCTATCAGAAAGATCCCAATTTGTACATGTCAACGGCTTTGACTCTCAAAGTAAAACAATTGCATGTGGTGTTCCACAAGGGAGTTTATTAGGCCCATTGTTATTCATTATTTATATTAATGATTTTCATAGATCCTCGGAGAAACTATCATTCATATTATTCGCGGATGACTCTAATCTTTTTTTTTCCCACCCTGACCCAAATATCTTAATAAGAACAGTCAATGAAGAATTGATAAAGGTTATACAATGGATATACGCAAACAAATTGTCATTAAATATTCAAAAAACAAAAGTTATGCTTTTTAGTAATTCTTTAGATAGCCTCCCAGGCAATATAACATTTGATACTACTCCCTTAGAAGAAGTTTCTTCTTTTAAATTTCTTGGTGTTTGCGTTGATAACAAGCTTTCATGGAGGAATCATATTGATAACATATGTAAAATTATTTCACGTAACATTGGCGTAATGAATAGATTGAAATATTATCTTCCTTCATCTGCATTATTAACTCTTTATTCTAGTTTGATACTCCCTTATTTAAACTACGGGATTCTTGCTTGGGGTAATACATATCAGATGTTACTTGATAAACTTCTTTTATTGCAAAAGAAAGCGCTTAGAATTGTTTTTAATTTACATACCCGAGAACATACAGATGTCAACGGCTTTGACTCTCAAAGTAAAACAATTGCATGTGGTGTTCCACAAGGGAGTTTATTAGGCCCATTGTTATTCATTATTTATATTAATGATTTTCATAGATCCTCGGAGAAACTATCATTCATATTATTCGCGGATGACTCTAATCTTTTTTTTTCCCACCCTGACCCAAATATCTTAATAAGAACAGTCAATGAAGAATTGATAAAGGTTATACAATGGATATACGCAAACAAATTGTCATTAAATATTCAAAAAACAAAAGTTATGCTTTTTAGTAATTCTTTAGATAGCCTCCCAGGCAATATAACATTTGATACTACTCCCTTAGAAGAAGTTTCTTCTTTTAAATTTCTTGGTGTTTGCGTTGATAACAAGCTTTCATGGAGGAATCATATTGATAACATATGTAAAATTATTTCACGTAACATTGGCGTAATGAATAGATTGAAATATTATCTTCCTTCATCTGCATTATTAACTCTTTATTCTAGTTTGATACTCCCTTATTTAAACTACGGGATTCTTGCTTGGGGTAATACATATCAGATGTTACTTGATAAACTTCTTTTATTGCAAAAGAAAGCGCTTAGAATTGTTTTTAATTTACATACCCGAGAACATACAGATGCCTTGTTTTCTGACCATAAAATATTAAAAGTAAATGACTTGTATGTGTTTCAACTTGGTCAGTTTATGTTTAATTACAATAGTACCTTTTTACCTAAAATATTCCACGATTTATTTCATCGAAACAGTCATGTTCATAACTATCCCACGCGACGATCCGACGAATTCCATCTTCCGTTAATGAGAACCGCACATGCCCAAAATACATTTCTTTATACCGGACCCAGACTTTGGAATAATTTAGATAATAGTTTAAAAGATTCCCCCAGATTTGTCACATTTAAATATAAACTCAGAAAACATTTACTTTCTACTTATAATCTTAGATAATTTAAATTGCTATAATTTATGTTTGAGCTTTCACCTGTCCTGATGTCGCAGCACTTGGCGTGTTCTGTGTGCAGACCTCTCTTCTTTCTTCTCTCCTTTTCCTTTCCCGTCTATTGTTCTTCGTAGACTTGTATATTGTTACCGTCTTCTCTCCTCTCGGTACTGTTTCGCGTCCAACAGTGTATATGCGTGTGGGTAATTGAATGTGTGTACGAATGTATTGTCCTTGTCATATTTCCCCGGTACACGTGGTTCAATGAACAGTGTCCGGGCACTATAGCATTGGTATTCTATATTTTTTTCCCGACCTGTGTATCTCAAAATAACTACATGTATATTGTTATAGAATAGTATATCATTCACTCATTATTTATCTAGCGATCCACGTCCGACAAGCTTTGCTTTTTAGTGGATCACTATTTTCCATGATCGAATTTATTTTCCGCTCGCCCACGTAGTATTTGTACAGTGTTCCTCTTTATTATTGTACATATATGTTGTTCTATAATTTGTCTCGTATATTACATGAATCTTTTGCAAGCGTTTGAACAATATCATTTAATGACATGTATACATTGTACTATGTTTTTGATTTTCGTTGATTGGAAATAAACTATGATTGAATTGATGTGGAACAATCAAATCAAATCAAAGCAAATCAAATTTTATGCAGGTCCTGTCTTTCCTAACTTAATGATAATGATCACAATTTTTTAATCAGAAATAAAAAAAAAAAAGAATAGATAGATGCAAAAAGAACTGAACGTTTTCTCGTATCTCCCTCCCTTGAACGTCCCCGTTATTTGTGTGAAATTCAACAGTGCTGCAACCGACACAAATACAATATAAGAAGTAGAAGATCCTGTTTATTGATCATCCTATCAAAATATCTCTTCTGTAGACATATCAATGAATGTTAGAGCACGAATTTGTCTACATGTAGACATACACACACATACACACATTAAAAATACATCCATTTGAAGTAATTCATTTCCTTTCTCCTTTCTTTTATCCGATCTCTACGGTAGTCATTCCTCCCTCCTATCTTTTTTCCAAAGTGTATCATGTACGAGGGCTGCATGCGAATCAAGCTACACTTAAGCTGTTAATGTAGCCCTTCTGCATGTATTATTCATTGTATCGCTGATTCATTTTGCTGTACATTATAAATGTAATGACGAAAAACTACTTTGTTTAAAAACGACTTACGTTTATGTATATATGGCACCAGCAATGTCATGTAGGCCTACGTGTATAATCAAATCAAATCAAATCAAATCAAATCAAATCAAATCAAATCAAATCAAATCAAATCAAATCAAATCAAATCAAATCAAAACTTGATGTCTACTGCGATAGTCAGATAGTTGATACTCAAACACACTGTCATTCTCGTTGTTGTTGCTGTTGTTGTTTTTCTCGGGCGGGTTGGTACAGTATCTCATTCTCACTTTCTCTTCTCGATCTACATCCAAATCTATGATTCACTACCCTCATATTTTGCGGGAACGAAACAGATCTTACCAATACCCCATCGAACTTGTCGACCTAATGCGATTTTCAAACGAAAATAATAATAATGATGATGATGTGGTGAAGGTACCACTGCAAGGTCTATGCGTGAATATCATCTGTTTAGTGTTAGAAATGCAATTAACTCATTGAAGAAGTTATTGTATCAATCGGTACTCCGTGACCGGTTAAGAGTGTACTCGCGACTTTCAAGTCTGTCTCGCCTTTCCACTTCACTTCATTTCCAGGTCAATGATTTATGTGGTCGCAGCCACATCCCAGAGAGTAAAACCACTTTATTGTGGATAGCCTATTATTCTATAGTTTGCCGGTTTTTAATTTGCAGAGGAATCAGATTGAAAAGATTTGAGTAAATGAGTACCGCGTACAAATATTCCAACATTTTTCATATTATACAATACTATATGGCAGTCTGACATAACATAGCTAATAGTATGTGACATAGTAAATATTAGAGATTTGGTGTCGCCATTGATGGACAAGACTATAATGTCCATTTCGTCTTGCAAGGACAATGATATTCTAAAGAAATATATTTCATTCATTTCATTTATTTGTTCAATCTCCAACAGAACTTGTAAATACATTTTTCCTTCCACATAAAATGATAAGTACATAATATGTCAATATTACAAATACATATATATGTCAATATTACATATATGTAAAGTACATATATATCAATATTCCCCCTCAAAAAGGAACATAGAATACATTTCACAAAATAAGGTGATATTACTCCCCTGACTTATAATTGAGGATAGTGAGTGTTCTTCCGTTAAGCCGAAGTGAAACTACGTTGATTTTTTTTTTTTTAAATCTGCAACATTGTTCTCTACGTGATCTTTACCAATTAACGCTTAACATTATTTTACTGATTGTTTTGATTGCTGCTTTATTATACGCGAGTAATGTTGGGATTATAGTGTTTGTGGAAGCTATAGACCTTAATCAGACATTGGAAGTGCTGGAGAAAAATTTCTGTTTTTGGTGGCATGTGAAAAATGTCGTAATTTCCAGTGATATGTGGTTTGTCTCACTTTAATGCCAATAGAATGGCAGAGAAACCGTTACGAAAGCCGATCACCACATAATGCAGGGCACACAATGAGAAAATCGGATTCTGTTTCGAAAAGCGCATCAAACGTGCATGTAGTTTAGCATGCTTCGACAAAACCGGAAAGTTTCCAGTTCCCAAATATTCTCTCCGTTCTTCCTCCACCCTCCAATTATCATGTGGTCCCCGCACCTGTACACGTTATGGTGATTGGGCCTTTTCTGTTATTTCCCCACTTCTTTGGAATAAACCCCCTTTCTATATTCGTAACGCTGAAAATGTTGATAGGTTTAAGTCATTGTTAAAAACTTATCTGTTTACACAGTCTTAATTCTGCTGTTGTTGTTGTTGCTGTCGCTGTCATGTACATAATGCCGTATTTTACTTTAACGTTATACTTTTTTCCCCCGGATTGATGAGCTTAAAAACATCATTATTAAGCACTATATAAATGTTATTCATTATCATTATCATTATCATTATTTCCATCCAATTTGAATTCAGATTGGAGATTATAATCTTATACTTAGTTTAAGTCAGATTTTTTCTTCTATAGTTAAGTCAAGTTACTCTGCAGTATTGTATTGTATTGAATTGTATTGTATTGTATTGTATTTTATTATATTGTATTATATTGTGTTATGTTGTATTGTAGTGTGTTGTATTGTATTGTGTTATGTTGTATTGTATTGTATTGTATTTATTCAGACACAAAAACAACATGTCTACGGGTGCACATGGAAAAAAATGGCACTAATACCCATGTTTGTGTCCATGAAATACATAATGCACCAATTTGCACAAGTTAAAATTAAAATCGGAATGTCAAATTCCATAATATCTTAAATACAGTAAAGTTGTACATTTACAATACAATCAAAGAAAATGGAATTAAAGGGGTTGTAGAGTATTGGTTGAGGTGAGATTTCAGCTTTTAACTTTTTGCAAGATACTATATTAAAAAACACTTCATAAAATGTCAAAAAGCATACAATTCTGAAAGGAATTCAATTTTCATTTGGTGAAAATCGGCTTTGAAATGGCTGAGATATCCAGAAACAAAGTAAAAAAATAATAATCCTAATAAAAGGTGCGTCCCGTCATTTATTACTTCTAGAGTCATATATTAGAACCGCTTTACTCTGGACATCTTAGTCATTTTGTAACCGATTTTCATCAAAATAACTGAATTCCTTTTCGCGACCGTTCCATAAGAGGTTTCGCATTATCTCAAAATATCATCGTTAAAAACATTGGAAACATTGAGCCCCGTCTAAACCGACACTGTAGACCCTACCTATGTGACAAGACGCGTTCTCTCCCTCTCTCCCCCTCTCTCTCTTTTCCCTCATTCTCATCCCCTCGCACACACACACACACACACACACACACACACACACACACAAACAAACAAACACAAACACATACGCGCTTACATGTTGTACATGCATATCTATTGTGCTTTATTTCTATCCAACAAAAAAAGTAATACAAATGCAACTCAGATTTATCTACTTACAATAACTGAATCCTTTTATAAATTTATTGATATTACGTTGTAGGCAGTATCATGTTTGTTTAAAAGTATATAGAGGACATACAAACTCGATTATGAGAATTAAGGCACAGGTCTAGACACCATTGATGAGTCGTGTGTATATCATACCAGGATTTTATAGTGACAAAATATCAATACATGCAAACGCACAGTTGATCAGGCAATGAAAAAAAAAGAGAGAATCACTTATGATGAAAAGACGCAATACTGTATATCGTAGTAGAAAGAAAGAACACGGTGACATTATAACACAATGGAGGTAAAAGATAAGTAAAATCTAAAGGGTAATTTTGAGTGATTAAAGGGCTCACTTAGTACAGTGATATATCTAATTCGATTCAAATCTAATTCAATTTTTGATAAAAACTTACTAAACTTGCAATAACATTTTTCACTTTATTTGTGACAGAGGATAATGTAAAAAAACAATGTGAATTGAACAAAGTGTTGATACAACAGTATTGAAGTCTTATAGCAACGATACATTGTAATGAATATACTGAAGTTATCAAAGCGAGATACTGAACAATATCATGCAACGTACAAAATGGGGAGAGAGAGAGAGAGAGAGAGAGATTTAGACAGAGGAGAAATATATCAAAGAGAGAGGAATGTGTTGATGTTGTTGTATGCTGTTTAACAGTGTCTCCTCCTCAACTTTACAAGGCGCAAAGAAATATTGTACAAAGTGGTACTAGTAGTATGCATATATAGGGGGGGGGGGTCGGCTGATACACCCACTATGGCTGCGCCCTGTGCCGTAAAATGTCTGCTGCCCTCAACGAACCCGAATCGGTCAATAGTCTCATTGTTTCCTGTGATGAACTCTTGGAGGAATTTCGTTGACCACCGCCAGCGGCCACTTTTAAAGTTGGAGGGGGGGGGGGGGGGGGGGTGGAGGGGGCCCACTTCCGGGTTTCATGAGCTAACAAGCCAAAAAAAAAAAAGAAAAAGAAAAAAAGGTCTTGTTAACAGCGCAAAAAACAAGGCATTACCGCGCTCACACTTCAAGGTTTCTACCTATTTCTTTCTAGTGCCACTTATAATACGCACTTCCATGGGAAAAACAAACAAACAAACAAGGCGGGGGGGGGGGGGGCGAGTCCCCCAACCCCCCCCCCCCCGGTTTCGCCGGCCATGTTTACATCAGTCATATATGAAAAAGAAGACGTGAACTGTTTAGATTCATTAAATCTGTACTAAATTAGGGGGAAAGCCCTTAAAAATGGCCATTTGTGAGAAAAAGAAGAACTTCTAAAAATGCGTTGCCAAAATCAAAACCCACCTATTCACCGAGCATTAATTAGAGACTTGAAAATATTCTGTAACGAGAACAATTATGTACAACAACAAAGTGTTTATATTAAAGGAAATTGTACTTAATAATATATGATACACTCACAAAGAATAGAAAAATAAATTATTTATGATAAAAAGATGCAGCGCCAATCATATATGAGTCATGACTATAGGGACCTACATTAATATTCTTGAGACTTAAATCACCTGTTTATACCTGATTCTCGTATTATTTCCACATTATTTTTTGCTCTGATATGTAATACAGGGTTCTTTTCACCCTGTGAAAAGTTCATTCACAGCTGGGCAAAGATGTTTTAGCATACTACTGTACGAGTAGGTAGTGGGCAAAAACCTATGGCCAGTGGTATGGTTGGGTGTTCGTAATACCGGACACCTAACGTTTTTCTATCAATAGAAACGTGAAAAATCTCACAATTTGCCTGAAATTTTACTCACGTGTGGAGAAAATACTCCGGATTCACAAGCGCGCACTGAAAATGCGATCTGAGGTACGCGCTCTTAGATGGCGGCTTCGAACGCGTGGGGTGTCCTTTTTTCCGCACTCACTTGCCCTGCTCATTTCAACCGACCACCCTGACAATACGTATAAAGGGCATTTAAATGCGTTTTTTCGACAGGCCGCTGTTTTTTTCTAGCCGTCATTTTTTCCCCAATAATATTTGAATATATTTTGAATCCTTCGATATTACTTATGAAGGACTGTTTGATGAATTTGAATTGATTTTCATTCGGAAACTTTTCATCATAATTGAAATAAATTAGATGAGTCGGTTTGTTTTTTTCACATTCATTTCTCGTTTCTGCATCAACTCGTACGGTCGTAGCGGGCGACAAAATGTTTATGTCATGTGTATGTGTAACATGTGTGCACGATCGTACAAGCGGCGGTGACAATTTTGCGGTCAAAATCGTCAAATTTATTACGGAAGGATACTCTACATCTAACAACGAGTCAGCAAAGGTAGGCCTAGTTATATGTAGTTACACGATAAACCTTATTCGATTTTGCTAAATTTCGGTAATTTAGAGGGAATACGAATAACTTAGTTGTTTTCGCCACATTTTACTCGGTAGCGTAGCCCAGTGAAGAATCGAACACCGTTGCGCGTAGTCCCATGCGTACATTTTCTTTCTGTACGCGCAATGCCATTATAATGCGCGGCCGGTCGTTATGGACCCGGTCGGTGGGTTGAACACCTACCATACTCAGTATGTCTTGTGGAAGCGCTGTGTGAGCAGGTGGTGGTTGCGATGTGTCTACTGCCATCTGCGTTCACTTGTAGATATTCCTCCATCGGTCTTTTTCCTTGGTGTGGTGATAAAGTAAGGGACACGAGTTGAGAATGTGCCGCGAATTATCCTTTCGCATTTGTATAGACATAATTTTTGTGATTATAAATATGCACATGGTGATTCTGTATGTTGTACATCTTTCAGATCATGGGTTTTTCACGAGAAATCATTTACAAAAGTTTCACAAATACACATTTCCCAGTGGTTAGATTAATACGCGTGAAATGTCTCGTGTCGTGCACAGAAACGTGCCATTCATGCCATACCCATCGCACAATCGATGCATGCATGTAGTGAACAGAGCGCATTCATGCACATGCACACACTCCACTCTAAGGCAATACATCCACGATCCACCATTGCACCTGAACTTTTAAGGACATATTATGGGCGTACTAGATTCTGAAATGACTAACGTTAGACTAATCAGTAGCTAGCTACACTGGTGCAACTAGAGTGTTGTAGATTTTTCTCAACAGAAAAATCCGTTTGCTATTTTTTTTTTTTTTTTTTGGTCATTGAGTGTTCTCTAACTGATCTGAGAGACGAAAGAACCCTCATCAGGGTGGATTGCACGGAGCACGTGAAACGATTTGGGAAGGATGGCATTTGTATTTCATTCTGCAAAATATCGCCAAATGAATGTGGGGCTTCGGAAGGGTTGTTAATTGTTTGGCGGATGTGTTTTTTAGTCTACTTTGGCCAGAATTTCAAAAAAGATTTGACATTTTTGGAAACCTTTTCTGTGAACAAGCTTGGTAACTCTAACGTTAACTTTATGTTAGTTTAGGGCGTCGGTAGCGCGATGCGCTTTGTCATCCCATTCGAAATTCACGCAAAAGTCGCGAGTTCACAAGTCATCTTTGACCTAGATTTTCTAGGTCTAGGGTAACATCCCCAGTATTCGGTCACTTAAGCTTTTTTGCAATATTTTTCTAACTAGAATAATACATACATACATCATATCTACAGCAATGTATGTGAAATATATCAAATTTCTTTAATCTCAACTTTCATTGTGTTAAATATCTCACAGAATTGCACAAAATCCCGAAATATTTCACCTTGAAAATTCCCCAGTATACGGTCATCGGCTCCAGTATTCGGTCACGCGATGTGCGCGTTCAAAGTCAATGCGTGTTCAAGGCAGCTGAAAAATGCGCGCGCGCGCTACCTTGTTGGCGCAAAATTGCATCGGGGACGTTGCGGCGACCGTTGGTGACCGAATACTGGGGCCTCGGCACTTGCATTCAACCCTTGTACATTGGGACACTGTATTGGCACGTACGGAAATTTTGTTTTTCTTTTGCGTTTTTGAGGATACCATTACACTCTAAGCTTGCGATAAGCGAAAAATCCCGCGAGAGAACGGCGTATTTTTCGATTTTTAGCGCTTTATCGGCGACCCGTACTCTTAAAACTGGGCCTTATCCGCTCGCGCTTTTGGAAAGTAGCGCCGATTCTGCACTTTTGACGGTAAAATTTGGGATTTTGGATGGATTTTTTGAGGGGGCTAAGGGAGTTTCCTGTTGGGAATGAGTGTGGAAGTATGTGAATTAGTGTGATTTGCGTGTGTTGTGACAGTTGAACTTACTGGCTGGTGACTAGTGATAAGTGACCGAATACCGGTGCCTGACCGAATACTGGTGCCCTTACCCTATATGCATCTACAGAACATAAAACTAGTTCAAAACATTTTTTACAATAAGAGAAATCTATCATATTATCTTCGATACTAAATGATATCACGAAAGTCACATTTTGAATGCAAAAGCGCTAGCATTTTCAAATAAACTTACGACTACCAGATGCGTTCAGTGCGTGTTGGGCAATGGGCAAACGTAGGGCGCGTGTTCGGTCAAAAAGTGGACCCACAGTTTTGGCTTAAAATCACCTTTCAGGCATTTTCGCGGGTTTATCCTGGGAACAAATCTCCATAAATTTGGTATCATATGAAAGCTTGTGGTGGTCTCATTCTTCTCGTCCTACGCCGAGTGTAGATATCAAGGAGTATTTCTACCTAAATTCAAATTTAAGCCTAAACATTGCTATAACTCGGCTGTTCCGTCCCACTGTGAAACTGGCCGTACATGTGTAGGAGGATTCAATGGTGCTGAATCCAAAAATAGCATTGGTTTTTCGCTTATTCCCCAGGATGAACCCGCGAAATAGCGATTAAGATACCCTTGTCAGCATAGTAACAGCATCAGCGAACTAAGCGAGGCGGGGCCTACAAGTCTAGACACGTAGTTACACGCCATGACTCGTGGTTACGGCGCGCACTTACGCAAAGCTTCATACAGTCGAGTCGGTTTTGCATGCATAGGTACGATGTTCAGCCTCCGCACAGCTGCCATAGCGCACCGCCGGTACGTAATGTGAGTTCCGGTACATGTGCGCGCCTCCATGTACTGTACTAGTATCGCACATGCACCACTACTGTGTGCGCTTTTACTCCGCCGCGCTGTTAGACCTACGTTTGTGATACGTTTGTATGTACTAAGTATGATGGGTCATCGGTCTCGTAAACCCGTGTGTACAAATTGCGTGCGAGTGCAAGTACAAGTGCGTGCCGCGGGATCGAAGCGGGCCTCGCACAGCTGGCTGGGTAGGTGTGTGCTAGCTGACAAGGATGCGCGCTTAGCCTTAGAAACACGCGCGCTTTGAATGTGATAAACGCAGTGAATAGCACTGCCCACTGGAGTGCGCTTGACAGTGAATTTCATTACGCTCGCGACCCACTTTTTCGCCAAGGTTTTGACAGCGTGAGGATGAAAAATACCCTGTTTTTATTTGCTCATAACTTCACCATTATTCATTATTATGGTGAGAAATTTTGCACATGTATTATGTTAACTATGGACATTATGGATATGTATGTTTTAGTGTGAAATGACTTGTATTTCTCCAGTTGCAAAAATCTACCAGACACCCTAGTAACAGCATCAGCGAACTAAGCGAGGCGGGGCCTACAAGTCTAGACACGTAGTTACACGCCATGACTCGTGGTTACGGCGCGCACTTACGCGAAGCTCCATACAGTCGAGTCGGTTTTGCATGCATAGGTACGATGTTCAGCCTCCGCACAGCTGCCATAGCGCACCGCCGGTACGTAATGTGAGTACCGGTACATGTGCGCGCCTCCATGTACTGTACTAGTATCGCACATGCACCACTACTGTGTGCGCTTTTACTCCGCCGCGCTGTTAGACCTACGTTTGTGATACGTTTGTATGTATGATGGGTCATCGGTCTCGTAAACCCGTGTGTACAAATCGCGTGCGAGTGCAAGTACAAGTGCGTGCCGCGGGATCGAAGTGGGCCTCGCACAGCTGGCTGGGTAGGTGTGTGCTAGCTGACAAGGATGCGCGCTTAGCCTTAGAAACACGCGCGCTTTGAATGTGATAAACGCAGTGAATAGCACCGCCCACTGGAGTGCGCTTGTTGACAGTGAATTTCATTACGCTCGCGACCCACTTTTTCGCCAAGGTTTTGACAGCGTGAGGATGAAAAATACCCTGTTTTTATTTGCTCATAACTTCACCATTATTCATTATTATGGTGAGAAATTTTGCACATGTATTATGTTAACTATGGACATTATGGATATGTATGTTTTAGTGTGAAATGACTTGTATTTCTCCAGTTGCAAAAATCTACCAGACACCCTACTACTAGTATTGCGCCTCGTATCTTCATTTAAAATTATGACATTCAATGTTAAGCTCATCAAGCTTGTCAAGTGTCGGGGGGGGGGGGGGGGGTAGAGGAAGGAAGTGAGTGAGGGAGATGTGACAAGCCTACATTCTACCTTGTAAGGGGAATAGTAGATCGATTGTGTAGAACGATTACAATCATAATTGGTGGAGCTTGATGTAGGAGGGAGAGAGAGAACAACGATGTAACGACGAAGAGGTAAAACTAGTGTGCCGTGTCTGCAAAAGTAAAAGAGAACAGATTGCATATTCCTGGTGTCGACCCTGCTCGCAGCGCCAAATGTAAGGGTTCGTTAGACAACACACAGAATGACTGATATCGACACCAGGAATATGCAATCTGTTCTCTTTTACTTTTGCCGACACGGCACACAAGCTTTACCTCTTGGTCGTTACATCGTCGTTAGAACTCTCTCAGGTCTCTCTCCCTCCCTCCTACATCGATCTCCACCAATCGTGATCGTAATCGTTCTACACAATCGATTTACTATTCCCCTTACAACCTACATCTATTTTCCATGTCATATTCAAAGGACAGGTAGTGGTTGATATACGAATACGTACACCATGTAAATAAACAGGATGATCTGTCTATTCCATACAGATATTCATGCTGTGCTGTTCAATTTCATATCTTGATTCTTCCTGTCAGTTTGTGAAACGTGATGTTCAGAAACTGCCCCCCCCCCCCTGTGATGTCACTAAACGTGGAGTAGAAAGAAAATATCCCAGAGAAGAATCGGTCATATTGTCCAAATTAATGCATTCTTGCATTGTTGTGTTTATTGCAACTGATTGACAAATTGCCCCTTCATTGACGTTAACCTCTCTACCTTGACGAAAAGCAAGTCACAATGTCGTAGCACATCTTCTCAATGAGTTCTCTCTGTAACCTTTGACCTCCTACCCAGCTACCAAGCCAGTCATGCAGATCTTTGTGAAGACGTTAACGGGGAAGACCATCACCCTCGAGGTGGAGCCCTCCGACACCATCGAGAACGTGAAAGCCAAGATCCAGGATAAGGAAGGTAAGCTCTAACCTCTAAACCTCAAGAACCCTAGGTTGTTAAGTAATTAAAGACATATTACAGGGAAGTCCTGTTATTATGAGTGCATTTACAATGAGGTGAATGGTCAACCAGGTGCTAATCAACCAACATAAACTTTCTTATCCTACCGGATAACCATTTATACTTGTGGGTGGAGAGCAACAATGTGGAAAAAGTACCTTGATGAAGGGCAAATGTGTCGGGCTCGCTTGGGCTCGAACCCACAAACCATACCACGCTAATGTCATTCAGAGACAAATGTTCGTATCCACTCGGCCATGACGCCTTCACAATTTTTAGTTTATTTACAGTTGAGGCAATTTTTTGTTTTTGTTGTAAAATGAGTTGAGTCATTATCATAATTAGAAACATTTTGAGCTTGTTTACCATTTGACATTTGTCACTCTCGATCAAATCAAACACCTTTTCATGCTTGAATTGTGTCTCCCTCACATGTACACTCACCCACACACACACTGAAGAAAATAGTGTATGAGTAGACCATTTTGGTAGTGTACTCGAATTCTATGCATGTTTTGTTCACAGAACATTCCCTAACAATCAAAAAGCTTGGGGAAAGCTTGTCCTACCTGCAGTACATGTGTAGCATCAACAAACTGAATTCTTGTCTAAGGAACTTAAAGGGTGTGTACAGTTCTGGTCGAGGTGAAGATTTAGCTTTTAACGTTTTGTCAGATATTCAGAAACCACTCTATCAGATGTGAAAGAGCATGCAGTTCTAAGGGGTATCAAAAGTTTATTCTATGAAAATCGGTTTTGAAATGGCTGAGATATCCAAAAACAAGGTGAAACAAAGAGATACTAATAAAGTTGGGGCGTGTCGCCTTTTATTATTAGCACTTTTTTTGGATATCTCAGTCATTTGAAAACCAATTTTAATCAAATAAACGTTGAATCCTTCTTAAAATTACATGCTCTTTCAAATTTCAAAAGAGGCTTTTCATTATCTCACTTAGGAATGTTCAAAACATGAATCCTTACCTCAACCAGTACTGTACAGTCCCTTTAATGCGAGGAAACAGGTGAATGAAATTCGTGAATATAAGGCTGTAGGAAGACAAACCTCTAATATCTATAAGTTGTAATATTACAGAAATGGTCTGTTGTACAGGGTCATGGTTTGTTTTTCTCCTTCGTTGTTTGTCCTCCAGGTATTCCTCCTGATCAGCAACGTTTGATCTTTGCCGGAAAGCAGCTTGAAGATGGCCGCACACTGTCCGACTACAACATCCAAAAGGGTGAGACAGACAAACTGTGCTTTGACAGCTACAGAGTCGAGTTAATCTGGAGTAGGAAATACAGTAGACTCCCGTTATAATAAAATCGTCAAGACCGGCAGTTTTCTTTCATTAATATTAAGATTTAGTTACTTAATCTGAACAAATACACAATAAAAAGCCTGGAGTGAATAATGTTGCGGCCTGAATTTTTATTTCATTGTAACCAGGACTTCATTAGAACGGTGTTTGTTATAACTGGAGTGCACTGCATGTATATAATATGCTGAGATTCTGGCTGGGAATATGTTGCTTAATTTGAAGTCATTAACACACTGTTTTGGGACAGATCACAGTTTGGTCAGAGAATTTGTTTAGTTGAAGTCGGGCAAAATTCAGCCTACGCAACTAATGCACTTGTCAATGTAATGACGCACCCCACTACCCCCGGACATGGGTGCGTCATGGTCATTTTTTGACTGACCACACGGGGTTTTTGACGCACCCCCACAGTCACTTTTTGACGGACCACAGGGGGTTTTTGACGAACACCACAGTCACTTTTTTGACGGACAACACGGGGTTTTTGACAAACACCTAGGTCACTTTTTTGACGGACATCCTCGGTACATGTGACGCACCCCCGTAAATACTGAAAGGATTTTTGCATACGCTTTATTCAAGCAATTTCATTTTCTTTCGGTTCGTAAACACAATTTGTCAAAGTTTCGGCAAGTTTCCCTTACCCTGGCCCTGTAAGCACCGTACCGTCATTCACCGTACATCACTCTGCTGCTACGATATTCCGAATGTATAATCAACGTGTGCATGCAATCCATAGTCACCTGGCCATACATATGACTTGTCTGCAGGTGCGCTGTATGTGCGCGGCCATTTCTAGTCCGGTTGAATGCAACACATGGACGATGTACGTTCGATGAGGAACAACGAGCACGCTGCTCACTTGCGAATTGCACAGCGTTAGCGAGCGAGTCGCGCACCACGAACACTCGACTTGCCTGCTATACTGCAGGTACGCGCAGTACGCACCACGCAACGGTATACCAGAGATCGTATACGGAATTCCGTATACGATCTTTGATTTGCCTGCCTTACCATTTAGTACTGTGAGGTTGAAATCGTTATATCGCTAAACAGTCCGTCTGGCTTGAGATTGAGTATGCGTGATTTCATGAGTTTGTGGGAAAGAAAATGTGAGGAGAAAGGGTGGCTTTTAAGTCATTTGCTTGCCAGATTCGGGCAAGCATTTCTCCCTCTTAGGCCTACTCCAAAACGCTTCCCGACTTTGATTTTCACTTGCCGCGGGATCGCGCTCACTGTAAATTCACTCGCGGTACGTACGTGTATCCGGTACTGGTAGCGTGCAAAAATGCGTGCAGTTTTCCATAGCCAAGTGCATACCATGACGCACCCTCGGTTCAGAATAATGCGTGTTATTTTCCATAGCCAAGTGACGTACCATGACGCACCCCTCGGTCAAAAATTTGACGACAATGATGGGATTTTGACGCACCTCTCGGTCAAAAATTTGACGGACATAGCTGGTAAAATGACGCACACCTGGGTCACAAATTTGACGGACCAAACGAGGAAATGACGCACCCATGTCCGGGGGTAGTGGGGTGAGTCATTACATTGACAAGTGCATAATACTGATACAGAGGGGACATAAATAATGTTACTGTAGGGCATTGTATACAATCTGGAACCCCTGTGTAGCACCGTTTGGTAATACAGCAGTCATTTTACTTCTGGAGGACAAACTATTTGGATTATGAATGCACGTTGACATCAAGAGATGTGTTAACTCAAAGGTGGTCATTTCAACCTATAATCATTGTCCAGTGCTTGGAATTTACAAAGATCTTGAGTACCTCTCCCGAGAATTTGTAGGGGATTGGCTTAGGAGAGTCATAGGTAGTCAGTTCAAAGTGAAAATGTCCCGAGGTGCTTGGACTATACTTTCCTGGGCATCCAGACTGTTAGCCGAGTCCCCCCCCCCCCCCCCCCCCCCCCAAGGAAATCACTATGATACCAATTGATTCTTAGATTTCTGCAGTGATTCACAAATTTCAGTAGAAGTCAAGAATATTTGATATAGGGACTTGCAAATTCTCATGCTCAATTTGCCTTGAAGTCAATGCATAGTGTTCATGGTACACCCACCTTGTGTTGAATGACTGATACAGTTGTACTTTCAGTATTAAGAATGACTTTGCTTTCAAAACTTATCTTCTCCCTTTGATTCTGATAGCAGGGTGTCATATAGTTCTGTTTTAAATAATGTCAATTGTATGAGTTCATACTTGTGTGGGTATAACATTGTACTCTGTGTTCTTTTTGAGATGTCACACATAAATTTGAATATTTTTGACCAATATCATTTGTCCTCATTATTTTCGTCATAGTTGCCGAATGTATACATCATATCAGGTTGAAAGATGTGAAGTTTACAATTTAGTGTTTTCGTGAATATCAGGTTTTACAGACTCTCCATACTTGTTGAAATGATTTTCATAAAACATACTATGTATTAGTACAATTTTTACAGTAATCATTTATTGTTGACAGCCTTCTCATAGTTAGCATTGTTGATGAGTGTTATCGGTCACTTCGCATTGCAGAGTCCACACTCCACCTGGTGCTTCGTCTCCGCGGTGGTGTGATCGAGCCCTCCCTGCGTATCCTGGCCCAGAAGTACAACTGTGACAAGCAGATCTGTCGGAAGTGAGTTTCTTTCTTTCTCTTTCATTCTCCTAACCCTTTCTGTGCCAGGGACTTTGGACAGTGCACCCAAATCTATAGGGTTTTCTGTGCTAATGCCCCTACTGTAAAACGAGGAATGTTCGCGTGCATTTTAATTTAATTTCGCGAGAGCCAAGATTCGTGAAATTAAAATGCATGTGAAAGTTCTTGTCCACACTAAACGCATTGAATGCAAGAGGCAACTCGTGAAAATTTCATGCCACGAAGGCCGTCGGCTCCAATTCGCAAAAATTTCATGCGGCGATAATATCATGTTTTACAGTATTCCACAGAAATTTCTTCCAATTGGTCACTCATTGGAAGCAAACTCTGTTGCTTCCGGCCACCCATCGAAGTATATGGGATGGCAGTGTGATGAATCTGACTTGTGTTAGTTGATTATCGGGTCAGCCTTGAATATATTGCAGGTGATTCTCACTGGACGATCTTGCCTCATCAAATCACACCCGGCGTTTCTGACACTGACCTTAATGGTTGACCAACACAAGTCGGATTCATCAGACTGCCATCTGATACACTTCGGTGGGTGGTTGGAAGCAACAAACTTTGTTTCCAATGAGTGACCGACGAGAAAAACATCTTTGTGGAGTTGGGGCATGATTAGCACAGAGTGTACACAAAGGGTTAATCAGTGCAGGGATAAGTGTGAGCTATCTCCCTGTGACACACACCCACTGCCCTTCATGCTCTAGACACTTGCTTAGAAACATGGATGAGAGTCAAGTAGAACTTTTCATGTATCCTTCATTGATGTGATATCCTTACAGAGCTCTCGTGTCTTCATAAATCTCTGCAGGGGGCTCCAGCAAATACCAAATCTTTTTGTATAATGATGTCCGCTGATAATGAGAAAGGCGTGAAGTTGCCTTGAACACTGGGCTTAGTGGCAGTTTGATGCCCTTGTCATTCTCACGCGACGATATGTATGGCTGCATTTGAGTGCTCAAAAGCGAACTGAACCATACCATACCGTGCCATACCATACCAGAATGGGAGTGTTTGAGTGTTGTGTTTAGATAGCATACCTCATGAGCTATTTTGGGACTCTGTTTAGAGGGGTCACATGTTTTGTAACCACCAACACATTTACCTGCCCTGTCTATGCTACATACAGGTGTCCTTTACCAAGAGAATCAACTCTGCATTTAACACTAATCGGGCCGGGCGTTTTTCGCTATGCCAATGCCAAAACCGGCTTCTGTTACAGTTACAGTCCACTTTTTCTGTTACAGTCCACTTTTTTGTTCAATCATTCTGTGGCTTGCTGCAGTACGTACGTGATAGTACGTTTTTTAGAGCACATGGGGAAGTGGTCCTCTTTAAGCATGGTATGGTATGGTATGGTACGGTGCACTCTGGGAGTGTAGCACTCCTCCGACAGTGGTTTGGTAGGGTACTCTCGAGGAGATCACTCAAACACACCCAAAGTCTTCCTACATTTGGAATTGTAAGATGCATGACAACAATTAGATATTACCCATGATTGCTCTTTTACACTTCTATAATTTTAATGTTGGAATGCTGGCAATCCTGCATGATATGTAAATATGTTTAGGTTTTGTTGTGTTCCCCTTTACATTCATATCTATTATGGGGCATGTTTTGATAGTATTTCTTAGTTTAGACATCTGTCTGCCTGTGTTGTAAGAGAGTAAAAGAGGATTTATCTTAACCCAGGTATGAATGCTTGATAAACTTGTGCTATCTGGTCTCTCTTCTCACAAAGTTAGGTATTGGCATTTGTGCAGGGCGTAAAGATATTGCATACAAAGAGAGTATTGTAAAAGTGGATATTTTTGTGTGGGTAAGTTTTAGCGCTCTGCTGGGCAAGATGAATTTGGCATGTTTTTTAATTCTGAGGAATCAGGTCACTATGTACTGGAGCATATGGCATGCAAAAATATTTGCGTGCTTTTACTTTCGTGCCATCTTCAGGTTGCGCGAAATGCACAAAAATTTCCATACTGCAAAAATTTCCACTTTTACAGTAATCATCACATTTCCCAATATCTTCATCCAAGATTCCACCGATATTGATAGGGGGAAATGAAGTATTTGGTGTGAATTAAAATCAGTGCATGGGGGAAAGATATTTGCAAATGAATGCATACTTCAGAAAAGATTGGAATATTTGACACTTGGTCAAATAGAAAGTTTGCCCATCAAGATCACTTCACCGTGGCATGCCAGCTGCATCTTGATCATTTTGTAGTGAAAGAAATTTTTGACATTAGTGTCAAAGATTAGCCTTTTCTTGCGTCGCCCATCTGTCTATATTACCTGCCAGCATACTATTACATTGTATCTCTCTCCCCACCCTCTTCCCTACCCCTCCCCAGATGCTATGCTCGTCTCCACCCCCGTGCCACCAACTGCCGCAAGAAGAAGTGTGGCCACTCCAACGACCTGCGCCCCAAGAAGAAGCTGAAGTAAGCCGCTCCTCCGAACTCGCGACGGCAGCAGCAGCAGCAACCAGCAGCAACCAGCAGCAACAGCAAGCAGCAACAGCAACAACAGCTTATTACCATTTCAACCATGGCATCCTGTCGTACCTGTTTAATCTTTGTGCACACTCAGTAATCTCTTGCCTTCTCCGAGTTAATGAGCATTACCATCCGCGGACACAGAGACTTTCTGGGTCCATTGCTTGGAGTTGGACCGATCCTCCAAATATGAAAAGTACTTTACAGGATACTTGCGTGTAGATAATTTGTGGAGTTCATATTTATCCCAAAATAGCAGGAAAATTGTACATTCTTTATGTAGAGGTTGTGTTACCGCGCCTCCCCTCGTTCAGTTTTGGATATCATGGATTAAATGGTATAAGCAAGAAAAAGTGAACATTCGTGTGTGTCTCTCTTTCATTTTGTTTTTGTGTATGAGAACCTTGAATGCACATTTTTGGAATAGCAGCACATATTTGAGATGGTGGAGAAAATTAAGCACTTCCTACCACCTTATCTATTTTAACAATCTTCTATCACATGGTTGGATATTTTTAAGTCTCCTCTACACACACTACACTGTTCCTCCACTTCTGTGGTACTACCAGTGCTAATTATAGATGTTATTGAATTATAAAGTGAAGTTGACCCCGTTGTCAGTCGTTAATCAACTGTAAGAGCTATTCAAATATGAAATTATTTCCCAGCAGGAGAAGTGGGGGCAAGTGTGTTATTGCTAAATTGGAAATTATTTTGTTTGCTGTGTGTGTTTGTGTGTGTGTGTGTGTGTGTGTGTGTGTGTGTGTGTGTGTGTGTGTATGGATGTCAGTTTGTTCATGAACACTGTACAGTTGAGCCTCTATTATCCGGCCTCCCTTTATCCGGATCTCTCTATTATACGGACGCAATCTCGCCGTGAATTTTTTTAAATAATTAAAGCCATACGGGAGGAAAGGGGGATTCCCAACTCCTTGAGAACTCCTACACAAACACACATGAATTACATATTACTTCCAACATGATTGACATACATATTACATCAAATTTCCTTCCAAATTGCTTACCTTCAGACATTTTAACATCCCCAAACATCCCCAAATGTAACAATGAAAAGGTTGCAGTATACACATTACTACATGTGGTACTACAATGGGCTACATCAGTACATGTGTATGTATATGTACATGTATAAAGCATTGAGTCTCCCGTATCCGGCCAAATCTCTTATCCGGATGAGCCCCGGTCCTGACTTGTCCGGATACGAGAGGTTCAACTGTATTTACTTTCATTTGGTGATACCTGTACAGTAAAGCAGGGGTGAAAGTCTTTGTTTGTTTTTTAATCAATTTCCAAAATGTAAAGCTAGACAGATGAAAGTGGTAAATCATTTCCCAAACGGAAAGCCAGATCCTGTTGGAATTAAAGTGCAGCTTGGCACTGTGTTCCAAGTTAGCTTTTATAGAGGAAGCCATGAGACAAACAAAATGACAGCAGTTGCATAAAAAAAAAAAAAAAAAAAAAACAGTGGACAATGAAGTTACAGAATTTGCCCTTTCAGATGTTTTTACCCTAAACCCACTAAGTGGAAAAGGAAATGGTGTCATGACCATATTGGTTTGTATGCAGGAATATCACAAAATCATGCTTTAGGTAGATTGATTTAACAATTGCAACCTCATCCTACATAAAAGTCCAGTTGACTACATAGGCTATTACATACAGTGTGCTCCGGTTACATTGAAGTCCTTGGGACTGCCGATTTTTTTTTCTTCGTCATAACGGAATTTCATTATAACTGGACAGCATAGTGTTATGAAGATTTAGAGATTATAATTTTGGGACCTGAATTTTGATTTTGTGGTTACAACTTATTCACTGTACAATATTACAATAATTTGGCGTGATGGGCGTCACTCGTGTATCTTGCATGTTTTCATGTTAGAAGAAGATACAAAGATTAAAATTGTGCACAGTTGAATTGGAAACTTTGATAAGTACACATATAAACAACGTCACCTCCCTCGCCTATTCAGTACTGGGTATATACATGTAGGTATGACTGTGACCACCACTTCGTGAATACACATCAAACATTAAAATTCATCAACTTTAAAAGTATTTCATTGTCTGATTTTGATGGAACTTCCGTCATTCGGGTTTGATGAAAGTTTCATTACATTTGTTCTATCCATCTAGTATTTGTCTTTTCATCAAAGCCAACATAAGTTCATGATGTGGACCTACCCTTTACTGCACTGTACATGCATGACCTTGCGCACAGCAGGGTGTTAACCAGTACCCCACCTGTTCCAGGATATTATCAAGAAGAAAACAAAAACAAAAACAAACAAACAAACAAAAAACCCTCTGACCCAATTTGGCCTGTGGCCAAATATCCAGCAGATTCAAAGGGACTGCTTAGTTCTGGTTGAGGGGAAGATTTAGCTTTTAACGTTTTGAAAGATATTTCGAAATCACTCCATGAGATGTCAAAGAGCATGCAATTCCAAGGGGAATCAAAAGTTTATTTGATGAAAATCGATTTTGAAATGGCTGAGCTATCCACAAATAAGGTGAAACAAAGAGATCCTAATAAAAGATGTGGCCTGTCGCCTTTTATTATTATCACTTTTTTTGGATATCTCAGCCATTTGAAAACCAATTTCATCGAATAAACGTCGAATCCTTCTTAAAATTACATGCTCTTTCATATTTCATAAGAGGTTTCTCATTATCTTATCTAGGAATGTTATAAACCTGAGTCCTCACCTCAAACCAATTGAATCGCCCAACAGTGAATCTTCAGGTGCCCCTGTCAATTTCATGCATGGATTTATATAGCACTCTGCTTGTGGCAGAGGTGATTTGGCAAACCTGAGCAAACAAAACAAACAAACAAACAAACAAACAAACAAATCAGCACAGATAATGATCATTTGACAATACCACGTTCTTACAATGACATCCATGTATTGTAGAGATGTTCATTGTTAAGAGATGTGTTATTGAACCCATGTTCCATGCTGCCACTCAAAGGCGACACGTACATGTATGTGCCAAACTGGATCTTCCTCACGGATAGGAAAACCATGTCACATTGCACAACGTCTAGACACCTCGAAGTGGATATCTCTCATACAGTGCACTCCTGTTATAACGAACACGGTTACCCTATAACGAAATTCCTGTTGCAGCGAAATGAAAATTCAGGCCGCAACATTATCGGCTCTATGTATTTTTTATTGTTTATTTGTTTGGTTATAACGAAATTTTGATATACCGAAAGAAAACTGCTGGTATCGAGGACTTCGTTTGAACGGGAGTCCACTGTACAAAGGCGGCAACCTGCACGGTAGCGACGCGAGTCTCGCTGGTCGCGGCTACACCGTTAAAGGGGAAATCTAGTCCAAATATAAGTTAGTCTGATATAAAAAAGAGTAAAATCTTAAAGAGTTCAACGGTAAAAATTTGACTGAAATCGGAGGAAAATAAGGAAGTTATGACATTTAGAAGTTTTGCTAATTTCTGCAAAATATTTCTTGTACAGTGGATATGAATATGCAAATGAGTGAGCTAACATGTCATACCCTCACAATTTTCCATTGATCGTGTAAAAATCTATGTTTCTGTCATTGAAGTCTGAAACTTGATGTTATTCCTGGTTGAATGACTTCAGAATAGTGATCAGTTAGATATACCAGGATTTAAGCCTCGGGCATAATTGCGTTTGAATGAAAAACCTGGACATTTCAAAATTTTATGTACAAACTATATGGCAAGTTGTGAGGGGATCGTCATGCTCACTTTGCCATTTGCATATTCATATTGACCGTTCAAGAACTGTTTCCTGAAAAAAAATTGCGAAACTTCAAAATGTCATAACTTCCTTATTTTTCCTCCGATTTCAGTCGAATTTTTACCATTGAACTCGTAAAAGTTTACTCTTTCTTATCAGAGTAACTTATATTTGGACTGATATAGCCTATATAGTGTCCGGGGAGTTGCGAGAGAAGCATGTTCGATATTTTACACGCATTTTTTAAAGATTTTTTTTTTCAGTCTCCAGCTGCATGGTATCGGAGACGTCTCCGCGACGTCTCCTCAGTCGCGGCCAAGTCGCGGGGACCAATTTTGTCCTCTCCGCTACTCCAGGGCGAATTAAGTTGTCATCTTGTTTGGAGACGCCTCGGTAGTCGCCCTGCATGGAGTCGCCTTCTTGATGAGAGCGCGAACCATTTCTTGGTCTTTAAAGAGTCGCACGAGTCGCCACAGTCGTAGCGAAATCTCCTCCAGTGAGAAAAAATGGGGCCTCAAATGAAGATTACCAGGGGCGGATCCAGGAATTCTGTAAAGGGGGGGGGGGCGTGACTAATATTTCTGGTGCCACTTCCGGGTTTCATTTCATTTCTTTCTTTTTATTTTCTTTGTTTTTAACGAAAATTAAAGGGGGGGGGGCGTGCGCCGGTTGCGCCCCCCTCTGGATCCGCCACTGATTACGCATCTTTATGATGGCAATTACTTTTTGCCATCCCGACTATGAGCTCTACATGATAGTTTTATAAAAGACACGGAGATGCGTTGATAGAAATCGCGCAAACATTGGTGAGGTGAAAAATACGACTTGCTGAACTGAGCACAATTATCCGGGAAGAAATCTGACATATTGATAATACTTTAGTTTTGAAATTATCAATTTGTTATGAAAACAATCTACACTATACAGCGATAGAAAAGTGTGGCATATTTTCGAAATATCAATTTCGTATGAAAACAAAATACACTATATTTCTTTAGGGTTTTTTTCTTTTCTTTTTTTTTAGTTTTCTGATTAATGACCCAATCGTGAATTGTCATTTAGCATGCATCCCCATTGCACTTTATGTCCGTGTCCTTGGTGTCCACAGTAACAACCACTACTGAGGTTTAAAAATACAGTGCAATAAGCGATAATGTTTATTTCTTGCTCTTTATGTTGGACCCATGGCCGGCGGAACCGCGGGGGCCGTGGGGGCTCGGGCCCCCACACTTTTTGTGCACCATACAAAGGAATACATAAGGTGTCATCACTTTGGGCCCCCACACTTTTTTTTTAACCCGGAAGTACGTAAGTGGCACTAAATAGAAATAGGCCTAGATAGAGATCTTGAAGTGCGAGAGCGGTATATGTTTTTCCGCTGAGGACCTTGTTTTTTGTTTTTTGTTTTTGTTTTTTGTTTCATTTTTTTTTTTTTGGCTTGTCAGCTAAAGAACCCCGGAAATATAATGGAAGGGGAGATGATCTGAGGATTTTTTTTTTTTTTTTTTTTTTTTTTTTTTTTTTGTGCTCGTTAGCTCATGAAACCCAGAAGTGGGCCCCCACACTTTTGAAAACGCTCCGCCGGCCCTGGGAACTATAACAGTCAAATGTCTTCATTTTCTTTTCCCGAATTAACGCAGGTCCCACAAAAACTTTGGTTTTACGCTGAACAAAGTTGGAGCACCATCAAAGTTTGAATTTTTATATTTCTGTTTGTATGTTTTTGGTGCATCTCCATAAGTTAATTTGAAGTACAAAATTTAAGTATGCATTTTTAAAGCAATTACAGGTATAATTGGTTACCAATTTTTTTAATGTATTCAGTCACAAACGCACTGAAATGTGCACCTACGAACATCCAATCCCATCCAGGAGCAACGACGCCTGATGAAGATCCATTGTTGAACGGACCGGAAGCTTGCCCATGCAACATAGCAACAAACGCTACCCGTTGGGATACAGTATAGCCACGGCCAGTGGCCACGCCTATATCTATAACATTGTTTAACGCCGGGATTCTCCGTGTATAAAATATAATGTATAACAGTGAGCTATAACAACGTCAATGAATCTCACATGGAACAAATGATTGACCAATCACAAATCTTGATATGAATGCACTTATATATTGAATATGGTTTCATACATTTACTAAATCTCTTTCCACAAGTTATTCGAGGATATTATCATTAACCGTTATTATAGCCAGCAATGACGGTATGATCCTGCCAAATTTTTATCTTAATTTTCGTTTACTGAATCCACATTGTATAAGGGGAGGGGGGGGGGTGGGGACTAATTCCCCTCTAAAAAAAGGACAATAGATTCATATAGGGGTTAAGTTGACGAGTTGATACAAAGTAAATTCTCAGTGAAAAAAAAACAACTGATATATAGCTACCCGAATTTCATGGTATACTTTTTATACGGTCTATCTTACCAAGATCGATGAACCGAGTTTTGAAATATTCAGAGGCCGCGGATATGGGGGTGGTGGGGGAGGGGGGGGGGAGGGAATTTTATTGAGTTTTAATTTCTCTCGCTCCGGCTTGTGTGCAAGATGTATTCCTTCTCTCAACTTTGCTTTTGTGGTATATGTAGCGGCAGAAGTGTGATTTTTCCTCTGTATTTGATTTATAATGCCTACACTCATTCAGAATAATGAGATGTCAGTAGAGGAGATCTGATATGTATATAGTACAAATATATTCATAGAGAGACGTGGGTCATAAGGGTTATGACAGAGGTCAAAAGAGGACTAACCGTGTCAAGATGACGAATCACTAAGGGGAATCTGCCCGACCCAGTGCACTTAGCACCACTGTCGGCACTGTTTCAAGTAGTTTCGTTTCTAGAAATCTGGTTTTTGATATAATTTGTATAGAGAAAAGGGAGAATTGGTTTTAAACAGGCGAAACCTCTGACACTTCTTCACTGTGCAACTATCGGTGATAGAAGGCAGTCAGAACCAACGAAGCAGTGGAGGCTGCAAAATACAGTATGGGACTGTATGGCAACAATTGACTGGGGTTCTCAAACAGTTGGTAAGTTGAGATAGAAGCTTAATACTTGTTATTTCAGCCACACATCAATGATTGTCCCGATTCAATTGTGATATAAGAAGAAATGTTTGTTGTCATCATCATTTGGTATAACTAAAGGTGTGTACAATTGTACAGTTGTAGTATTAAAGCTTTACAGCAATTTGTATGTCAAAATCTCAGTTATTTGAAGGAGATTCACACACACACACATAATTTCATGCATTGTTATGACTGTATTATGCAATGATTATAAACACTTTGTTCGTGTTACCTAGACAGATAGTTTATATAATGATTTGTAGAAAGTTATGAAGTGAACCCCTCAGAATGATGAAGTTATAAGACTTTGTCCGATTACATTGTAAATATCATTCAGTTCAAGTACAATTGTATTATGTTCATTGATTACTGTACTATAATCAATTATTGTTTATTAGTAATATTAGTCAAGTATACGCAAGGTGAGCTATAACGACGCTTATGCACAATTTGCAGTAGGGATTTACAGTATAATTAAAGTGTATTATGCATGTATTCCTTTGTTACAGTAAACCACTTCACCCACGAGACACTTTCAAGACACTTTCAGGACACTTCTTTACGACACTATACTTCATCACATCACTTCATCCCACGTTCGAATCTTAAGTTCACGCCGTGATACACATTGGTGTATTTATGTTCAGTTGTGATTCTTCAAGGAATGTTTTGATGAATCGATCATTAAATCAGGACGGGCCTGGATTATTGATTCAAGCAAACGAGTTGGACAGTGTTTCATTATTTTCTTGACGACTGGTCGTGTGCCGGTGATGCAACAGTGCGTTTACAAGAACGAACCCCACCCAATGTAGTGAAGCTACATTTGAGTTTACAACTATTTTGGATTTCAGTTTACAAGTGCTTTGAACTAAAGTTTTCAACTGGCTTTGAACGCTTACAACTAAGATGGAACAATCTAACCCTGTTGATACAACAATGGAGCAAGTGACCGCGCTGAAACGGTCTTGTATCGGTCACCTAGGAAACCTCACAAGGAGGTATAAAGAGTTGGAGCAGCTCTTTGTGAATTATGAAAATCAGGATGCCGTGCAACACAAATATGATCAGCTGAAAGGAATGTTTCTTCTTTATGAGAACAAGTACCATCAATACATTGCTCTGCTTAGTGGAGATGAATTACAGGATGCTATGCAGCAGTTTGAGTCGTACAGGCTTAATAAAGAGGAGTTCCAGAAGCGGCTGTCTGGCTGGATGGAGGAAGCGACGAAACAGCAGAATGGTGGAGACGACGACGATGGGCGCCGATCTGTGAGGTCGAACCAATCAGCTCGTTCCATCCGCACTGCGAGTTCGACAACAAGCAGTATGAAGCTCCGCGAGGCCAGGGCAAAGCAGAGGCTCATGCAGAAGAAGCTTGAACAGCTAAGGGAAAGGCAGAAACTGGATAGAGAAAGGCTCGAACTGGAAGCGCGCATGGCTGAAATGGACATTGTTAATGAGAAGGAAAATGCCGACCTGGAAGCTGAATTCTGGGCACAAGAAATTGCAGACGAAGGCAAGCCAGCTAACATCGCTGCAGAGAGAGACGTAGAATTTGGTAACGTAGAAGTACAATTACCTAACAATCAAGTAGTACATGAAAATGTTCGTGTCGAGAGTGAGATGTACAAGAAGACTCTCGATAGCAAGAAACCAGGTGAAACTGTTTCTACAACACAATTGTGTAATATGTTGATGTTGAGTATGAATATGCCGAAACCAGATATGATAACATTCGATGGCGATCCAATCAAATATTGGAATTTCATGAACAGCTTTGACGTCAATGTAGCAAGTAAGATTTCCGATGATCGCATGAAATTGATGTATCTTGTGCAATTTTGTGAAGGTAAAGCTAAGGAGAGCATTGAGTGTTGTGTGTTGATGGACCCTCACATGGGTTACATGAAAGCCAGGGAGATACTGGCAGAGCAATACGGGCAACCACACGTGATCACGAATGCATTGATGAGAGAAGTGCTGGATAGGCACCAAATTCGGCCAAACGATGGAGCCAAGCTCGTGGAGCTTGCTCGTCAAATGCGCAAGTGTGAAATAACCTTGACACAAATGGGTCACGCGGCAAACTTGAACAGCAGTGAAACTCTGTTGAAGATACAGCAAATTCTCCCAGTTCACATGCAAGTGGACTGGGCAAAGCGTGCTCAGACAATGCTACGATCACGTGTGGAACCCAATTTCTCTCACATGACGGAGTTCATAGAACAGCATTCACAAGTAGCAAGCAATGTCTATGGCCAGAACATAGGTAAGTCCACGAGAGACGTTAGTCAAGCAAAGAAGGGTGGAAGGTCTTCTAGTGGTAAGAGACTGACTTCCTTCTCCACTCAAGGCTGCGAAGAGAACCAGCCAACGAAAGAAAACACAGAGCGGCCTAGACGTAAATGCCCATTGTGTTTACAGGACCATGATCTGTTCAAGTGCAAGGACTTCCTGGCCAAGACGCCGAAGGAAAGGCTGCGAGAGGTGAGGAGGAAACGATTGTGTGACAACTGCCTGAAGCCGTCTCACATTGCGAGTGAATGCAGGTCTTCACAAAGGTGTAAAAATGATGGCTGCGGCATGAAACATCACACCCTCCTTCACTTTCAACGGGACAGTAGCAGTGTCAGTAACCAAACTGGGGCCGGCGCCAGCAACAATAACCCTCAACCTCAGGGTACGAATCTTTCAACAATAAAACAAGGCAAAGTGTGTCTTCGGGTGCTCCCAGTCAAGGTACGCGGAAATGGGAAAGAAGTGACCACCTGTGCGCTTCTTGACCAGGGAAGTGATGTCACCCTGTGCGATGAGAGGCTGGTCAAGGAGCTAGGACTCAAAGGGTCGGCAAAGGAGCTTGAGCTAACAACAATCAACCAACAGAATCACAAAGTAATGAGTGTCGAAGTCGACATGACTGTTACTGGAATTGGGAAAACTGAAATCATCCAACTTGACTCAGTTTGGACGGTCAAAAAATTACCAATATCGGAGAGTAGCATGCCGCATGCCGAGGATGTTGAGAGATGGCCACATCTCAAGGGGCTAGAACTCCCAAATATGGAAAATAATGAGGTCATGCTGCTAATTGGTGGTGACGTCCCAGAAGCGTTCTGGGTCATGGAAGAACGGCGCGGAGGAAGAAAAGATCCATACGCCATAAGGTCACCACTGGGTTGGACCTTGATCGGACCTACCAACAATACGAAGAGGAAAACTGACTTCAAGGTGAATTTCGTCCACAACAAAGATGAGCAACTTCAGCAGCAGGTGGAACGATTTTGGTACATGGACTTTGGGGGATCCACACTTGGTGCCAAGGTGGGAGAGTCCCTCGAAGACAAACGAGCGAGATCTAAAATGGACCAATCCATCACCAAGGTCGATGGCCACTATCAGCTGGGTCTTCCGTGGAGGCATGAAAATCCATGCTTACCAGACAACCTCACACAAGCAGAGGCACGGCTGCAATATCTCAAAAGGAGATTAAAGAGGGATCCCCAGCTCCACCAGAGGTACACAGCTACCATGGAGGGATACTTGGATAAGGGTTATGCCAAAGAAGTGGAAAAGACGGCCCAAGGAGAGCCACAGGATGGAGACTCGCGGAACGATAGAACCAATAAGACTTGGTACTTGCCTCACCATCCGGTACTTCATCCAAGAAAGCCAGACAAAACACGGGTGGTATTCGACTGCGCAGCGCAGTACAAGGGCATATCACTCAACAGTCAACTCTTGCAGGGACCAGATTACACCAATAGCCTAGTTGGTGTGCTGACAAGGTTCCGGCAAGAGAAGATAGCCTTAGTCGCCGACATAGAAGCCATGTTTCACCAGGTAAGAGTGACGCCAGAAGACTGTGAAGCGCTTCGATTTTTGTGGTGGCCTGGTGGAGACTACACTAAGGAGCCGAAACACTACAAGATGCTTGTCCACCTGTTTGGTGCCACCTCATCCCCCAGTTGCGCGGGTTACGCCCTACGCAAGACAGCAGAAGACAACCAAACAGACGAAAATGAGGCTGCTGTCAAGGCCGTACAAGAAAATTTCTATGTCGATGACTGTTTGACATCAGTTGGCACTAAGGAAGAAGCAGTGAAACTATGCGCCGACCTGCGAGAGTTGCTCTCGAAGGGAGGATTTCGACTCACCAAATGGGTGAGTAATGATCATGATGTTCTCCAGACTATCCCTGTATCTGAAAGATCAACCTCAATTCTAGATCTGCATCTCGATGACATGCCTGTTGAACGCACATTAGGAGTACTGTGGAATGTTGGAACTGATCAATTTGGCTTCAGAGTGTCTGTTAAGGACAAGCCAGCAACCAGGCGTGGAATCCTCTCGATCACAAGCTCTCTGTATGATCCACTCGGATTTGCAGCACCATTCATCTTGGTAGCCAAGATCCTGCTGCAAGACATGTGTGCAAAAGGTCTAGGATGGGATGAAGAAGTAGGAGATTCTGAATGCATGCGATGGCAGCAGTGGCTGGAAGAGTTGCCCCAGCTGGAGCGCATCACCATAGACAGATGTCTAAAACCAACGTCGGAGGTCAGTCAGTACGAACTTCATGCATTTTGTGATGCATCTATGCGTGGATATGCTGCAGCGGTATATCTCCGCACTACGTCTACTGATGGAAGCATCAAGTGCACCTTCGTCATGGGAAAGACCAGACTGTGTCCATTGAAGACGATGACAATACCGCGACTAGAATTGTCGGCGGCAGTACTGGCATGTTCATTGATGGAAGTGGTCAAAGCAGAACTCAAGCTACCGATTTCCACCACTACTTACTGGACAGACTCTACTTCAGTTTTGAAGTACATACGCAATGAGAGTAGAAGATTCCACACATTCGTTGCGAATCGTATCACAAAGATCCAAAGTGTATCTGACCCATCTGAATGGCGTCACGTGGACACCAAGTCAAATCCGGCTGACGATGGATCAAGAGGACTTCAAGCCAGAGAGATGACAAGTGACTGTAGATGGATATGCGGCCCAGAATTCCTACAGAAACCCCAAGAATGCTGGCCACAACCTCCAACTGACTTGGGTGAAAACGATGACCTGGCAGCAAGCGGAGAAGTTCTCAATGACCCAGAAGTCAAAAAGGGTCTAGTAAACCTGACAACTGCTGATCCTGTACAGAAGCTCACAGAACGGTACTCCACATGGAACGGCCTGAAGAGAGGCGTAGCATGGATACTGCGGTACAAGGAATATCTGAGAATGCGGGTGTCAGGAAACCCACTGGCAAGACAGATGAGACACGACCTCACAGCGAAGGAGCTGGAAGTTGCAGAGCTTGAAATTGTCAAGCACGTTCAAATGCATGCTTTCCCTGAGGAGATGAGAGTCAGGAGCAAAGCAGATTCTGTCAAACTCCAGCAGTCAAGTCGTCTTGCAAAACTGAATCCCATTGTGCATGATGGGGTGTTGAGAGTGGGAGGGAGACTTGCAAAGGCTCCACTCTCAGATGATGTGAAGCATCCACTGATATTACCACACGATCATCATGTGACAAACTTGTTAGTCTCACATTTCCATGAGGAAGTAGGCCACTCAGGGGCGGGAATGACTTGGACAGCCTTGAGAGAGAAATTCTGGATACTTCGCGGAGGAGCAACGGTACGTAAGGTGATCGGGAACTGCTTCAAATGCAAAAGGCGAAACTCCCCAAGAGGAGAACAGTTTATGGCCGATCTACCACGAGAAAGAGTGACCCCGAACGCCCCACCTTTCACCAATACGGGAGTGGATTTCTTTGGGCCGTTTCAGGTCAAGAGAGGAAGAAGCCAGGTGAAGCGATACGGATGTATATTTACCTGCTTGGCGTCGAGAGCAGTACATCTCGAAGTAGCGCACTCATTGGACACGGACTCATTTATAAATGCTCTGAGGAGGTTTATCAATAGGCGAGGACGTCCAAAGAAAATCCACAGTGACAATGGTACCAACTTCAAGAGCGGGTATCGTGAGCTCAAAGAAAGTCTCACACAACTAAACTCCCAGAAGGTCGGAAGGTTTCTGACACAAAAGGGCATAGAATGGGAATTCAACCCCCCAGGAGCCAGCCATATGGGGGGAGTCTGGGAGAGGGTCATACGGGCTGTGAGAAGAATCCTGTCAGGCCTTCTTAAAGAACAGTTGGTAACAGATGAGGCACTCACCACGTTGATGACGGAGGTTGAAGCCATCTTGAACGCCCGGCCACTCACCCAATTGAGTATGGACTCGAACGACGATGAGCCACTTACACCAAACCACCTGCTTCTGTTGCGCCAGAACCCCTCCCTTCCACAGGAGCTTTCTCGAAGGAGGACAGTTACCATCGGAGGAGATGGCGTCAGGTCCAGCACTTGGCAGATCAATTCTGGAAGCGATGGGTAAAGGAATACTTGCCGCTCCTACAAGTTCGCCAAAGATGGGCAAAACCCAAAAGGAACTTCGCCATTGGTGACTTAGTGCTGTTGGCAGATGACAGCAGCTCTCGTGGACACTGGCCTATGGGCAAAGTTGTGTCCACCTACCCCGACAAAAACGGTCTAGTCAGGCAAGTGGAGGTTAGAGTCGGTGCAAAACACTACCGACGTCCTATTTCGAAGCTCTGCCTGCTTGAAGCAAATGAGTAATAAGAATAATATGTGATTCTGCAATTGTCACAGCAGAGACTGCCGTGATACGTAGCTTTCAGTGAAGGCTTTTGATTGTTACATTTGTTGTTTGATTTTCAGTGCATAACATGGTACATTCATTAGGCAATATGTTTGTGCCTATTTGATTCAAGTTGATTGTAATTTTAAACGTTGCCGCTAGAATTAGTATTCATGAGAATGAGCAACTGGAAGAAGTTAGCTCATTGGGGCCGGTTATGTAGCGGCAGAAGTGTGATTTTTCCTCTGTATTTGATTTATAATGCCTACACTCATTCAGAATAATGAGATGTCAGTAGAGGAGATCTGATATGTATATAGTACAAATATATTCATAGAGAGACGTGGGTCATAAGGGTTATGACAGAGGTCAAAAGAGGACTAACCGTGTCAAGATGACGAATCACTAAGGGGAATCTGCCCGACCCAGTGCACTTAGCACCACTGTCGGCACTGTTTCAAGTAGTTTCGTTTCTAGAAATCTGGTTTTTGATATAATTTGTATAGAGAAAAGGGAGAATTGGTTTTAAACAGGCGAAACCTCTGACACTTCTTCACTGTGCAACTATCGGTGATAGAAGGCAGTCAGAACCAACGAAGCAGTGGAGGCTGCAAAATACAGTATGGGACTGTATGGCAACAATTGACTGGGGTTCTCAAACAGTTGGTAAGTTGAGATAGAAGCTTAATACTTGTTATTTCAGCCACACATCAATGATTGTCCCGATTCAATTGTGATATAAGAAGAAATGTTTGTTGTCATCATCATTTGGTATAACTAAAGGTGTGTACAATTGTACAGTTGTAGTATTAAAGCTTTACAGCAATTTGTATGTCAAAATCTCAGTTATTTGAAGGAGATTCACACACACACACATAATTTCATGCATTGTTATGACTGTATTATGCAATGATTATAAACACTTTGTTCGTGTTACCTAGACAGATAGTTTATATAATGATTTGTAGAAAGTTATGAAGTGAACCCCTCAGAATGATGAAGTTATAAGACTTTGTCCGATTACATTGTAAATATCATTCAGTTCAAGTACAATTGTATTATGTTCATTGATTACTGTACTATAATCAATTATTGTTTATTAGTAATATTAGTCAAGTATACGCAAGGTGAGCTATAACGACGCTTATGCACAATTTGCAGTAGGGATTTACAGTATAATTAAAGTGTATTATGCATGTATTCCTTTGTTACAGTAAACCACTTCACCCACGAGACACTTTCAAGACACTTTCAGGACACTTCTTTACGACACTATACTTCATCACATCACTTCATCCCACGTTCGAATCTTAAGTTCACGCCGTGATACACATTGGTGTATTTATGTTCAGTTGTGATTCTTCAAGGAATGTTTTGATGAATCGATCATTAAATCAGGACGGGCCTGGATTATTGATTCAAGCAAACGAGTTGGACAGTGTTTCATTATTTTCTTGACGACTGGTCGTGTGCCGGTGATGCAACAGTGCGTTTACAAGAACGAACCCCACCCAATGTAGTGAAGCTACAGTATATATTGGAAATAATGCAAATATATGACCAGAGACATAACCAACAGTACAGAAGCAAATAATTTTCACACAACAATAGATATATATAATGTACTCTTAAATGAATACCACGAGCATTGGAACAATCATCCCCCAGCCTTCCCACTGATTCCCACAGCAGTTACAAGCTATCCCCTTTAAAGTGGCCCCTATACCCCACCCTCCTCCCCATGTAGCGCTTCGCGCTCGTTATTTTCGCTCCAGTTTTCTTTTCTTTATTACAGTGTATAGTATTTGCCCATGTAGTTCCGTGGCCCATGCCCGTGAAATTGTGATTTGAATAGAAAAACGCCATCATTGTGTCCAGACCCACACAGCACCCTTTCTAGCTCGGCCCAGAGTTGCCAGAGTCGCAGCAAAAATGTGAAGACCTTTTCTTCTTCTTCTTCTTCTTCTTCTTCTTCTTCTTCTTCTTTTTCTTTTCTTCTTTTTCTTTTTCGTCGTGCACTATGATATAATATAAATTGTTGAATATAAATGAGAGACAGCGAGTAGGCCTTCAAGGACAAGTCCACCTTCATATATACATGTGGATTGAGTGAATGCAGCAATGCTATTGGAACACATCAGTGAAAGTTTGGGGAAAATCGGACAATCCGTTCAAAAGTTACGCTCACTGCTGGATGAGAAGACTACTAGAGTGTATGACGTCACATGCGTACAACAATATAAGGAAAGTATAAAGAGAATTTCACAAAATTTTACTTTTTGAAAAAAGTGCACATTTCCTTGACTCGTCATTGACGTATGTTAAGGGTAATATTATTCCCCTTGCCTTCTAAAAGAGGGAAGTCAAGTGTTCTTTTATTATGCGAGAAAAGTGAAAATATCTTGAATTGTCCTTTTATTTTCTTTATCGTTGTCATGTGACATCACATGCAGCTGTAGTAGTCTTCTCATCCAGCAGTGACTAAGCAGAAATTTCAAAAATTCGTAACTTTTAAACGAATTGTCCGATTTTCCTCAAACTCTCACTGATGTGTTCTATACTAATATTGCTGCATTCACTCAATCCACATGTCTATGAAGGTGAACTTGTCCTTTAACATTGAGAGATTGGGCTTGGTCAACTGTTAGACCTATTTGATAATGATGATGATAATAATAATAATGATAGTACGATATGATATCAGTATAAAAACAATGACAATGATTATGCTAATACACTGTACATAATGATAAAATAACATTTTTTTTTGTAGATATAGGCCTACATATAGGACCATATAGCGTATTTCTAATCAAACTGACCAATGCGCTTTACACAGTGAATTCGTCCCAACGACAATATTTAAAGATATGAAAACTTTTCAAGATTCTTTTTGAGGGCGTTGCATTTAACGGAGTACCTCTGACGAGGTATTTCATGATGTTGGTATAAACTGTCGCTCCCGTGATCCATCCCACATAGGTCAAAGAAATCAACTTACAAGATTTAAAAAAAAAAAAAGAACTTTACTAAAGTTATTTAGACGGAATTATATGGAAGGGATTTCACTCATATAATTATCTACTTTGCATATTCGTGTACTGTATAACCGGTACCTGTGAGATACATCAAGAAGCAAGTAGAAACATTAAATTTGTCAGAGTGAAGAGCAAATTATCGATGGTCTACTAGTATGTGATATTATAGTGTGGAATACATGCCAGTCGTGCATAATGTGGTACAGTGTACGAGTAAGTACTAGTACTCTAATTGAGTCATTGAGAGTCAATGGGACAAGTTCGGATCACGGAGCGGGTTCGGAGCTGATGATACGGCGTCTAGAGAGGTAACACTGTACCCCATTGCCGTGCGCGCCGGTGGTGCTCCGTCCTTCCGTGATGGGTTTCGCATTGTGCCATGGCCATCCCTTGATCTTTATACAGGATCGTATGGGATCCGGGAACGTAACGTACATGTACGTACCGTACGTACGTAGGCAACGTTTACTTAGTACAGTACTCAGTATTGTATTGTATAGATGGGCATACTGTGTGAATGTGATATGTACGTACTGTATGCTGTAGCTGCGTAGACGAATGGAGCGTCGTGACCCCGATCAACGAAGAGACGCATTTAAACGGAGGTATTGTCAGGAATACTCACACCGTTCACTTAATTAATAACATAGGATTCGCGCAAACAATCGAGGTACATGGAACCGAACAGGACACTGGTTAGAGGTCGGACGACTCTTCATATTGCGAAGTAATCCGTGTGTCGAAAGTGAAGATCACTTGCGGAAGGGATTATGCAGGGTGCCTGTGCAGTGCAGTGAGTGGTATGGTGCAGCTAAACGGGTCGTGACTGGGGCAGTCAGCTGTTTGCGACAAACAACTCCAAGACAACATGGCGTCAGTAAATGGAGTCGACCCTGTCGCTGAACAATCTCCGTCGTATTGCTATGCCAAGCAGAGCTGGAAAAACGCGGATCTGATGTCGACTCTAGCAGAAAATGTCAGATGCATGCAAAGGAGGAGAGAAGGCGGGCACAGTGTCGGTGTATCACCCCAAGTCCCCAGGCACAGGCCCGGGGGAAGGAGGGATGGACAGATATCGACAGAAACGTGGACGAGTGGAAGATTACGAACAGACGATCTGGAAGATGATCATGTCGATACTTGGCGAAAAAACACTTGCACAACTGAATCACATAGATCAAGGAGAGTTCCATCTCATTTAGGATTTGTAGGACGTGTTGATGTAAATTTATTGCTAGATAATTGGAGAGTGCTGTTGTGCGCAGTGGTTCTGTGCATATTTCTGACAAAGATCCCCATGTGTACAGCAAATTGCTATGGACTTGGAACCACGGGCCGTGCCATATTCACCGCACTGGAAGGTTCAATATCAGATCATCCCAACCAGTCCTATCCTGAACATCAAAAGTGCGAGTGGTTGATAAGAGGTGAGATTTAATGAAAGTTTAGAAAGACGTCCTTATGGTTATGCCTTCACCAATTTCTTTTTTTTCCTTCTTTATTTAGACATCTGTAGAAAAAGCAAACGCCACGATGTGCGGTGCAGTATTGATACAGTACATGCGAGGTTTCTTTATGTATTTACATGTAGATTGGCGAGGCCTGCGCATACGAGTTGCTCGGCGAGTACGCAGTGCGTAACCATCTAAAAGATATCAAGTGTACAAATGTACACTGCATTTGCATTGTTGCACAATGAGACAACAAGTGCCCTACATGTATTTCTTTTTATAAAATAGCGACACATCAAGTTTTCATGAATAACAAATAGAAACGGCAGTCTAACATTGGATCAAATACACAATGCATGATAGAGAAACTTTCGCTCTCTCATACTTGACTGAGGCTGGGAAGATGGACCAGGAACGTTTTCGTATTAGCCACAGTTTCTTGACCCTTACTTCTCCCTGGTTTTCATTTCTGTGTTGTTGCCTTTTTTATTTTGCTAATAAGTGGTCTCGGTCACGCAGCTGGTCTTGGTGCAACTCAACACAATACACTGTATATCACAAGAGCTGAAGAGCCACTTGGTATTGCGCAATGTCTGTACTCCCTGCGCAGAAAGAGTTGGAATGTCACATGATGCTTTTCAACAATTACTGTACCATGCCATGCTTGAAATAATATGGCTATTTTACTGACCATTTTATACAACTCGAGTCTTTACCCGTGTTAAAATTTACTGTATAAAATAATGTTGCCAATCCAGGGGTTTAGGGGCCACACACAGTTTTGACCTCTTAATAAAGTGACTCTAAGTGACATTTTTGGTCAGGATTGTATTTTCACATGTTTCAGCCTCTCGACAACAGCAATGTCATTTTGATGCAACTTGAGCCATAAAGTAAAATAAACTCAAAGTTGCGTGTGATATTTGCATACGAAATCAAACAGTCTTTCTGCAACAGACTTGTGTACGATTATGGGGACTTATGTGTGATTTTTTTATGAGTTTCTCGCAAAAGAGTCCAGGAACATGATGGGCAAGTCAAGTCCGAGATAAAAAGTACATTGTAGTTTACGCATTTTATGTAGTGTAAGGATCTCCTGCATCACCTCTTGCAAAAGAACCTATTCCACAAGAAATTGCTTTCTGTTTCTTATTTTTTACTTGGTCTTGTATCCCATCATTCGAAGCACACATCACAACAGCATGCACACCACACCACTGTGACATGCATGGACAAAGGGCAAAGGACAAAGAGTTTGGATTGCAATCGTTATCGTGCTATTTCTAATACCACGTGAATGCTTGCAAAAAAAATCTTGAGATATGGATCACTATTGTAATCCCGCTATTTTATATGTGACATGCGGCTAATAATATTGTATTTGTAGATGTCAGCTTTCTGTCAGAGTGACTTGTAACTGCAGCAAATGATGTGCTGTGCCGTTTCTGTAGGCGTCCATCAATATTTACAGCGTATACTATACACTGTAAATTAGTGACAATGATTTCATTATTGATTGTCAGATTATTCGCAGTGTACTTGGCATTGTTGTCTGAATATATTTCTGTAATGTAAAAAGTGTCAAAGTCAGGTCAAAATAGTGCATGGCTGCTAAACCATTATACTAATGTTTCACTGTAGCTTACGCACTGATGCAAGCACTCACAGTCCCATACACATTGTCAAGTGATGGGGTTGGAGGGGGGGGGGGGGCATACAGTTAAAAAGGAAGTTATGCTGAAAATTGGTGATGTTGGCTTTGGAAACAACTCTGGAGGTGTTTACCTTTGGCCCTGATTGTAATTCTCATGACTTTTTGCATGATAGGGTGTTTTTTTTTTTGTTTTTTTTTTAATTCTTCAACTCTTTCTTATGCATTTGAACGTCACCATCAGCTTTAGCAAACTCTTAAACAGTTTCTGGAATGAACTACAGTACCTTCATATTTTCATAACACATAATTTACAGTAGGTACTTGTACAGTTTGTCTGCTGTTAATCTGTGTGCAATGTCACTGGAGCTGTAATTTCCTTGTCCTTGTTTATTGACCTTCTGTGTTAAAATGTACAAGGACAGTAGTGTTGTATACGTGTACAAGTATTGTATGTGTACTAATGTGCAAAAGCACATCATGTTTTGAGTCAAGGCCAATTGTGTGGCTTCCATTGCAAAAAGCAAGTGACACAGGGAACATAAATATTGTGTATTGTACAGTGTACACTACATTTGTGTACAGTTTAATGCAAGATCATGCAAAGTACACACACCCCATTGGACCTTGGATAGTGCATTCAAATATAGTGTACATACACAAAATACACAGCATGTAAACAATTCATGTTTGGCTGATACAGTACGCTGTACCTTTATGGATCACACTCCCTGTGAATTGTTCACTGAAAAGAAGTTTGTAATTTGTACTATAATTGGAACTACTTTGTACAGTACTGTACATTATACTGTGCTCTGTAGGTTTTCGTCTCAAGTGAAACACTCTGAATCGATACACTGAGCTCTGTTAACCTGTACCATATCTCTCATACAGATCTATACATGGAGAGACCGTAAGGTATACAGGTGTTACACTCTAACTAAAAATTGCAGTCTGGACTTTTATTTTTGTATACCTTAATGACAATTTACCATTATTCCTCTTGTACAGTACACATACAAAAAATGTATACTGTACATTGTACATAATTTACAGTTTGTATCTACACCTACAATGTACATGTACATTGTACATATTGTACATTTGTACAATGTACGAAGTGTTAAAGTGTAGTACTGTACATCGTATGTAATGTTATTTAGATGAGAAACTACATGTATTTGTTTTTAACTTATTTTACTCTCAATTTATCAGGATGTACTGTTTTGGCATTAAAATGTAATCAATGTAAAATTATTGAAACCTGCCATCTACTGAAGATACCGGAAGATTGCTGTGTACAATGAGTACATTTTTTGTAGCTGCAGTAGACCTTCCAGATTTACATGAAAATCTTCTCTAAATTTGTCATACCTATCATCATCACACTTTATTGGTGGGTGGTTAATGTATTGAGAAAAAAAAAAAAATCCTGACTAAACAAGTAGGCCTACAACTGTATTCACATGGTTTGTATTGCCCCAAAATTGTGGAACAGCTCAGGCTTTTGATTTACATACATTGTAATTGTACAATTGTATACAGTCCTGAGCAGGGACATTGTAGTTCATTTTAATGGGTGTATTAGTGACCCTTGCTGGTATTGTTTAAAAACAGGAAGATTTTGTACCTCGATCTCTATTTAAGGATAATAGCGCAAGGGACAGAATTTATTTTTTTGTTATTGTTGTTGTTGTTGTTGTTGTTGTTTTTTTTTTTGGGGGGGGGGGGGTGACAGCTCTAGGAGAATTGGGAAAAAAGAAAGTCATATTGAGTCAGACATACACGTACTGTACACCTGTGTTCTATCATGATTGACAGCCATTGTGTAGGCCAAGTTTGGGTAAGTCACAAGTGGTTCTGTGCTCTTCATTCCTACGTGTACTTGCTGATATTGCAGACTACTGTACCTGCAGGCATTGTGTGAGTTCTGGAGCCTACTTCAAGGTTACACACTATTTATAGCCTGTTTGAGATTGCCATTTAGACTTGAACTCTAGAATGTGCTGAGTAGACCAACAATTTTGTACGCTGTTGATGTTTCACAACATTGTACACTTGAATGCATTGTGCAATATTGTGTACATGTATACGTGTATTAGTACAATTTGTAAGTGCATTTTCCTAGTTAGCTTGTGATTTATAGGGGAAAACTCTGCTGTGTGACATTGAATATTATCAAATGATATTTTTTATTTTGTTTGTTTGTTTGTTTCTTCTTGGTAAAGGTACAGTACAACTGTACCCCATTGATGGATAGAGAAGTTTACTTAGGACAAGGGAACAACACAAATGTACATTACTGTACATATGTATGGCCATGTTAAAGTTTTAGCAACGTCTGAAAATTAAGGAAAACAGCAGAGTGTAATGCTGAACATTCAAGATGGCAGTATTAATGATCTTGAGCAAAAGGTTTCATTTTCTGTACTCTGTATGTACAGTACTGTATATGTACAGTACGTGTAACAATACATTTGATATGTCTGTGGCAAAAAGTCTACTGATAATGGTCCATACATTGTACAATGTACATCAACTCTGTATGCAAGAGTATGATTTGTTCAGTGTATAGTGTACCGTACTTTTGATTGTACAACTTTTACATACACTGTACATGTAATACAAGTAAAGTAGCCTATGATGTGTAGGTGCAGCTACTACTGTACATTGTAGAATCTGCAGTCTGTTTGTTTTTGCTGATTACACTGTATGTCTAAGCCAAGAGCGAGATGCCGCAGCCGGCACGACAATGCTCCCCATGAACTTTCTTTGTTTTTCAATCATGTCATGCACACATGATTCACAGCCACATTTGTGAAGGCTTCTTACTAAATGTGCACAGTCTTTCAGTTTCTGAACAGGAAGGAAATCTTAACAATTCAGAAGGCACCAGGGTACACACTAAATTACATCCATGCAATACCAGAGTAAATCATGGCAAGACTTTGCTTATTTGTTTGTTTGTTTGTTTGTTTTTAGCACCAAGTTCAGACATGAAGATCATGCTGACCTTCACCTCCTTTGGCACGGAGTGCAGCTACGACTTCGTCAGCATCTACGATGGCGACTCGCATGGCAGCAAGATGATAGCCTCATACAGCGGCGACTTCATTCCGTCCACCATCATGGCTGAGTCAGGCCAGGTACACCCCCATAAAGTCACTTTCAACCATTGCCATTGGAGAGGGGGTGGGGCGGGAATTGATGGGGGGGGGGTGCACGAGGATGATAAGGAAGGACACGGACTTCAGAAGAAAAACAATGCAGAAGAGTATGAAGATGGAGAAAAAGGGAGAGAGAGAGAGAGAGAGCATACGAGTCCGAGCATTTCTTTACATTTCTAAAGAGACAATGTTTAAAGTACTGTGCAATTAAATTTACCCTGCATGGTGGCACATTAGAAAAAGGGAAACATTGAGAAAAGTTGAAAAATGTGTTGTGACGTGTTCTCGTTTGTCATTGTACGATACAGGCTGAGGAATGAGAAAGAGAATGAAAAGATAACATTCTGAAAAGTATCAATCTGTATTCATACAACTGAAGCGAGAACTTAGACTTTATAAACATTTGCAGATCTACAAGTTGTACTAAAAGTAGCTCACAGTTGATACTAGCATGATATCCCCCATCTTGTTATTGCTTAATATGTGATCAAATTTCATCTCCTGTATGACAAAAGTTTACAAAGTAAAATGACAGCATAATCTCTTCCAATTCTCTCCCAGATGCTAGTATATTTGTACAGCGATCGCAACTACAACCTGCGTGGCTTCGACGCAGCGTACGCGATACACAACTGCTCCATGGCCTGCTCTGGTCACGGCCGTTGCGTAGATCACACGTGTGTGTGCGACACCGGTTACACGGGTGAGGGCTGCGATCGCCGGAGCTGCCCGTACGAGTGTGGAAACGAGTGGAACCAGGGCACGTGCCAATTTTCGGTAAGATACATTGATTGACAGATGACAAAGATGGATTAATGAATGTGAATTTACTATGGCTCATCTCGAACAAATCATGTGGATGCTTGTAAAAGAAAGCAAGCACAGGACCAAGAGCTTTGAGTCCTTTAAAAAATGACTCTAGGCAGTGTACGTACAATATAGATGTGCACCTAAACTTGCTTTAATTTTGGAGCATATCCAATGCAGCCAGGGGGACTTGAACTAGGGATCTGAAGACTAACAATCCACGGCAACCACTGAGCCAAAGCAATACCTTGTTGGGAGAAAAGACTTGCAGCAAAATTAACGTGTGCTTGTTGACTTGCTTTTTTGGTTGAGGTTTGCAGTGATTTGTTGCTGTCAGTGAACTCAGTATCTCTGTCTTTATATCTTTGTGTTCGTCTTAAAAGACCAGTCTGGGGGCACTTATCCTCATGTTATTGTAGATAGCAACGATAATAAGATTAGCTTTGTTTATTCACATATTAAACTACAATTGTAAGCTTGAAGTTATTGAGATAGCAACAAAGCCTGCTAAAGATTTATGTATCTGTGGTTTGACCATGCACAAAACAATGCAGATCTGGGGGGCATTTCATGAAGGAACTTGTCGGATAAAATGTCTGACAAGTCAGTTATATCCGACAAGTTCAGAGAAATCAGCCAATCAGACTAAACAATTTCTCAAAACTTGTCGGATAGAAGAGACTTGTCAGATATTTTATCCGACAAGTTCCTTCATGAAATGCCCCCCAGAAGTCTTTTGTGTTTGATGTGGTAGACTAGCCAAAGTACACTGTACAATTATATGTAGGTACAGTTTACACTCAGGTAGCATAATTGTCAAAGCATGCAAAGGATTGTCTATACTTTGTACTATTATACAGTGTATTCCTGAAGGGAAAATGTTATGGGAGTGTGTTTTCTCTTCATTGTGTAGCCATTAGCTCATTTTCCTCAGTGATAATCATACTGTTACGAATCCTGTTGAGACATAATTCACGATATAGCATTTACATCATATGTTCCGTATATTCCATTTTTATTCCATTTTCTTCATTCATCTTTATGTATTGTATCGATTTACATTTGAATTAATGTTGAAAGTAAACTGAGGCTCTATATCATGTCTGCTTCTCGTCCTCGCTCTATCCTTGTTCTTTTCGTCCTTGCTCGACGATCGGCCTCTGTCATCGTGCCATCCTTGCTACTTTACTTTCTCCTGCTTCTCGTTTTCTGCTGACTATTATTTCTCCCCCACGCTTTCTTTTCATTTCTGCTCGCTTGCACTTTCGTCTCACCTTCCCTCGAGATTTCTCTGACTCTGCAACTTCCGCGTCCGCGAGCAGTGGCCTCGTGTCGTAAAAAGCAAGGACGCCGCATGCGACCTCGCTCTTACGTAACGAAAGGACGCGTCCGCATGCGACCTCGCTCTTACGTAACGAAGGGACGCGTCCGTATGCGACCCCAGCTAAGGACAGGGTCGCGTGAGGACAGGGACACGCAAGGCCACGCCCTCGTCCTCATGATGGACGGCGACAGCTGGCCGTAAGGTCAGATTGCTTTCTCCCAGCAAGGCCACTCTCGCGGCCGCTAACAGGTGACCTCAGTATAAATAGACTTGTTTATGCCTAGTTGAGGAGTCTTTTCGTTTAGGAGTTTCAGCATGTAGATCAATAAGTTTTGTTCGTTGTAATGTTCGTGGTGGAAATAACTTTCTTCACAAATAAATTGGACAAACTCCATATGATGCCTCCTGTGGTCTTTGTGACTTGTGACTCTAATACTTCTTGTTCCGCAATACCTTACAATTAATTACATAATTTCCAGTACACTGGCTAAACCGTAGGCACGCTTACTAACTACATAACGGATTTTGAGGAGAGTAAGCGAGTAAAGGAAGCCAAGTATCCTCAGCTTACCAATCGCCCTCTCCACACCAAAATTTCGTTACACTGGTGGCAGCGGTGGGATTCCTTGAACTTCAACACGTGCCTCTATTAATTTTCAATTTTAAATGAAATTTCTGAGACTCGAACTATGGCTCGGAGGAAACTTAGGAAAGCGGAGATGGAGAAGGAAATCAAACTTCTCGAGAGCGAGTTGGAAGAAGCCAACAAACACCTACCGCACGACTACGAACACGAGTTTGAACACGACCGGCATCACGCAAGAGAGACTGACAAGCAAGGGACCCGGGCGGCTTCCACGCGTGTGACTGTTAGCCTCCCCCCGCAAGAACATTACGATGGACAAGGCAGACCGTGGGAGGGTTTCATCTTCTCGTTTCGCAGCCTAGCTCAAGCATGTCAGTGGGACGAGAGGGAACAGCGCTTTCGCCTGTTAGCGTGTCTTCGCGGAGACGCTGCGGACTTTGCATTTCAACAGCTGAGCGCGGAGGTAGTCAACGACCTCGACAAGCTCATCGCAGCACTGGAGAGCCGGTTCGCTGCACGAAAGACCCCAACGGCTTTTGTTTCGCAACTCGAATCACGTCGGCTTGGGCCAAAGGAGACAATTTCCGATTACGCGGCGGACATCCGACGGCTGACAACCTTTGGCTATCCGACCGCGGATGCTGCGACCATGGAGATGATTGCCACACGGCACTTTTTGCGAGGGCTAGGGGACAACTCGATGTCGATGACGATTGGTATGCAGGAGCCAACGACTCTGCAGGAGGCTAGGGATATAGCCGAAAGATACCACCACCTGCGCGAGGAGGCCGTCAGAAACACATCTCGGGGTGGAATACGTTCAGTGTCGTCATCGGGGTCGACATCGGTCTCGGAGGAGAAATTAGTTAACCTAATGTCGACCCTCGAGACCCGAATCACGCAGCTATCTGAGGAAATACAAACCCAATTTCGACAAGGAAATAATGACTCCCGCCAATACCAGGGACAGCCCCGTGATCGACCTCGGCCTCGATCGACTCCTCTCCGCTGCTATGAATGTCAAGAGCTAGGGCATTTCGCTAGAAATTGCCCCTATCGACGGTACTCTCCACGAGACAACATGCCCCAACAATTCAACCCCGCTCCTTCTCCGTCGAATATCACCACTCAGGGGCAAGGAATGCCGCAGTGGATGTCGCAGCCGCTACCGTCAACGTCCATACCTCCGCATCACCAACAGTTCCTGCATCAGCAGTCGCATGGCCCACCCCAAGTTGCCAAGCAGGCGCGCCAGCAGCAGTCGTCAAGTGGCCAACCAGCCAGCATGGATCGCTCATCGGGAAACTGATGTCGGGCGGCTTCGTCGACCAGGGCCCCGCCCGAACTAGTGAAAACGCACCTAGGATTATACGTGTTAATGAAAGTATAGGAATAACTGCCTACATTAATGCAGATGTTAATGGTGTTGTGTGCAAATTATTGGTCGATTCCGGAGCGGCAGTAACGATTATTTCAAGGAAAATTTATGAACAAATGCCGGAAGATTCCCGCCCAGATTTGCATCCCCCATCCGAACATATCCAGCTGCAGGCCGCGGATGAGGGGCTGCTGACAGTACACGGAATAATAAAAGTAAGTGTAAATATCAAAAGGGACCAGTTTACCTGGGATGCATATGTAGTTGATGTGTATGATGATGGCCTGTTGGGCTTCGACTTTTTGCATCATTTTGACTGTGTGTTGGAAGCTCGTCATGGACTTCGAATTAATGACCGTTTGTACCCAATAGAACTCACAAATGACAGTGGTAATCATGCTGTATATGTTAAACATGCCGTGACAATTCCCCCCAAATCAGAGTTCATTGTCCCGGGGGTTATCGATGAATTACATCGTTTTCAAATGTCGCTAGCGATAATTGAGCCCATTCCGAAGGCAAGTGATAGACACAACCTCAATGTCGCGACATGCCTAGTGGATGTTACCCGGGATGACATCGATATTCCCATACGTGTCGTTAATTTGACGGACAACGAAATTAATTTGCACGAGGGCACGCGGATAGCCACCGCGGATAGCATTGATGAATTTCATGAATTTTATGATCGTGAGGACAGTACCCAGAGACGCGTTAATGTTGGTACTAGTAATGTGAAAACGAGTACAGCTCTAAATAGTGAAAGCACAACGAGCGAATGGTCGGATGATTTATTGAGTTTATACGACCGTTCGTGTGAACATGTTGATTTGCGTGACAAAGACAAACTTTTCAAATTATTTGAGAAGCACAAATCAATATTTGCAAATTCACCTACGGATCTCGGACGTACTTCTATCGTTCAACATTCCATTGACACAGGGGACGCCAAGCCCATAAAGCAGCGTCCGCGACGTCCACCTCGTGCCTTCGTGGACGAAGAAGACAAAATAATTGAAACTCAACTAAAGGCTGGCATCATTAAGGAGTCAACCAGTGCCTGGTCGAGCCCTTTGGTATACGTCAAAAAGCGCGATGGGACAACACGGCCTTGTGTTGACTACCGAAAGCTAAATGAAGTTACCCGGAAGGATGCCTACCCCCTCCCCCGGATTGAAGACTGTCTTGATTGCTTGGGAGGCGCCAAAATATTTTCAACCCTCGATCTTCAATCCGGGTACTGGCAGGTCGAGATAAAGGAGGAAGACAGGCCAAAAACTGCATTCAGTACCCGGAGTGGCCATTATGAATATGTAACTATGCCTTTTGGTCTATGTAATGCCCCAAGCACCTTTGAGCGGGCCATGGAGCTCGTTATGAAGGGACTCCAGTGGCGTACCCTAATTCTCTATTTGGACGACATAATTGTGATGAGCTCAACATTTGAGGAACACATTCAGCGTTTGGATGAAGTACTTTGTCGCCTTGGAAATGCCGGCCTTAAACTAAAACCAAGCAAGTGTCACATGTTTCGATCCGAAGTCGCGTACCTGGGCCACATCGTGAGCGAGGTCGGCATCAAGCCTGACCCCGAAAAGGTTGATCGGCTACGAATCTGGCCTACACCAGCATCAGTGAGTGAAGTAAGATCTTTCCTAGGACTGTGTTCTTATTACCGCCGATTCATTCGTGGATTCGCGACAATCGCCGCTCCCCTGAACAAGCTGTTGGAAAAATCAAGCGAATTTGAATGGAATGACAGATGCGAAGATGCATTTAATCAATTGAAAATTGCGCTCACGAGTGACAGCGTCATGGCTTATCCGAATGATCACGGGGCATACATTCTTGATACGGACGCCTCAGCATCAGGAATAGGCGCCGTGTTGTCGCAAATACAATGGGACGACATCGCCCAGTGTGAGGTAGAACGCCCAATCGCCTTCGCTAGCCGGTCGTTAACGAGGACGCAACGGAGATACTGCACGACGCGTCGCGAACTTCTAGCAGTCGTCTCATTTGTGCGCCATTTCCGCCATTATCTGTTAGGGAGGAAATTTCTCATTCGCACGGATCATTCATCCCTTCGATGGATAATGTCTTTTCGTGAACCTACCGACCAGATGGCCCGCTGGCTAGAGATTTTATCGCAGTTCAATTTCGATATCGAACATCGAGAAGGAAAGAGGCATAATAACGCGGACGCAATGTCACGACTACCATGCGTCCCGGATAGCTGCGACTGTTACGACAGGGACAGCATATTGGAGGAGCTCCCTTGCGGTGGATGTTCCGTGTGTCGAAAACGGCATATCGCGTGGTCGGATTTCTTCGAAGAAGACGACGTCGTCCCTCTTTCTGTGAATAATGTTCGATCGTCGTCTAAAATTTCTCATGGTCTGAATGTCGTGGAGCCGCCCTCTACTATTATTGACCTATCGTGTTTGGATAATGTAAATGCCGATAACTGTGATAACCACCAAACGGGGTTGCTGTTTGATGTCGGGACATTTATGTGGCTTATATCGTGTCTCGTTGTGGTGATCGGATGTTGTATTTTGCATTGTGATTTGTTTACTACAATGTGCTATCTCTTTGGATTACTTGTAGTTAGCGCTATGGGATCATGTTTTGTGTATTCAATCTGTGATGTGAGAGAGCTTGCGAAAAAGATCCGATGGCCCCCACCCATAAGGTTTTCGGAGTTCGTATCTCGAGTCGGAAGGATTCGTCGTCACCACGCAGCCGACGTTGCTGAAGCTGATAACCTGCCCTGCACCTCTGACACAGGTGCCCTAGCCGGTACTGTTTCCGGGCAGCAGGGAGTCGTATTCAACAATGTAAGCCGCGAGGAGTTGATCGCTATGCAACGGGACGACCCCGACATCGGGGTCGTCGTCGACTGGCTTTTGAAATCACAGGAAAGACCCGACCGTGGACTTGTACATAATAAGAGTCCAGCAGTTCGGAATTTGTGGCTATCATGGACGCAGCTGACCATCATTGATGGATTACTATATAAGCGTCACGATACGAATAGCAAATTGACGTCGACATTACAGCTTGTGGTTCCCGCCGAACTTCGAGACGACGTTGTTAGGTCTAATCATGCTGCGGTGATGTCAGGTCATCTCGGGGTTAAGAAAACCTATAGCCGCATCCAAAGAAGTTTTTATTGGTATAATATGAAACAACATGTGCGTTTGTTTATTGCTAACTGTGCTAAATGTGGGGCGCGAAAGCGTCCAACAACGAAACCGAGGGCGCCTCTCACTGAGTACATTTCGGGAGCGCCAATGGACAGAGTGGCGATTGACATTATGGGGCCGTTCCCGACTAGCATTAAAGGGAATAGGTATGTCCTTGTAATCGGAGATACATTCACAAAGTGGATCGAGGCATATGGCATTCCAGACCAATCAGCCCGAACTGTAGCCGACGTGGTCGTACGCGAGTTCGTCTCACGGTTTGGAACGCCTTTCGAGATCCACTCCGACCAGGGCAAGACATTTGAGTCACATTTATTTCAGGACGTATGCAAATTGCTTGAAATAAATAAAACAAGAACTACCCCTTATCACCCGTCTGCCAACGGAATGATAGAGCGTTTCAATCAAACTCTCGCGAATATGATTGCATCATTTGTGGATGAACGACAGTTAAATTGGGACGAAAACTTAACACTTCTTACTGCGGCTTATCGTAGCAGCATCCATGAAAGTACGGGGTTTTCCCCCAATTTTCTCATGTTGGGACGTGAGGTGCGAACGCCAATTGAGACTGCACTAGGCATTGATCGGCCGGATGCCGAACACGGCAACTATGACGACTTCGCGGTCGACCTCGTAACGACCATGGGGGAGGCAAGCCGCCTGGCCCGAGAACACCTATCGGCGACTTCGGCCAGGCAGAAGCGAGATTACGATGCCAGGCTTTCAGTTAATAACTACAGTGTTGGAGATTTTGTCTACTATCTAGACACTACGAGACAAAAAGGGTTTTCCCCGAAGTTAAAAGCCGCGAACTGGATTGGGCCTTGTGTGGTAACGCGGAAATTCAGCGATATCATCTTCGAAATTCAGTCCCAACCTAAAGGAAAGCGAAAAGTGTTACACCATGACAGGTTAAAGCCATTCGTAAGCACAACCATTCCCTCTTGGGCGCGGGAACTGTCCCGAAAAGTTGTTGTCGGCCTTTCCCTAAAGAATAAACGGCAGGCTGGAACACAAACTAGCATCAAGGACGCTCTTCCTCCTCGCCGATCAGCTCGCGCCTCAAGGATGCCAAATCGTCTCAAATTGTAACCCCCCCCCCCCCCCCCAGATTTGCTGAAGACTGCGTTTTCTCGGCTGGATGGGGGCAATAAACTTCCTTCACTGAATTCATGTTGCCTCCCTGATGTTTCATCATTTGAAACGGGACCCTAATATCGCGAACATTGTGTACAACCATCTGATTTTTCTTCTCCCTCTCTATTAATTCGAAATTACCAAATTGTCATGGCGTGACGCAATTATTGCCTCCTTTTGGACAATGAACTAAGTGTGACCAAAAGGGACACTGAAAAGAAAATGTACGTGTATGGTGTTCAATTCATTTATTTGGAATCATGCTTTGATGAAGTATATACTTTTCTGTCGCTTGTAAATCGATAGGCACTACTTTCCTTGGAGTTTTAATTTACCTTTGTGTCCAGTATGGCGCACTCTCGTGTCTCTCTGATGACATGTATGATGCGTTCGGAAACTTACGATGTATGGATTTATATTCAACTGTGACATACTAGAACTTTCTACTTTATTTTTCTCTTGTCTTATTCCTCTTCCCTCTGTTTTTCCTTCTTCCTCTCTTCTGTAATACTTCCTTTATTTCGTTGCATACTTTGTTTGAATTATGCGCATTATACTTTTTGTTTCTCAGTCATGAAGTTACAATTTATCATGCAGTTATTTTTGTTTTAGACAAAATATGCCATTAAGTATTTGCTGTGAAGTTTTATCGTTTACACATTTTCATGATCATTACTTGTACATAGATTTTTTTTCTCCTTTCGTGCATTCGTTCCTTTAATTGTGGTAGCGCCATTGCTCGCTCTTGAATTTCTTATATCCATCTACTTCTTTCTTTTTGTTTTCTTTCTATCTGGCCTGTCACACCCCTGGTCTTTTACTCACTGGTTCCTTCGTCAGGCTTTTCTCCTGTTTACACTCTCCGTCGTTTCACTTCTTCACTTCTCTGTCTTTTTCTTGTAATTCATCGTCGATCTTTTCTGAGGAGTACCTCGGGCTTCTCGATTTCTTTCATTTCTTTGTTTTGTTGTTGTCTTTTCCCTTGGTGCTTTCTATACATACATTTTGATTTAATTTGTTTTTATTTGATTTGATTTTATTCGCGCATTTCAAACCACGAACAAGGTCATGATATTGTTTGTGTATATTATGTTTCTGCATTTGGGAAACACTCATTTTTTTTCTCGCGTCATTCTTTTGAAAGTGTTAATTTTCGTTGTTTGTTTTTCGTTGTTCTTCCTCCAAAAAAAAAAAAAGAAAAAAAAAAGGGAGAATGTTACGAACAACTCGGCCATGGGGCTCATTTTGGATACTAATCCTCTCCTGGCCGGGGGTCTATCGGCCAACTGGAGCGCATTTATCTCGTTATTTTAGTGCGTGTTACGTAAGGAAGAATGTATCCTTGAGTGTAGTATTTCTCAAATCTTGTCGGTGAGCACCTGTAGTAATTCATTCCTTCGCCTTCGTAACTCTTCCGATGTAAATACCACTTTGTAAATAGCTGGATTTGTTTCGTAGGTTCGTTTTTTTTTTCTCGAGCTTTGTGCACAATGATGGTCTTGTTCAGTCCAGTCACGTGCTCTTGTCATGACGACTGTTTGATTTGCCGCAACGATGATCATACCCTTCCAAATTCGTGGTGATTTTCATGCTATTTTGTTTTTTATGCGTTGTTAGTACATACAGTAAGCCCGTTGTCGAAGTTGCTTTAAGTTATTAATTAGAATCGATTTTCCCATATTACTTTTGTGCCCATCTGGTTCTCCTACTTTGTTTCCCTTGCCTTCCCTTATCTACTAGTCTTTACATCCTCACTGTCGGCACCTATCTTGGTTCGCTCTCGAGATTTCATTTTGACTATTTGGGTTTTATTTAGCTCCCCATTTCCTCATTATTTGCTCCTCTTTCGACTTCTCCAAGTTCTCTTTCATCCTGCTAAATGCATTGTTGTTATTCCATCTCTATCACTGCGATGTATATAGTGTATATAGCAGTTCCTTTCGTTTGAATTTTCTTGCAACGTCATTGCTGAGGGCAGCAATATTTTCGAAGGAGGGGGATGGTGTTACGAATCCTGTTGAGACATAATTCACGATATAGCATTTACATCATATGTTCCGTATATTCCATTTTTATTCCATTTTCTTCATTCATCTTTATGTATTGTATCGATTTACATTTGAATTAATGTTGAAAGTAAACTGAGGCTCTATATCATGTCTGCTTCTCGTCCTCGCTCTATCCTTGTTCTTTTCGTCCTTGCTCGACGATCGGCCTCTGTCATCGTGCCATCCTTGCTACTTTACTTTCTCCTGCTTCTCGTTTTCTGCTGACTATTATTTCTCCCCCACGCTTTCTTTTCATTTCTGCTCGCTTGCACTTTCGTCTCACCTTCCCTCGAGATTTCTCTGACTCTGCAACTTCCGCGTCCGCGAGCAGTGGCCTCGTGTCGTAAAAAGCAAGGACGCCGCATGCGACCTCGCTCTTACGTAACGAAAGGACGCGTCCGCATGCGACCTCGCTCTTACGTAACGAAGGGACGCGTCCGTATGCGACCCCAGCTAAGGACAGGGTCGCGTGAGGACAGGGACACGCAAGGCCACGCCCTCGTCCTCATGATGGACGGCGACAGCTGGCCGTAAGGTCAGATTGCTTTCTCCCAGCAAGGCCACTCTCGCGGCCGCTAACAGGTGACCTCAGTATAAATAGACTTGTTTATGCCTAGTTGAGGAGTCTTTTCGTTTAGGAGTTTCAGCATGTTCCCCCACGCTTTCTTTTCATTTCTGCTCGCTTGCACTTTCGTCTCACCTTCCCTCGAGATTTCTCTGACTCTGCAACTTCCGCGTCCGCGAGCAGTGGCCTCGTGTCGTAAAAAGCAAGGACGCCGCATGCGACCTCGCTCTTACGTAACGAAAGGACGCGTCCGCATGCGACCTCGCTCTTACGTAACGAAGGGACGCGTCCGTATGCGACCCCAGCTAAGGACAGGGTCGCGTGAGGACAGGGACACGCAAGGCCACGCCCTCGTCCTCATGATGGACGGCGACAGCTGGCCGTAAGGTCAGATTGCTTTCTCCCAGCAAGGCCACTCTCGCGGCCGCTAACAGGTGACCTCAGTATAAATAGACTTGTTTATGCCTAGTTGAGGAGTCTTTTCGTTTAGGAGTTTCAGCATGTAGATCAATAAGTTTTGTTCGTTGTAATGTTCGTGGTGGAAATAACTTTCTTCACAAATAAATTGGACAAACTCCATATGATGCCTCCTGTGGTCTTTGTGACTTGTGACTCTAATACTTCTTGTTCCGCAATACCTTACAATTAATTACATAATTTCCAGTACACTGGCTAAACCGTAGGCACGCTTACTAACTACATAACGGATTTTGAGGAGAGTAAGCGAGTAAAGGAAGCCAAGTATCCTCAGCTTACCAATCGCCCTCTCCACACCAAAATTTCGTTACAATACTCTTTCTCCAGAGATGTATGGTTTTTATTTAAAAGACACAAATCACCCTTTTCAATGCAATTCCATTATGTGCTAAACCTCACACCAAATCCTGTATCAACATTTTATATTTCACTACATAGTGAAATGATATGGAAGTTGGTTTCAAATGGTTTTATTTAGAAGCTGCTACAATTGACATTCCCTCTCATATACTGTAATTAATGAAATCCTTGCATTGAGTTGTTTTTATTCCAACTGATTATCAAATTGCCCTTCATTGATAGACTTATTACATGAATAAGCTCCAAATTAATTAGTGTTTTTGAAGACTGATTATTTACATCGATGCAGGGCAATTTGTCAATCAGTTGCAACATTCCTTCAATTGCCTTTTTGAATTTGTGAAGAACTCATCTTAAAAGAAGGGCAGCCTGTATCTCTCACTGGAACATAATTTATAAAAAAAGTCTCTGTAATCACATACCTGGGTACTATTTGTACAGAACTCCAGCATCACTCATTGTTTTCATAACACTTTTTAAAACTCTGCTACAACTGTTGCCAACATATGTTTACAAGTAGTGTCTATGACATACAATTGTACAATGCAGTGGCATTGAGAGTCTTAACTGTGCCCTCTTTAAAAGTGTCTACGGTGTCTGAGCCTCAGTCGCATTACACTGAGATGAATTGACATTTCAGCTAAAAAAAAAGGCTACTGGTTCACATATACACGTAGAGTCTGCTTTGTTTGTGCATAGACCTTGTGAGTGGGTGCCCCATGGATGGTCATCAAAGGATGGTCATCAAAGCCAGGCGTGAATAGGCTTCGGACAATTGACCACCACTGACAATGGTTTCTAAGAATCCATAGACAAGCCATTCATTCCCCGTGCAGTGAGGCTCACCTGAAGAAAAGCAAGACTTGGCACATCTCATTTTAATAATAAAGGCAATGGTCATCTCATTCCCTCACATCTACATAATGCCTTACCCCTCCTCCTGTTTAGGTCAAAGGTACATACAAACATTGTACCTAGTACTTGCTGGTACGTGTAAATAGCCTTTCATTGTTTTTATGTGGGATACATGTATAATGAAAATGTTGTAAGGACAATGCACATTATTTTCTTGTACCCCCTCTGTGGGTGATCTCCATTTTGATTGAAGATCAAAGTAGAAGTTGTTGTCATTAAAGGGGTGACATTCCAGATGACTTGATTTCACATACAGTGTATAGTATGTACACTGTAAATATACATTGTAGTGTCATGTATGGATTTGTGGAATTTTAATTGTTCTTGAGCAGATACAGTAAACCCAAAACAAAAATACACTTAACAACTGTGATATCACAAACTGTTGTAACATACAAAATTTTGTGATGGCGCATGGATTCCATCATACAAAATGTATCTGTGAAGGTAGTTTTGAAGGGATAATACAATTTTTTCCCCCTCAAACTTCTCCATACATTTGTAGATTGTAACATTGAATTCAGGACCATGTACTATCATTAGAGAGTCCAAGCTGACTGTGGGAAAAGTTTCCTTGTAAAAGTGTAAAATTGTTTGTGAAAGGAAGTGATTAGGGGGGAATACATTGTAGCTGTAGCTGTCGAAGTGCTTGAAAACTCTCGGGTTGACTAATGCTGTCAACTCTGGTTACATTCTTCTTCAAAAGTAATGTAATATGCATTGATACCAACTTACAGTATGTATAAATATTTCATGCACATCAGTGATTTCTAGTCTGTATTTAGCCCCTTTTATACTCGTGTACCTTCAATATTTCAAGAGTTTAAGGTAATGAGTATACCCACTTCCAATCAAGGCAATACAATGAACATACCACCCTGTGCATCCTATGATTTTAAAAAATGGTTGCATACAGAAGAACAAGTTTCATCAACGATTACCTGTTTTCTGTGGATCCATTAAAACAAACAAACAAACAAACCTAACAAACAAACAAACTTACAACAAATAGACAGTGAGTTATGCATCCAGTGTGAAAGTTTTCTAGAATACAGTGTAAATTTGCAGGCCTGTGGGCATAACCACACAATTGCCATTTTAAGAATTTTACAGGAAGAATTTTTTTTTTTTTCACGAATTGAAACTCCCCAACAACTTCGCGAGTGGTTAAAGGGATCGTATAGTTTTTGTTGAGCCTTAACTTCAAGTTTTTATCATTTTTTGGTGAGATAGTGAGAAATCTCTTATGAAATATGAAAGAGCATGTAATTTCAAGAGGGATTTAATGTTTATTTGATGAAAATTGGTTTTTAAATGGCCGAGATATCCAAAACAGTGCGATCCTAAAAAGAGTGTGGGACCCACATTTTATTACGATCGTTTTGTTTTGCTTTGTTTTTGGATGTTTCAGCTATTCCAAACCTGATTTTTGTCAAATAAACTTTGAATTCCTCTTAAAATGGTGTGCTCTGTACTATTTAATAAGTGTTTTCTTGGTATCTCGCAAAAAAGTTAAAGCCTAATTTTCATCTCCACCAATACTGTACCATCCCTGTAAATTGTGATTGTGGAGTACAGTGCCAAAAGGAGACAGGTGCGTGTGCAGGTCACAGTATTGTCAGAGTAAGAGTTAATGTTTTTGCATGCTTTTATATTAGCGAATAGCCTTGCACTTACAAATTCATGAAAATAAAAACCTTGTGAGATATTCGACATATATTCAGTACTCATGTTTACACCCCTGTGTGCCTTTTTAAGATGCTGACATCCTATCTCTGTTCCAGGGATGTCCAAAAACATGTAGATCACTCCATGTATAGTTTAGTTCGGAAAAAACAAGATGGCCTACACCCTGTCGATGGCAAGATGTGTACATTACTACTTACAAATTGTAGGGTGCTCATGCGCCAACAAAACAACAAATTTTGGTGCTGGGCAACCAACAATCATTACGACAAGGAAGCAGCCACCTGCACTTGTCAAAAAGCACCCAGCTTTATCTTTGTTCATCAGCTAAATGATCCAAGGATTTCAAACAAGAGACAAAACCAGGTGTGCAATATATCAAAATAGGAGCATTCATTAGACCCTGACGTACTTTTGATAATCGAGGCCACTGCTAGTATTGAAGGCGCCAGGGGATGTCTTTATGTTGGTAGTGATGGTACTGATACGCTATACATACAACTGCAGTTTCTGATCCTAGCCTTCCAAACAAAGCAATACTGTATTTATAAGCTGTTATTTTCGCGAGGGTTTACTTTAATTTTCGGGAATTTTGCGAATCTCAGTTGGACCGTGAATTTAACAACACGCAAAAATGTCACCATATGCTATCAATGTAGTAGTGTGCTTATGTAGGCCTCGGTGTCAATTCGTGAAAACAACATCTTGTGAAAATATCCGTGACCTCCTCATTCGCGAAAATATCTGTACGCTAAAATAACAGCCTATACAGTATTGTACAGCAATTTTCAGTATTAAAAAATACAGCATTCAGTACAAGACTTCTCCATTGTTCAATTGTTCAAATGGGAGATTAATGTATTTGTTGGTTGTCGGCAATTACCTTTTTTTTGTTGCTTTGTGAAATTCACTTAGTGTACACATATTGAAAAAAAAAAGAATGTTTCAAACAGTACAAAAACTGAATTTTGTGGACCGGCATTTTTGTTGGTCACTATCATTTCCTGTATGTGAACAAACAAGTAACTCACTGTAAAAGTGGAAATTTTTGCTCGACGAGAAACTACACTGTAGCACAAAAGTCAAAGCACAGGAATATTTTTGCTCGATATATACCACTATGTTGTGTATTGTTGTAATTCTGCAAAATTCATCTTACTGGGCAGATGGCAAAGAATTGTCACGGCACTTTCAGTATTAAAAAATGCAACATTTTTTTCTACAGTATGTATGCCAGGAAGACTTTGCTCTCTATTAAGTGAGTTGTGTTCATCTAACAAATGGACAACAAAATACCACCAAGATCTCAGACTCAGCAAAGACTATTCTACTGTAGAATGACAGTTGTATGGAGTTACTGTTGCTGGATAAGGCTGACCGAGGGTATGTACATTGTACATACTTTCGTCAATTTATCAGTTCATGTATGGTTTTCACTTGGAATATCAGTGGAGAATTAGCTGATTGATAATGAATGCGTACATTTTTATACGCCTAGGATATGAATCATTTCAACTCAAAAGTGCATTATTGAATACTAACAATGTATGTTGTACCTTTCAAAGATTTTTCTGCACCAGCAGAGTATTGCAAAGTTTTTTTTTTACTTGGATTCGATACAACCAACAAATGGTGGGTGGATGACAGCTGCATGCAGTACACGCCACCCAAGTCAGGGAAATCTTGGCAAAGTGTCTGGAAACCTGTAAAAGTGTAGACTACCCATGGAGTGCTATGAAAGAGCGCACATCCGTCAGTGGTTGCTAGGCATTGGTCGATTGTTTGCTTCTAGCAGAATAATGTCGCTCCGCTGGCAATTAGATATACACACTTATTATGAAATTCTGGGGCAAGGTTGTGTCTTGGTCGACACATGTTTTGATAAAATCGACAAATTGTATCCTTGTAAAGTTAGCGTTGCAGAGTAATCAAATTTGTAGATCTATCTTTTCTTGATACCATGCAGTAACATGCATTTTAGAATTCCTTAAGTAGGTTTATGTACATGTACTTTGTATCATGGTTTCACTTGTTGAGTAAACTGTGCACCATACATTTGATGGGCATAAACATATTTTGCAGATTGGGACCCCTACATGTAGACAATTTAGTGATGAAATAGAATGTGAAAGAAAGACAGTGTATTTTATATCTCTGGCATGAGAAAAGAACTACGTTTCAGTGAAAACTAGCAATACACTAAAAATGTTATGGAATGTGTCTGTCATACAAATGTAGGTACTCATGTATGTACAATATAGTGTATGTGGGAGAATATGGATTATGAAACATTTGAACATTATATTTTGTAATATTGGAAACAATTTGCCATGTAATAAGCAATGCAGCACCTGGTATAAAACAGATATGATTCAATGTGTCGTATACAAAATGTACCATATACACATGTGCATTTGTACACCTGTACAGTGTGTACATATGTTGTACAATGTTTTACACTTCAATTTGGTGGCTATTTTCCAGTATTTGTTGAATTTTAGTGTGGACATGTTCTCAAAAGTGCAGGAATTTGATTTGCATCAGTAGTTTTTTATAGAGTTACAAATTGTAGACTGTAAAATGATTACATCAGGGTTCGACATTGAGGACCCTACTGTTCTACTGCACAGATGTGACAAGTTGTCAATATAAAGTTTACATTGAAATGTGTACACACGTACAGTGTACATGTATGTACAATGTACACTGTACACAACTATAATTTTGAACAGGTGTACAATGTGTGTACATGTGTGTATTCATTGTATGAAACACAAAGAACACATACACACACTGAAAATGTATTATTTTTGTGTATGTAAAAAGCACTCAGTTGTATACTGCAGGATGATCTTATTTAATACCAGAAGGTGCTGTTACTGTGCGTGTTAGGGTAGTCAACAGTGACCAATACACTGAACACAATGCCCTGGAAACTATTGTGTCTTGTGTGTGTACACACTTTGCATCCAGGCTACTATGCACTGTAAAGACCCTGGTGGTGATGATGTATGTGCCATTCAGTATCAAAACAGGACAAATATCTCATTGAATGGGAAAAGTACACACGTGCTGATTGGTGCCACAATGCTCCTTGCACAACATTTCTAAACAAATACTCTTGAGGACTGCTGTGGTATTAAAGGGGAAGAAAAAAACAGGTTACATACACTGTACTTGTACTTTAAAGATACTTGGATAATTAAGAGTATCTGATACAGGCAGATAGTTGTTAAAATGCAGGTTGCTACATATGCATCACTTTTCTCTGAACATTGTGGCTCAAAAAAAAAAATAAAAGGAAGAAGAAGAAAAAAAGAAAGATATCCACTGTAAAATCAATATCAATGTAAGACCACCCATTTTGCATAGTGTACTTATGTATAGTTATTGTGATCAAATATCACAATTGTATGAAAACATGTACCCTTTTTGGTGCAATTTCTTTGCTTTCTTTATTTTTTCTGATCTTTAATAATCAAGTACAATGTTGGTTTTGTTTGTGTTGGATGTGCGATAAAGTATACTCTACTACATAGTGTAAACTTTCCTGTGTACACTTTGTAATATGGTTTCTCATTACTGTTGTGTACACATAAAAGAGATTAAAAATCATGTTCTAGTCAAAATAGAAGAGGAAATAAACAAGTGAGTGATTTCTATTCTGTTCTTCCTGACTGATATCTTTATACATTGTATTATATTTTTATTCTGTTTCCCACAGCCCGCCCAGCAGTGTGTATGTGAAGAGGGCTACGTAGGGGAGGGGTGCAGTCTGTCAACGGCCAACGACTCGGGGTGGGGTCAGTCCTTCCTGGTGTCCAGTGGGGATGCAGGGGGGCTGAGCAGGAGGACCGGCCACGCAGCGGTGTACCACCAGGAGACCGACAGCCTCTGGATCTTTGGAGGTATGTATCAAAGAATATCATGCCTTACGGATGCCTTTAATCCGTTTAAGACCAGTCCCGAGTATACTTGAGCTGGTGTCTATGAGATGCGAAATGTGTGTTATCTCAAAAGCAGCCCGTCCTCATTGGGTTAAAGACCCGCCAGCATGAGGATTCATGGATGTCCCAATTCAGTTGGTACCCACTTCAAGAGTGGGTAGGCCCTTTTCAGGGCTACATACATACCCAACAAAGAATACATGCTTTACCATTAAGCCTTCTACCACCCAACGTTTTGCCCCCACAGAGGCCTTCAAAGATTTCATAGCACTAGTCAGCAAATACATGCACTGAAGGGGATATATTGCACAGATGGCTTTCAAGTGGAAGAGTTGGGAGTCTCTGTAGGTACAATGTAGGTGGGTCTTTATCAGCTTGATCTTGAAGAATAGCTCGCTAATGGGGGATCAGAGAAATATGTCCGAAGTCAGCTGAAATGTACAATCGCGTCTTCACCAGCTCGAGCTTCAGGCACAGTCAGGTTTATAAGCTCAATGCTAACACCCTCCCACCCGACTGCCTACATTCCTGCGTGGTGCGCAACGCATGCAGTGCTGATGTTTAAGCTCGAGCTGATGAAGACGCGTTAAGATTAGCGCGCTACTTTGCAAATTAGCTGGCTATTCTGCAAATAAATCCAAGATTTCTTTGGCTTAATTTCTGATAGGAATAGCCGGCTATTTCGGTCTTCATTGCAAAATTAGCGGGCTATTTTATGATCGGGCTAATTCTTTGGATCAGAAATAGCTGGCTATTCTTCAAGCTCGAGCTAATGAAGACCCACCTTAAGACTTACAGTGAGTTGTATAGTAGCCCAAAGCAAGCCGTAAAGGAGTACAAAAATGCATCACCCCGAAGAGCTGAACATACATTTTCAATAGAGAGTGTATTAAAGTGTGATAAACTCTTTCATTTTGTTATATCTTGAGCTTGTTGATTGGGTTGTAAATGTGCTTAATCCTGCCATGTAAGTTTGAGTTCTGGACATTTAGGAGTGCATTTTCTCTGTAGACGATGTGATGACTCTTTGAAGTAGGAGATCTTTACAAGTATACTTTCTTTCTTTCTTTTTTTTTGTCAGTAATGTGAAACCAGAAATTTTCGCTTGCATGAAACTTTCGCGGGGAGCCAGGATTTGCAAAAGTAAAATGCATGTGAAATGTTTTGTCGGTACACAATGCATGGCATTGAATGCCAGTTGCAATTCACAAAAGCTTTATGTGGCAATAAAGGCCGTTGGCTCCAATTAACAACCCTTTCACGATGCTTAGCATTATATGCCAGTTGCAATTCGTGAAAGTATTATGCCGCGAAAAAGGTCGTCGGCTGACATGTAGCGACAGTTTCATGCTGTAAATGTTTCTGGTCTTACAGTATATAAATGGCTTTTTTCAGGATGATGAAGAGACATTATGAAAATGACTCTCTGATGACTATTTAACGACTTTATGTCGCTGATGCACAGTCTACAATGTATCAGATCAAATGATATTGCGCACGAAATGACAATTGATTTATACCTTTTTCGTTGATGATGCCATTAGGGAATTAGAGGCGCTGTGAGGTTGAGAGTGATCATGGGTTGTTTTTTTTTTTTGGGGGGGGGGTTTCATTTTTGTGATAATTTCTTCCTCTTTCCTTTCGAAGAAAAGTTGATGTATTCCTCAGTGATCGTCAGTGTTTTATGGTGATGAGTTTTACCTGAAATAGCTCCAAATCCTGCTCGATATTTTCAAAAGGGCAGTGCTGCATTAAAGCTGTGGTTGATGAATGATCAGTAATCATGCTTATACTACAGGGCAGTAATTGCTGTATCGACGCCAGAGCGATATAGATAGAGAGCTAGCAATTGACCTTTCTTGGCTGGTTGCAGTATATGAGGCACACTGAATGATAAATTATGAAATCACAATCAGACAGGATTTAGTGTCAAAAGCAAATAATTTCAAATGAAAACAGAGCTGTAATGAGATGTTACAGTTCCATTTAAGAACAATGTATCTTTTTTAAATTTCTTTTTCTCCATCGCAACATAATCAGAAACATAATGCACAGTACACATGAAAGTAAAGAATTTCAAAATGTTATTAAAGTAGTCAGTAGAAAGGGGAATTACTGTAGAAGGGGCTCAGACGAATGAGATGGGGCAAATGATAGAAAAAAAGGTTTAGTCAGTCCCAAATATTTGTGATATATGTTTTAATCAAATATACTGTCTTTACTGATCAGTTTATATGATGGCTTGTGCACACTTTTTTTTCCCCAGATTTGTTTTCTACAAAAATGGCTAAAAGATCTGATATTCCTCAAATATGCACAGAGGGAATGAATTATTAATAGCTTCCTGTAATAATCATTGCCTGATGAGTAAGCCTGTGATCTGCAAGTTACTTCCTGAGTACTGTACAGCCGTAGTGAAAATACTTTTCTTAATGAGAAAGGACATGAAACTACAAAAGTATTTTTGACATGGGAAACATGAAATACATGCATTTAATACACAAGTTTGTGGGCAAAAATGTACCAATCTTGATGATGGTTGTTACAAATTGTATGTCCATATGTTTGTTGACATGATGATGAGACATATGAATGTATTCTGTGGAGTGTTGAAAATATTGAAAGATTTGTATGTGTGGTAGAGTGTGTGTGTATGATATGATGATCCACAGCACTTGTATGGCGCCACATATCTGTTATAGAAACATTCAAAGGCGGAATGTACAATGTGCTGTATGTGTCTTTGCAGTGTTTGCCTGAAGAGTATCAACAGCTTGAAGTATTCACTCCTCTTTTGTTGTCATAATACATTGTATTTCACTTGTTGAACATTCCCATATGCAGGGCTCGACACTAACGGTGGCCCGGTGGCCCGGGGCCACCAGAAATGAAAGTCGGGCCACCAAATTTCAAAAAAGGGCAAATTTGGTGGCCTGCCTCGGGCCACCAAAATGTTTTGAAAAGTATGTCAATAAATTCATAACTTTTTTGCGCCGGAAATTAGCAGTTAAATTTGTTCAAAGGATGGATGAAAAGGACTGAATGAATCCCTGAGAGTGAGTGTTGCAAGTATGTTGAAGTTTATTTATGAGTAGATATGTCCAGCTTCTAATTCTTACTATCATAAATCTTAATTTGACTCATGAAAAAATGGACTTTTAATGTTTTTTATTGTTTTCTTTTGGGACACCAAATTTTTCTCTCGGGCCACCAAAAATTTGAAATTTTGGATTTTGGTGGCCCCATCGGGCCACCAAACAAAAAAGTTAGTGTCGAGCCATGCCATATGGCATCCAGGTCTCACATTACACACCTAATGCTAGGATAGAGACTACTGTCATGTACTATAAAGTAATATGCAGAGAGCTATGTGTTCATGTTCTTTAGAAATGTTTCTGGCACATGTCAGTATGCATGGAGTGACGTGCTGGTTTTAGCAGCAGATCAAATCCTTGATTGCACACCAGTCTTTATTATCATTGTAGCAGGCATAGAGCCCTAGAGCCCTAGAGAGTGTGGCAGTGCGTTGCTAATGTGTGGTGATGTTTAATCAGGCCTACTGCGGCAACAAAGACATGTTGTGTCTCAAGGGACTGATCTTTGATACAACGCACACACACAACACACACACAAAACCCAAAACAGCAAACAAAATACAGAATAACAGCAGACTTGTTGCAGAGAGGCGCAAACACCGCTAATGATATGACACATGCAGTTGTGAGCTTCCGTTTGCTACCTTCCCCGCTGTGCCCATTTGGCACGAGAAATTAACTCCGTGCCACGATCGTGCTAATTCGTGATGACACAGCTACAGCAACAACAACTGCTTTCCTCCATAAGACTCTACTCATCACATCGTCGCACAGTGTGCACGGTTCCACACGCTTGCGGCAGAGAGGATAGACTTTATGATGCATGATTATCCTTTGCAGAGAAACTACGTGGGTGTGAATAAAAATCATCTTCTCTTTTTTCACAGTGAATTGCCTGAATCTGCTTTGGCCCCAATTGTTATTGCATGATGCATATTTACATGGTGTACTTTATAAAAATACATCTCGTGGTATAGATCCTACATTTTGGTTTGAAGGGACGATATAGTTTTGGTTGAGACGGGGATTCAGCTTTTAACTCTTTGCAAGATGATTACAAACCACTTATGGAATACTAAAGAGCATACAATTGTTCAAGAGAAATTCAAAATGCATTATGATGAAATTGGTTTTGAAATGGCTGAGATATCAAAAACAAAAAACAAAGTAGAACAAAGTGATTGCCTTGTTTTGGATATCTCACCCATTTCAAAACCATTTTTTTTTCTTCAAATAAACATTGAACTCCTCTTAGAATTGTATGCTCTTTCATATTTCATGAGAGGTTTCTTATTACAGCTGTATCACACACACACACACACACACAAAAACAAAACAAAAACAAACAGTTGGAAACCTTAAGTGGGCCATCTCAACCAAAACTACAACTTGTATACCATCCTTTAATGCTAATGAATGTGTTCCAAGTGTTATGTTTGCTTTCATCTTACGGAGATGATGAAACATGACATTGCTCATGTTTATACAGTGAGTGGGGCCAGAATCTTGAGATGTTTAAGTTCTAAGTGTTTGAGTTTCAAGTGTCTTATGCTGTCGCATTGGATGTTTCCATTGGCTGGGTTAGCTATGAGTTTGCACACCCATTCAAACTCACATCATGTCACAGAATATCAGTACAACAGAACTTTGTGATCAAGGAAACACAAAATACTTTGTGGCATGTCAGTAATTAGTGTTACAGAGCAACATGCTGGGTGCCATTTTGAAATTGACTTAAAAGCAAAGTTTTTCTTTAACAGAAAACCTGTCGTGGCTTCATGTGGTTGAACAGTCGACTGTATACGTCATATCTTTCGTGAGTATAAATTTTCGCAAATCGGGAATTCCCGACAATTTCGCGAATAGCACCTGACTCTTAAAATTTGCAAAAATAAAAACCTTGCAAAATATCCTCGGCGTATACAGTATTTGAAACTCCAGACCCTCACATGATTAAAAACACAGAATTCTTTGTTGAAAGTCAAGGTGTAATATCGTGGCAGCTACAGTGTAAAAGAATGCTGCTCTATCAGGCCCTGCAAGATTAAATACAGTATGGTATCCCTACATGCAGCTGCAAATGGGTAATATATAAAGAATTAGAAATAAATTTTGATTGAAAGCTAAACAAAACAAGATATTTTCTTGTTTTGTTAAATTCGCGGTCCAACAATGATTAAACGAAATTTGCTGAACTGAAATTCAAACCCTCGTGAAAATAACACCGTATTAAAGTATGGTATCATCAGCGTAGGATGGATGAAATGAGGTTTTGGGAAAAATACAGTGAAAGTGTTTTTCTGGGAAGGTGTGTTGAAGGGTGGCTATTCCCTGTCACAGTGAGTTAGATATGCCCCAATTCTTGATTCATGTTTAGTAGGCAGGCTTTTGAACTACTGCTATGAGGCAGTAAAGTAAACTGCCTCCACCTCTCATCGACAGCATACACCTCAGAACCATTTGTGACCCGCGACAACGGTTTCAGGCAAAAGTCGCAAGAGCAAATTCCCTCCTAGGCGGGGTACAAAGATTTTGACCATTATTTTTGTCGATTTAGGTTTTTTGCAGAAATCGAATCTTTGATATGTTTTCTACATCTACACTAGATTTCATAGCATAAGACTAAGTTTTTCCTATCGAAAATGGAATTTTAAGCACCCTATGTTGGATCGCACTCGTCAGTTTCGAGCTTCTTTCGAATGCCGCGCCAGTATCTCCAGTGTTGCTACGGCGCAGGGTCTCGCATGCGATTGGCTGGTGCGTCGCATACATTTACATAATTCGGCTTTCGGAGACACCAGTTGCAGCGTTTGGGGAATGCTTTGTCCACACGTGCACGATTACATGCTCCATTGTTCTTGCTATATGGCCATTTTTACAATCAGTGGTGTAAAATGCAGTATTGGCACTAATTGGTGTATAACTTTCTTATACACTGACAGATATGCATTATTTTTTCTCATAAACTTACCACCCACAGTGTCTACCTTGGGTACCTTAATGAACTTTCCTCTCTTTTTCTTTCAGATGTAGCAGGCACTTACATGCTTGAAATCCAACTCTTTTGGTGTACTCACTCTGACATAGTATTTTTGTTAGAGCTAGCATATTAAATTGTTTATTCCTTTTCATTATTTTTGTTGCTGTTGTGATAGACAGGCATCCAACTTTAAGAACTATTATGTTTACCAGGTTCTGCTTTGTCTTCTTTAAATACTGAAATTGTCCAAACTTTGTGTTTCGGAGGTGACATTTTCCGTTAACAATTAACCCCTCTTTTGAGTTAGCTCTTGTTCACAATTATAAAATTCAACTTTGCTAATTTCCATCAAAACAGAATAGTAATCAATCTGACTTAACTTTGATCTAAAGATTATTCAATTCAAATAACTTATCATTTTTTGGTGAGCGTTTATAAATTTATGTAACTTTTCCGTTAACATTTCTGTCACCTCCGAGACAACAGATTTATGTATTTAATTTTTTTATTCTTGACATCAGTTATACATTACATTTGCAAAAATGTAACATATCCCCTCACATTATCTCTGAAGGAAGGTAGTAGAAATATAGCCTGTTGTTTTCATTTCGGAGCAATTTACAATTTTCCGTTAACACTTGTCACCTCCGAAACACTTGTCACCTCCGAAACAACAGGCATATTATATTTGATAATTTCTCGAAGACAAAGCAATTTTGTTTGATTCTGTCCAATTGACAGGAATCTCTTTTGGATGACAATAGTAATATGGCAACAGGAAGTGAGAATTTTCTAGGGATTAATAAAAGATTCAATAAAAACTAAAAATTACTGTTTCGGAGGTGACAAAACACTGTTAACAAGATTTTTTGTTCATTTCTGTTGAAGAGAAACCATATCATGTACACCAATGGTTTCATTTATTTTAGTAACATAAGTCTCAAAGTGGAGAAATCAACTACCACACTCTCACTCTTTTTTTTATTACTAGACTGTACGTTTTAGGGCAAATTTACATTTTTTCACTTTTTTTTTAACAATGAGAATGCACAAAATACACCCATCTGTTGTATATATAATATTGTAATCAAGATCATTTCTCCTGCTTTAGTTAAGTAAACATATAGATGCTTTCATCTTAGAAGCTTGATTTCCAACAAGCAATTTAGTTGTGAAGATTTACCAATCACAGCTTTCCATGTAGGTTGCTTTTTCCTGTGTTTCGGAGGTGACATTGTCTGTTAACACCGTATTGTTGTGTGATAGTGAAAGGCAAGACTTCAGTTCCTTTTCACTATCTATTAATATTTTCTAATACATATTATATCTACAAAATCATCACAACAGAAGTGACTTTTGTATACATAGCTCACCAGAATTCCCTTGATACCAAAGTAATACTTGTGGCAGTTCTTTAATCTTTAAAAAAAAAAGAATAAAAAAAAAATCGTCAAATAATCAAACTCCACAAAAAGGCCACATGCCTATAGCTGGTGCACAACTTGTTCTTGAATTCATAGTTGTTGTTTTTCCAAGTACAATGTGGTAATCATAAACAAAATTATGTGATTTTTTGTTAATATGACAGTAATTATTACATTTTTCGAGTTGAACCAAACTGTTTATGACATTGTATTTTTTAAGATTATTGAAGTTATGTGACAACTAAAGTGAACAGAGGAACAACTCCCAAGGACTGGAAAGGGAAAGATTAAAAAAAAAAAAAAAAGATTTGTAGTTCTATTTCAGTACTTTTGATGAGGTGTTTACCTTGTTTTGTTATTATGTTTTATCTTAGAATTTGGCTTTAAGTACTGGAATTTCAAGGAAAAGAAAATGGTTTCTTAAAGGACAAGTCCACTTTCATATACATGTGGATTGAGTGAATGCAAATGTTCAACAGTAAAACATATCATTGAAAGTTTGGGGGAAATTGGGCAATCCATTCAAAAGTTATGGGTTTTTTAAGTATCTGCGCAATCACTGCAGGATGAGAAGACTACGACAGTGTATGATGTCACATGCATACAACGATATAAGGAAAATATAAGTGAATTTCACAAAACTTTACTTTTTGAAAAAAGTGCACATTTCTTCAACTTGCTTCTGATGTATTTTAGGGCAATATTATTCACCCTGCCATCCAAAAGAGAGAAGTCATGTGTTTTTTTATGCAAGAAAAGTGAAAATACAGAATGTTGAATTTTCTTGATACTTTCTCTATATCCTTGTACACATGTGACATCACAAGCTATAGAAGTCTTCTCATTCAGCTTTGACTGAGCAGAAACTTTAACAAGAGACCCGCGGGTCTAGCGCTCACCTGAGTATCGCAAGTTCACCTTTCACGCAGTCACTAATCTAAATTATTCACAGCTCTACCAAAATTTGACCAGGCATTCTCAAGTAGAAGATGAAACTGTACAATAAGGGCCCAAATTTTTTAAGATTCCTTAATTTGGGGGGGGGGGGGGATTGGGGCCCCCTGGGGCCCTCTGGGTGGGGCATGGTGCCCATTTTTATAAATTGAGATCCTGACCCCCTAGGGATGCTACCTGCCAAGTTTGATGAAAATACATCATGAGGTTTTCAGGAAGAAGATGAAAATGTACAATTCAGGTCCCCATTTGGACCTTCCCAACCCCCCCCCCCCCCTCCCCTGCCCCCAAGAGGGGCACCCCTTGATCTCCTATGAACAAACTTGAAAATACAGTCATTAATGTACTCACTCATAGTATTATCTTACCTCTATAACTTCTGATTCTAGAGAAGATTTTTAAAGATTCCTTCATTTTGGGGGTTTGGGGCCCCCCTGGGGGCCCCCTGGGTGGGGAATGGTGCCCATTTTAACAAATTGAAATCCTAACTCCCTAGGGATGCTACCTGCCAAGTTTGGTGAAAATGGGTCATGGGGTTCTCAAGAAGAAGATAAAAATGTACAATTTAGGCCCCATTAGGACCCCTCCTCACCCCCCTCCCCTGGGTCCCAAGGGGGGCACCCCTGATTCTGCCATGAACAAACTTGAAACTACAGTTATCAATGTACAAACTCATAGTATTAACTTAGCTCTATCACTTCTGGTTCTGGAGAAGAAGATTTTTACAGATTCCTTAAGTTTGGGGCGTTTGGGCCCCCTGGGGGCCCCCTGGGTGGGGCATGGTGCCCATTTTAACAAATTGAGTTCCTAACCCCCTAGGGATGCTACCTGCCAAGTTTGGTGAAAATGGGTAATGGGGTTCTCAAGAAGAAGATGAAAATGTACAATTTAGGCCCCATTAGAACCCCTCCCCACCCCCCCTCCCCTGGGTCCCAAGGGGGGCACCCCTAATTTTGCCATGAACAAACTTGAAACTACAGTCATCAATGTACTAACTCATAGTATTAACTTAGCTCTATCACTTCTGGTTCTAGAGAAGAAGATTTTTACAGATTCCCTAATTTTGGGGGGTTTGGGCCCCCCTGGGGGCCCCCTGGGTGGGGCATGGTGCCCATTTTAACAAATTGAGTTCCTAACCCCCTAGGGATGCTACCTGCCAAGTTTGATGAAAATCGGTCTTGGGGTTTTCAAGAAGAAGATGAAAATGTAAAAAGTTTACGCACGACGCACGACGGACGACGCACGACGGACGACGGACGACGGACGACGCACGACGCACGACGCACGACGCACGACGGACGCCGGACGAAGGGCGATCGCAATAGCTCACTTGAGCCTTTGGCTCAGGTGAGCTAAAAATCCATAACTCTGGAACGGATTGCCTAACTTTCCTCAAACTCTCACCGATGTGTTTTACTAATATTGCTATATTTACTCAACCCTCATGTCTATTGAGGTTAACTTGTCCTTTTCCAGTTTCGGTCCCTTTTAGGTTTATTTGAGACCAGTTTGTGTCCGGGACCTTCTGTGAAGTCGATGGGGAAAATTACTGAACAAAAACAAATTTTCCTCTCAAGTTCACAGAAAAGCATTATGCTGCTCTCTTCAGCTGGGAAACACAAACTGTTGTCTTAACCAAACTGTAAAAACCTGTTAAAGATTAGTATGAATTACAATCTCAAACAAAATATGAGCTGGTATCCATTATCATGAAAGAGAATAACCAAACAAAATAACAAGTAAGAACTGAAAGAAAGAGCTTATATTTGAAAATTAAAGCCATGAAGAAAGACATGAATGTTCACTAAATAGTTAACACCTGATAAGTTGGGTTGTCTCTGTGTTGTGTCACCTCAAAAACAATAAAATGTTTTTTCTTATCATATACTTTTTACTCTCAAAAGTGACTGTTAAATATGCATGATTTGCAGGTAATTTTCAATCAATTCAAAATGATATGTAAAATATACTTTAGTAATGTCAACAGTTTAAATGAATCTGGTGTGGTACATAGAAAATTTATCCCAGATGAACCAAACACCTTTCACCAGTATTATAACATTTGTATGGTGGCTATCAAGGATGATGAAGAATTCATGAACATCCTTGAATTAATCTATTTATAAAACTATGTGCAAACAAAAATGTACACAAGTCAAATAAGAATTTTTGCTTTTGGTATTCATACCGTATGTCCCCGCCAAAAAATTACAGTGGTACCCTCCGCAACAATAACTTTAAAGATAGTGAATCAATCTAAAATACAATGTAAGGGATTGAAACTATAACTCATTGCCCACGCCTTACAGAAAACCCCATTCAATTTGCTTCAGAGGTCAAAGAGAATTGAGGATTTTTGTAGAGCATGTGAGGAATCCCTTCCCTCCAAGTTCTGCATGTGTTTACACATTAATATGCAGTTCCAAGAGCATCCAAGTACTGAACTTGGAAGAATCAGACTCCTGACATCCTTTATAACAATCCACATTTCTTTGAGATCACTTAACCAAATTGACTGGGGCTTTCTGCAAAATAGAGCTAAGATGTTATAATTTAAGACCCCAAAGTAGAATTTAGTTGATTTAATCATATTGGGTGTTATCAATGCAAAAGTCTAATTGTAAATTTTTTTTTTTTTTTTTTTTTTTGGGGGGGGGGGGGGACATACTACTGTATATGAATACATGAACACAATGTTAACATTGAATGTCACCTCCGAAACAAAGTTATTCTTCCCTGGTGTTGTGGAATAAAATATTCTGAGAGTAAAGAAACATTACTGAAATGATCTTACACCCTCATTTCAATTTAAGGTAGAAAATGGAATGCCATGTTTCTTCTGGTATACAATATCTAGCTTATGTCCATCATATTCTTACTCTAAATTAATATTTGAACACAATGTTAACATTGAATGTCACCTCCGAAACGAAGTGATTCTTCCCTGGTGTTGTGGAATAAAATGTTCAGAGAGCAAAGAAACATTACTAAAATGATCTCACACCCTCATCTCAAGTTAAGGTAGAAAATGGAATGCCATGTTTCTTCAGATTACAATATTTAGCTTACATCCTTCGTCCAAATGGAAGGCAAACTACCGGTACCCATGCTAATTAATGAAGTGTAAAAAAACACTTGTTCTGTGTGGTTTATCTGCTTGAAACAGGAGTTAATTTCTTGTTCTCGAGTTATAATCATTAAAAACATTGATAAAAAGAAGAAGTTTTTGTGTTATTGTCCCTTATTCTCAAAATAAGTGAGTATTAGTATTAATGTCACCTCCGAAACATTCTAATATGTTAACTGTCACCTCCGAAACATCCATGTGTGAAAAATCCAAGTTTTAAAGAAATGATTGGAATTTCATTTAACCTACATAGGAAGGTAGCCCTTCTTAAAGACTTGTTATAGTAAGAGTTTGACCTGGCCTGCCCTCCAATAAATAGTTAAAATCTTAAAAATTACATGTCAATTGGTATTTTTCAGCAAAAATTTATAAATCTCATGTATTTTTTTTTAATTCACTTTATATTCAACCCCCAAATAGTTTTGATTCACAAACTATATATTGTTGTTAACCATATAAACTTTGCATGGTGAAGTTTGACTACAGAGTTTTGTCAATATGGTGCAATTCATGAAAGCAAAATTTTGCTTAAATTTACTTCAGGTGCCAGGGTTTTCCTTAAATTACACCAATAACCCTTCAGCTTTAAGGTCTGAAATGTTATTTTTTCAAAAATTTGAATACTTTCAAATAGGAATCAAACAGAATAATGAAAAAATATTTTGTTTGAAATTTTGACCCTCCGAGTACAAAAGTTACACCACTGATCGTAAAAAAGGCCATAGTGGTTTATATACGCTCGCTCTGTAGTGTGTGCTCTTCGTTTGGCTTTCTTTCCAAACCATTCTACCGCAGTGTTTGACAACGGAAGTGAAACAAAAATTGTGTAGCATGACATAATCGTGTGAAAAGAAAACTAAATATTCTCAAATTTGTCTACTTGTACCGCAGTAAAGATTATGACAGCAGACTGACTCAATGGAAGGTAGAAGAGAGGAAAGGAGCGGTCACATGTATTCAAATACTACACGTCAAGATCGCACCAAACTAACGAGTCATGTTTGTTTGTTTGTTTTGATTTAATTAGCACCATCGAACAAAGCAGCATATGCATGTCTTGTAAAAGCAAAACAAACAGGAAGCGTGACCCTTGCCAGCACTAGCAATTTTCTGCCTTCAAAAGGGTCGCCAATGATAAAGACAAATCAACCACAATGAAAATGTGATTTGTAAATGTGTGGATTCGCCACCGCTTCTGTTACATGCACACGGTCATGGCATGTGGATGCCATTGCGCAGGGCTGCCAACATTGGAAACTAGTTGAGAGTGAGACTCCCATGGGCCAATGCTATAATTTAGGAGTCAAAATGAGTGAGATCAGTAGAAATGCATGCCAACGAAATAAAGTTTTAGAGTGAGAAAGGACCAAAATGAGTGAGTCTCACGCTCAATGCGTGAGAGTTGGCAGCCCTGCATTGCGTAATGTGTGCACCATACACATGTACATGTACATAGCACCATACATGCAATTATCGTATTCGCCATCTTGAAAGACGTACTGGTAAAACAAACCCGAGGGAAATGCATTGTTTTTCGGCTCCATACGCTGAGCTCCGAGGAAGGTGCCCGGGAAATTTGACTCTCTCAGTGAGCCAATCAGAAGGTGATGTGGTTGCTAGAGGCGGAGCTTAACATCGATTGGCACCATCGTACGGATGGGTGATTCTCCCCTCGCATCGCCGCTCGGACATTGTCTTTGAGAAAGAGGTGAATCTTCAAAGCCTGTTTTCTCGCAATTTTGTCAGGCTAACAACTTAAAAAGTGCATTTTATTTCTCTTTCTATGCCCACTTATGGTGCCGAAGAATACAAGTGTTTTATATCAATGAAAAGCTTAGGAAATGGGCAATGTGATTCAGTGAAAAAAAGAATTTTCAAAATTCCCGACTTTTGCCTGAAACCGTTGTCGCCGGTCACATTTGCGTTTTGAAATGCAAAACATGTGCTGTATAGAGTATCAAAGATTTAGTCCCTTTTGGAAACCTGAAAATTTTATTTCTTTCATAAGCTGGTATGTAATATAAAATAGTGAAGTACATATGTAGGGGGATAGACCTTTCTTCAGAGTAAAATTGGAAACTTCTATAGGACGAAGGGGGAAACAACACTAGATTTCCAGTGTTGTCATTCACCCCCTCTGAAAAGGTCAACCGTTATTCTTGGCGCAAAATTCAACCGTATTCTTGAGTGACATGGACTTTGGAACAGTTTTTTTTTCGTATTCTGAACATTTAAAAACTCAGAGGCGTTTTTACCGTAAGATTTCATACGCAATGTTAGGATACATTATCCTTCCCCCTTGTGTTATTTTGTGATGTTTGCGAAAGGGATTACAATTATACAGCCTTTACTGATGGCGATGTACCTTGTCATGCTTGAGTGAACTCGTATATCAACCCTCTGGGGTTTTATGCATCAGCAGGGAAGATTAGTCTTTAGCAAAGGGGGGGGGGGGAGGGGGAACAGCGACAACAAACAAATATAGAACCAAAGTTTGTTCTTGTGTGTGAGGTATTACATAGCATTTTGCCTCAGGCGCACAACAGATCATAAAGCGATAACGCTATATGTACACAGTTTAGCACTCAAAGATTCAATAAACTGGTTAACCAAAGTGTGAATTATGGTTGCTGTTGATGCTGTTGGTGATCATTTTTGTGAACTTTGTACTGTAAGCGCATACCAGTAAAAATGTTTCTATGCATGATAATATATTTATTCAAAACCCTTGTATGATAGACTGCATGTGTGTGCCTGTCTATCATACATTTGTGTTTGTGTAACTTGTGTATTAGAGTTTTACTGTGCTTGCTTTGCCAATTCTTTGCAGATTTCTAATAAGTAATTACATGTGAATAGAGATTACCTAATCATCCTAAACCCTGTTTTGTCACCATGGCCTTTATGGAACAAGACGAATTGATAGGCCTCAGTGGGCTGGCTAACTTCTCATTCAAATTGAGAGGAATTGAATTGAACGCTGCTGAAAAGATCTATCCAGCTCCAGTTGGCAAAATACATACTAAATTCCTGTAAGATACAAATTATGTGTGATGTCAAATACAATACTATATGTTTGGAAAGTGTGAGAAAGTTGGAGGTAGCATAAAAGTTTTTTTTTTTTTTTTTGAGGGGGGGGGGGGGTGGGGAATTTGGAGCATGGATCAGAAGGGGTTGAGACCCAACTCTTGTACAAATGTGGATGTAGCAAAGCAAGATTTAACCAGGGAGGTGGAAGAAAGATGGAGTGTGCTCTTTTGAGTTTCCTTTGAAGTCATGCGTGGCCCCGACAGCGTTTTTTTCCCCCTCCCGTAATCCCATTACTCACGCTCGGCGCACTGCAAGTCGTAAATCTTGTGGCGGAAACTCACGACGCGAAATGCATTGTGGTCGGGGAATAAAATGGCGTCCTACGGTGTGAGCACAGAACTCTATGTGTAAGCAGTGGTGTAAGCAGTGGTGGTGGTTCTGGCGATCGTGATGTTGACGGAGACGAGTTTGTTGAGGAGGAATTGCTTCTTTAGCAAATTCAAAATCACATTGACACAGCAACTTAACGAAATTTGATTTACAATTGAAACTGAAACTCAGAAAGTTAGTTGGGCCTTGGCTTGGAAATTGGAGGCCAAGGCAAAGGCAAGGCTCAGGACACTGTTTAATAGCGCAGCGTCACCTCCACTCCTCAGGTATGCTGCCTAGCAAAAGCATACCTAACGTTAGTCCTAGCAGGGAGGTGGAAGTCTTCCACCTCCCTGGTCCTAGCTAGTAGACTCTGGTATTTCATAAACTAGAATCTAACCACTGTTAAACGTTAGATTCTACTAGCTCCAGAGGTGTACTCTACTACTTTTTAATTCAATTTTTTGTAACGTTAGCATGGGGTAGAGTCAAGCCGATTACCGGTATTTACCGATGAATGATCGAGGGAGAGTGAGGCGAAACGCTGTATACTAAGCTCTGTTTCCCCCCTAAAATATACTTACAGCATCATACATCTAGGCTTTTGTAGATATCATCTTTAATTCTCTACGGAAAATTATTATAATAAAGGCTGATATGTCTAATTTACACTTTTTAACACTCAACTTTCCATTCTAATATGTATTTACTACTAACTCAATTTCACCGAAACAACGGCAACGAACGCTGTCCCGACGCCTACGCGGCGGCCCTACAACAACCCGACGAGTACGCTGAAAAGCCCCAGCTCGCTCGGGTGCAGACGAAAAAAATCCCGCTTCGGTCTCTATGAAGCACTACTTTTACACTCGAACTGTTTGAAAACACGCTCGAACACGCTCATGTAACTTATATTATTTTGAAGATAAAGGTCAGGCCTACCTCTCTAACTATAAAAAAAATGCGGAAATGTGCGGAATTTCTCATAATCGATACAGAAACAATATGATGACATCTCTAGCGCACAAAACTAACTGCTCAGTAACTCCGTCTTTGTGTACCGATTTCGCTGGTTCAAACGGCAATCTCCTCAGCACAGTCTGCTGAACCAGCGAAAGGTATAGACATACCACGCTACCCAATTTTTGAGCCATAAGTTGTAGATTTCGAAGGGGGACGTCTTTCACTGAATGTAATAGACTGCCAAAATGTTGAATATTTAACGCATCGCTTCAAAGCCCGATTTTTACGAGCGTGTGTTTATGGAAGGCCTGGAAAGGAGATCATGTTGCGTCACTCTAGTGCGCCGGAGGGTGATGGGTGGACCGATAAGGCCAGATTTTGACATATTTATCACAGAATGAGGGTTGGATTTCAAGACGTAATCGGTGTAAGACCACTTGATTTTTTTCTCTGAGGGAAGCTCTCAGAGTGCCATCTCCATCTTTCTTCCACCTCCCTGATTTAACCATGCTAATGATGGGTCAGCAGAGTGGACATCAAATTGCCAGATAGTGCAGTTGTCACTTTCCTACCCCCCAAGCTGAGAGCAGTGTGGACGCGTTTGATAGTGCCGCAATTAATTACGCCGTCTGATGCGATTGATTTCAACCTCGTGCATAAATAAAGCATGTTGCATCCATTATTGGGGCACACTCTGGATGCTGCTGCCCTAGGGAATGCATTAGTCACGTCCATGTAGTTGACAACATCTTAAAGGCCCAGCATGAAACATTTTTGGTGGTTGAGAAATGTTGCGAGAGAGACAACCAAAAGCTATGACAGGTTCTGAGAGATTAATATTGAAATATATGCAGCTGTATAATATTCCACTTGAAGCTCTTCTTGGCTTGAAATTATCGAATGGAAGAATGTGTCCTCTCTTAATTACTGGCAGTTTTGAGATAATATTGTCCCTCAGATAGGACATAAAATGGAGGTCCCGTGTATGAGAGAGTCACAACTCATGCATGTAAAAGATCCCGCTTCATTCATTCATCTCAAAGAGCAGGGTGTTTAACCTGGTGAAGTGGTTCCACCTCACATCCAACTGGACCCCATGGAAGACCAGCTTAGCGTAGCTGCATGTGGGCTATCCAACCATCTTCTCAGATGGAAATGAACAAACAAACAAGCAAACAATGTATGCCAGTAACTGGTAATTGCAAAATCCTATTGATCACTTATAAGTAATTCACATGAAATGTTGCATGGGACCATTAAGCATCAACCATAATAGGTTGGCTATTCCTAGTTAAGGCCAAGTTCTAGGAATTGACTGAATAATGATGAAATATCACTTCTGCAAGTTCAGACTCAGTATGATTATACCTGTAGCATGAAAAAAAAACAACAGCACAGAAGACCTACAGAACAGATGAGGAGTCTTGCATGTGCTGTTACGGCACTACCACATTCAGTAAAAAGAAAAGATGAAACAATAGGATATAGAACAGCAAATCACTTGAACAAGGACTATAACAACAACACCAACAAATCCCTCAAGCTTTGTATTTATCTGTGTGCTGTGGACATGCTTCATTAGGGCTAGTGTGGGTGTTTGTTTGGGGAATTTCTTTGGTATGAAAATTTGATAGATGGGAGCAGACATTGTTTTAATACACCTTTGCGTAAGTGACTCATGCTCATTTCACAATGACCTATTCAGTATATCAGAATGTGACATTCTGAATAGATCAAGCATGAAAATGTGCTCAATACAGTTTGTGCTTCTATTTTGGGATGTATCCCAGACCTTTACAATTTGATATGGTAACAATTAGTGAAGGACGCATTAAAAATGAAATCCTGAGCGAGTTCCCTACACTTGTGAGGTTCTTTGACTTCCGGGTGGAATAAACTACAACTTGTAGTGTGCTTTTAATATAGAGCATACACTATGCAGTCTTAATAATAATAACAAAACTTGAAGGAATATATGTGATGACATTGAAATGATATCAATCTTTATACAAAGTCATATCTCTATTTAGTTTTCATATTTATGTTCATGTGATTAGTAATATTTTATGACATCAGAAATTGAGCATGGTTTGTATTGATTACGTATATGACTGTACAGGATCCTACATGTATACATTGTACATGTACAATATTATATGTTTGTCGAATACGAATTACAAGTACTAGGAATGTTCCACAGAGTTGCACCTTAACCTCCCGGAGGCCACCATTTCTAAGTACCAGTGCAGTTGTTCATGATTGATGTGCCTGTGGCTGTCTTGGGGTTAATTAATGTTGAGCAGTACTTGATGATGTTGACAGTACTTCGTGCCGTCTTGCATTCCAGACGAATGCTACCCATTCAAGTGGACTATGATTCATACCATCATTATACAGAGACTCCAACTCTCCCGTTTTCGACGGGAGATCTCCCGCCGAAAACCTTTTTTTTTGCAAAATCTCCCGTTCTCCCGTTTGAGATTTAATTTCTCCCGCCCTGGCTCTTTGTCTCCCGTTGGAAAGGATTTCTCACTTATTTCTATTGTGTGTTGAAAAAATAAGCCTTAGATAGCACAAGAGAGCATCTGGAACCCTAGGAACTTCGCGCTTCGCACCCATCAAGTTGGAGTCTCCCGTTTGCTAGGGGTTTCAGGCGGGAGAATCTCCAGATCAGAAGGTGCTTTGGGTTGGAGTCTCTGATTATACATCTTTGAGAAAGATGTCTCACTCTTTTTTTAGGGAGCTCTCCTTATCTAACCAACAAGGGTGCATCCGAACAGCCTGAGAGGGATTTCTCACTTTACAAAGAACTCGTCTGAAAACACGTTTTCCAGGGAATAATTTTCCAGCTATCGCATCGCAGCTACACTATAGCTATGCATTTTTACACCACTGCTACACAAACTAACAATTGTGTAGCAGTTTTCTTCCATAGAAGTGTACAGGATACCATTTGGAATATTGTTCATCAGCTAAACTTAGAGTTTGAAAATTGTTCCCTGTGTTTCAGAACACAGATCTCATTCCACGTGCCAATTCTTTTAGTGCAAGTCTGAATGCATGCTTCAATGATGTTTGTTCCAAATAAATGCTTTTCAAATCATACATGTATTTTGCCAGTCCTGGTGTGGCATAGTGTGTTCCAATTTTGATTGAGCTGTTTGATTCATCTCGATTTTGTGACAAATTTATTGCAGGGCATCCAGTTCACTCTTTAATAGCATTCAGTGAGATTACTGAGAAGACTTAAAATGTACTCTGGTTTCTGAACACTCATTGAGTGTACTGTACCAACAGAAACATGTTTCGAAGGCATGATAACAAACGAGTTCTTTTGCCAGTCTAAAACCTCTCGTAATCACAGTGAATGTAGCATTAGCGTTATATGAAGTATTCATGCTCATGATGGCGCCGATAGCATGCCCGTACAGTTGTGAAAACAATCATAATGAAGTGACCCAGATTTGAATTATTGGGTAGCTGTGGTTTTGTAATTTGTTATGTTTTTATTTGGCCCGAATCCAAATTCTGTGGGTGGGCTCTTCCTGTTTTAACAGAAATTTGAGTCTAAGGACCATACATGTTTGTGGTGGCATTGGGGAACGGATATAAAATAATGATAATGTTTGAAGTGGCTTGATTGTATACCAATATTACTCTGCTACAGACAAACTGAGTAGATATTATTATCAGACTTCTCTTGCAAGAAATGTGATTTATTGGATATACATTGTATATAAAAAGTACAGTGTGTATGCAATAGTCACCGGTATGCACTTGAGATATGTATGCATAAATGTATGCACTTGAGATAGAAGGGGGGGGGGGGGACAACACACACACACACACACACACACACACACACACACACACACTTTTGTTTTTGTTTTTCAACGATGTTTATTCTGTTCCATTCAAAGTAATAGAAAAAAAAAATAACAATTTTCATTTGCTACAATTGAAATGACGAAAATATACATTTGTGATCATAATAGCAAATTTGCTATTGCTGTACATAATGACATAACAAAAATTACATTTTCATGAACAAGTATCAATTTACATACAGTCACTTCCCCTATACTCTCAAAAATTGCTTAAATTTAACAGTGATAATTCAATTCTTCTATCATTAATCTTAATAATCATCCAAATGAATTATGCAGCAAAATTATACAGTAATAAATAATGGAACCATATTATTTATCAACCAATACCCGCCCACCTAATAACTCACACACACACACACACACACACACATAGGAACAGAGGGATATTTTCAAAAGTGAACCACTAACAAGAAATATTTTATCTTTGTATTCAAAATTACCAGTAGTTTGAAGTATTTTGCATCACACACAGTAGATCACCTCAGTGATACATGTGTACAGTATTGTTTGATAAAATGCAGGATTTTGTGATGGAGGCAAGAACTATTTGCTCAACAAATGATAATCTGCGTTGAAAAAAAAAAATGCCACAGAGCTGAAGAAGCTTTTGCTTTCTGTTGCGTACAGTATACTGTAGTTTCCAGGGCTGAAAATATATGCATGAATGATTTTGAATGCAGATGTCAAGCCTTTTGGGATTTGAGCTTTTCACAGTTTTGGAGTCAGAAAAGTAGGCCAACACAGTTGTGGTTTTGATGCATGTATGGTTCTTCACAGTTGTGAGTTACAAAAGTAGGCCTGCATGTTCAGCTTTGGTGTATAAAGGATGCATTCACTTCCAAGCTAGTAGTGGACTATAGCGTCGTTTTGGGGTTGAAATTATTAGCTGAAATTAGGCTGATTTTCTGGTTCATGTGGACGTTATTCTATTAGGAGACTGCTCAGTTCTATTTGAGAGGACATGCTGTACTTGACTGATTCTGAAATTAAAAAAAAAAAAAGTTCCCATTGTTTGGCTATGAAATGTTTGATCGTCTCCCCCAAGAAATGATTCAGCATGCTGTACTCCGGGGTACCATCGTAACCCGAGGTACGGCGTTGTGTAGCGCCATCTGCTCTCGTTTCCATTATCATACAGTTGTGCAATGTTGTTATGGCAACTATTTTCTCATCATCAGCGCGGGCATAAATCGGCACTGCAATAACAACCCAAATGCTGATTTTCCTTCCATGTCAACTTTTAAACAAGGAAGATTACATCAGAGCATGTACAATCTAAATGAGAAAAAAAAGCTATTATTTGCATGCATTAATTGTTGCATAATCACAAACAAGAAAACATTTTTGTGCATAATAATACTGAGAATTATTTTTACACATTTTTGGTAACCCAGGGTACAGTGCTGGAAAAAAAAAATAATGCAACAAAATGGCGGATTTTCATTTGGTACCCCAGGGTACCAAATATTGCATCATATGTTTGAGGGGAGTCTTCCCAAGAAATGACAAAGACCTCAAACTAATAACCTACACTGTAGGTTATTGATGCATTATCTTGCACACTATACAACGTAAGAAGCCCAGTGCAGATCGATCTGACTCCCTGCGTGTGTAGCATGTCTAGGTTCAGACGAGCTGCCCTTCAGCATAGTAGGGTCACCTATTACGAAGTTTAGAAGTACAGATTTAATCATTTAGTCTTATCATTTCAGGCCCTACAGAGAACAACAGACTGTTCAGACTGTATTGAATTTGTAAGTGGGGGCACAAAGAGCTCAGACAAGATGTCAGTCTTGTTTTTGAGTATACAGGTAGGCATTGTTCTGCATACACTTCTTTTTGCTTGTTGATATGCGAAACACTTCACTTTTATAAGTGTTCATGCAAACAGGTGGAGTGAGAATTTTACCATACATGTTCTTCCTACTGGAGATACTGTTCATTTATTATAAGTCTTTTATATGAAGGATACCATTTGTGTGTGTATGCTCCAAAGTGTTTGTTTGATACGTTGAGAGATTATATACATGTGCCCACTTGTCATCATATTTCTGATAGCATAATTGAGCATAATTATTCATTACATTTTTTCATCTTTTTCCTTTCCTTTTCTTGCGTAGACGAGAGCAAAATTTTGCTGTATGTGTGATGTCCGTGTACCAGTACTTAGTAAACTTTTTGTGTTGTCTTCAAAAACTTCTACATGAATCTAGTCTGATTGTGTAGACTACTGATGTCTTCACTAAGAGGAAGGGGCACATTACAGCAGACTATGCTGTATGTCATTCTTGTCGCCGTGCTCTAAATTTAGCCCCCTTTTCTCAGATTGAGTAAGAGAGACAAAACGCTGCACTTGCAGGTGTATAGGAGAAGCGTTAAAAGCAAAAGTCATAATCAGTCAAAAGTCCTATCATCATTCTTGCAAATTTCTGTGTGGCACCGAAGCCCTTACCCTTTCAGAATATGCCCTTCAAAATTGTTGAGAGCATGCAAAGCCGCAGGTCAAAAGTGTAGATTTCTGTGTTTGAGACCTATTCAGTTTTAAAACACTGTAACTTTTAATACATCGGCCTGCTGCCAAAATAAGGAGAAAAGATGATTCAGTGAGTTGAGTCAGGTGCATTGCTATGTCAGTGCATAAATCAGCTATTGTTAGGCCGCCTGAAGCTCCCCAGTTGACCCGTTGAAGACGAGTCCTAAGAATACTCGGGCAGGTGTCTGTGGGAAATATATATAGCAAATTGAGTTCATCCTCAACGGGCTAACATGGCTAAACATTTTATATGAAACAGCGCTCAAACCAAATAGGTTATGTGCAGATTTGAAATTTACATAATGTACCAGGTACAACAGTATCTGGTACAACGAAGGTGGTCTTTACAGCATGTGTCTAGTGCTGGAGCATTGTAAGAAACATTGCCCCTGCTTGCCCAAGTGAGCATTTGCGCAAGGGCCCCATATTTTCATCTTCATCTTCATCTTTTTTTAGTGGTTAATGATGGGACGTGGACATTTTGTTTCCATTGACATAATTGTACTGTAATCATACTTATGATAATACAAACACATCTCACATCACAGTTTACTATTAAATTTCAATGAAATTACAATGAAAACAAACAGCACCCTTACAAATCTATTACACAATCATATCCAGAATCCAATTTCTTTAACCCTATAGAGCCCAAGCTGTGTGGGTCAAGCCTACTTAACCTGAGACACTTCATGTCTTTTCATATTGGAGATACATATACATGTACATTTGTACTACCGTAAAACGGGGTGAATGGGGACAAATTTAAAGTTCTCATGATTGTATTTTTTTTCATGCAGCCCAGAGACTCAATCTTATGTGGGGATTTTATGTCCACATAAAATACCTTTAATTTGGTATTGTGAAAGAAAATAAATATTTGGGGGAAAAGTATGTTTTTTGATAAAATGATGCTGTCCCTATTGACCCCAAATTTGGGGTCAACAGGGACAACACTAATTTTGATCCAAAAAAAGCTGTTTGGAGGCATTTTTTTTTCAATCCATCCAATGAATTGGATTAAGGGAACAACAACAGAGTTTACAAATGTTATACAAACATTTAAGAGCAATCTATTTCATTGTTAAATCAATCTTTAACAAAAATTTCAACAGCCCAACAAAATGAGCTGATATAAAAAATGTGACCCATCAGGTCAAAGGTTAAGATTGAAAAGTAAGTCAAAACTTTACTAATCCATTGAATTGCACTCAAATATTTACCCACTTCTTCTTCAAGTGGCAAATCATGATGTACAATCTTATTCATACACTCTAAATTCAGTGTAACTTGACTCTTATGATGTCGGGGATATTTTGGGAGTTCTTACAGCAATTATAAGCTGGCACCTATAGTATGGGTCTAACCCAAATAGATGTGTTATTGGCATTAAAACATGCAGAAGACAGAGAAAAGGGTAATGAAATACAAGTGGAAAAGTCCTAGCCTGTCTTAGGCAGTGAATAAAATTCCCAAGAGGGTGGGTGGGACAGGGTTCCCAGACCCTTCCTCCCCAAGTTAGGGTTAAGACAGCAAAGTTCACTCTCATCTATGTATACAAAAGTGAAGCCACATATAAAGATCTTATTGCTCTCTTGTCAAGAGATTTAGAATAAAAATTCACACTTTTGGAAATAGTCGGACATAACAAACATTTCAGAGTAATTTATGACATTATAATAGTTAATCATACAGAAAATTTAAAGGGCCAATCAAACGACACCATGGTGTCCCTATTCACCCCAGTCTAACTGATTTTTTGCTCAAGAGAAGAAAAAATGTGCTGTCACAAATTCCTGTTGAAATAATTATTTCAAATTTAAAGGTGTGTTGTAGGACCTAATAGGCTAGATTCATGAACCTTTTTTAGCGAATTTCATTAATCAATCTCCACAGGAGCAGAAAAGTTTTGACCGCCCTGATTTTTTTGTGATTTTTTGAAAACTTTTTATTTGGACCTCCAGTACCCTTTAAAAAATTTTTAACATCAGGAGGACCACTATCTGGACACTGTTGGATGGTCCTTCCATCCTGTGATAAAAATAAGAAAAAAAGTTTAAGCAAATTTGAAACATGCACATTCAAAAAACTTTTCTCGGTTTTGTCCCTATTCACCTCGCCGTCCCTTTTCACCCCGTTTTACGGTACAGTTTTCATGGGGTGTGCATGCACAATGCTTACCAGAAATCAAGGTATATTGTGAATGAAAACCATACTAAGTGAATTACTGTGATCAGTGAGAATGAAAATGGCACCTAACAAATTACTGTCAGTGGCATTAGATACCTACAAATGTACCACGGTAAATTCTAATACCAATGCACAACACGTAAATATTGCACAGTGAATCTCAATTGCCTAGGGTAATCAAGCAAATGGGTTTTAATAGCACCTCGCTAAAATGGGGTTATCAACCAGTATTTAATCATTTTGAGGGCTGCAGACTTAATAGTCCTACACATATATTGTTGGAAGCCTTTTATTCCTTCCATATTTAAAACGGCAAGTTGCAAAGTTGATGGCCACGTATGCATCATAGATTTTACACATTTCAGTTTGAAGTCAGTTTAACCATACATTGCATAGTGAGGTGCCGGATTTGATAGCTTTGTAGAATTTTGTGCACAGCCTGTTACACTGTACATCCACGAATTTTCAGTCAACTATTCCGAATAAACTCTACAGAATTTTGCTTTAAGTGCTTCCTTAGTAGCATAGCCTTTCTTGGACTGTGAATATTTATGAATTGCAGTCAAGGGTTTGAACAAAGCAGGCATCATATAAAATTGCTCCTTAGGCTTAAAAAGATCAAATAAAAACGTGAATAGGTAAATGTGAGGGCAGGTTATAATGTATGGAACAGGGAAACCTCCATTATTTTATGACATGCATATAACTACTTGCACAGATGTGATATGTGATTCAATGTAAAAAACTGATAGCCAATACTGTAATAATGGAAATTGTTGCTTCCAGCCCATAACGTTCCAATTGTTCATGCATCAACTACATATATGTGCTGAGTGTGTGTGCTTTTAATAATAGAAACAGAACCTACAGAGATTTCAGTCTATATTAAAGTGTAAAGCATAAGTTTGGGTTTGACCAAAGCAAGCATAGGTGAGAATAGCTCCTTTTACATGTAGTTGGAGAAAAACAGCATGATACATTAACCCATTTAAGACAGACTGTTTTGCTATAACATGCATTTCCCATAGACACCTGCCTGAGTATTCTCGGGAGTTTGTCCTTGACAGGTTTAAAGGCAGGTTATTATTACAGATTAATGTTTGGAGCAAGGAAAAACTTCCATCATTTTATGATACGGTGTGATGCCTGATTCACTGATACCTTCAAACTAATACTGGAAAAGTGGAAAATGTTGCAGCGTTCGTTTAAAGTTGTTGGTGCCCTGCTTCCAGGCATGTATCATTCATATTCATGGTGAATAATTCATTAATCGGTTCGAAGACATGTAATTACATGCACTACATTGTAATAGCGTGTTGCCAGTCTATGACGTCGAAACACACCAAAGCTTTGCAACTGATTGACAAATTTCCCTACATCGACATATAAATTTGTCAATCAGTAGCAATGAAAACATCTCGACGGAAGAATTTCATGAATTTGAACACAAAAGCTTGTTGTGTATCTGATCACAGACAAAAGAAAAGAGATAAAGCTAATGAAAAAAAAAGACTGTATAAAAACAGTTACATACATGTGCAGAGATTTCAATCCACAAGCATTAGTGGGCATGCAGCTATCAAAGCATTAACATATTTTCAACATTTTGTATTATTCACCCTAGAGTGTATGTCATTGCCAACAGGCAGGTGATATTTATTGATGACCTTAAAGCATCAACCAGAGAAAATTGATAATTCAAGGTTTGCTCGTACCCTAGACCTATTGATTGCACTGCCCTGTTGCCAGGGCAGAACTTGGTGGAGTGATGAATTCTAAGGCCACATGATCCCTTTCCATTCTTCTCTCTCTCCCTCCCTCTCTTTTTCTGCGCTCGTTCTGTCTCTCTCGCTCTCTCTGGCATTCTGTCCCCCTCCTCCCCCATCTCTCTCCGTGTGGAGTTTGACACCAGTTTATCAGGGAGCTTGAGATTTTCGCAACGGGGACGTTCGGAGGAGAAATATGTTCTGTGCATGCGCAAAGATGTGCATCATGCCAATCTATTTATAGCTTGTGTCATCCGAGTTTTTTTCACTACGCGTTCTGTGCTCTTTTTACGTCCGCTCGATTCACGTAGCGAGCTACTAGTACATGATGCACCCATCATATGGGGGCGTCATTTAAAGCTACATTTCAACACAATGCAGGGAAAGAGGAGAACGTCCAACACAGTCATCGTCTCAAAAGTCCACGCCGCAAATCTAAAGCTCCCTATTATCTCCGCCAAGGAAAGGTAGTTATGTTTTCATTGGCTGTTTGTTTGTCTGTTTGCAAAATAACTCAAGTTGTGAACGAATTTGAATGAAACTTGCAGAAAAAGTTGTTAATGACATAAGGAACAAATAATTGAATTTTGGTTGTGATTTGGGTATTTTTAAATGGATTTTTGAAGAATTTTTGATCTTTTGGCAAATAGGGTCAGTGATCTTGGGAGTTCAAGTTGCACATATTTGAGCTTTGCTTACGTGCACTAGAGTGCGTGCTATGCTCAAGGCACCGTTCAGCATGCCGGAATCTGTGTGATGTATGATAACGCAGAAGGGTTCTTTATCAGGAAATCGCGAGATTTTCAGTATGCGTGTATGGAAGCCTGTGGAAATGGGCTGCAAAAAACACAAAACATGCATGTGATGGGGTTGGCCTCCAAATCATTTTTTTTTGGGGGGGGGGGGGGGTGGGGGAGGGGATGGAGCTTACGGTGACCCTTCAACCTCTTTCGCAGAGAGACCGTGCTCCTCAAATGCTCGCACTGCAGTCCAAACGAGCGCTTCTTACTGCTAAAGGAGTGATTGATTGGAACTCGGAGAGAAACCACACCTCCCTCCTTGCTCTGAAATTACGCAGAATCCACAAATAATCCACAAAGCCTTCCTCGGTCATACGTGTGAACGAACGATAATTTGAATGGTCGTAATTGCAATCTGGATGGTGTAAACCAGCTTTACAATTACGTTTCTTGGCCCATCTGAAAACGGCTTCAGTTACGGAGTGTCATACACTGAAAGGGCTCTCCTTGGTCCCTCTCCCACTCTCTTTCCCTTCTCCCATATGCAATTCCACACTTGGCAAAAGAACTTGTTTAAAGGGGATGACTAGTAACTGATCAGTGGGAATCAGTGGGAATGCTGGGGGATGATTGTTCCAATCCTTGTGGGATTCTTTCATGAGTATGTTATATATCTATTGTTATGTGAAAATTATTTGCTTCAGAATGGTCTCATATTCAAGTAATGTGCAGTTTAATGTTTCCAGGTTAGCATGCCTGTACAGTGACGGGGCGATCGGGAAACATTAAACTGTACATTACTTCAATATGAGACCATTCTGAAGCAAATAATTTTCTCACAACAATAGATAGTATCTTCCCACAAGGATTGGAACAATCATCCCCCAGCATTCCCACTGATTCCCACTGATCAGTTACTAGCCATTCCCTTTCAGTTCAGTCTGCTGTCTGCAATTAGACTGTAAGCACCTTTCCACAAAACATATAGCATGCCTATCAAATGGACAAGTCTTGATTATGATACGTGGAAGATGATATAAATATATGAACATGTAACGTTTGAAAAAAAAATTTGAAGTATGCATCATGGCGGAAATTGGTACAAGTGCGAATAAACATTAGAGGAACTTTTTAAAAGTATTTCTCGGGGGAGGGGGGGATGGATGTGATTCAGGTTTCCTTACAGGTTTACAACAAATACAACTGTTTCACAAAGATAAGAATGAATCCTGTTTCTACACACCAGCCCTTCAAGTGCTCTCCTTTTTTTCTCCACTCTACTCCCACTTCCCTTTCTCTCTCTCTCCCTCTCTTCCTCTCTCTCCTCCTCACCCTGAATACTATTAACCTACTTAATACCTTTGTCCAAGGTTCGTACTTGACGATGTTAGGAAGTGAGTGAGTACGAGGCGAGAGAACAAGGTTTCCTCCCGCTTCCGCTTCGGCGGTGAATTTCTGTTCCAGTGCGTCACATGAACGCTGAGCGCACCCCTGTTCAATGGAGAATTTCCAGTCGGTGCTCACTCCCGACCTTTTCTTCTTTTTAGTGTGTTAAAATTCGTGTGTTAAAATTCATGGATGTTTCTTTTCCTATGTTCAGCCTTGTAATGAACTATTTTTATTCACCTGTTCCTTCCAATTATGTTCCTTAGGCAGGAATTCACTTAGCAATCATCAGTTGTTACTACAGTACTGTAGGTAGGGCAAGCCTCTGGCAAGCTTTGTGGTTGTATAAAGGCACTTTTTTGTGAGCAAAGCGTGCATAGAAAATTAGAATTTGATACATTACAGAAATGGTCTATTAGGCCAGTTTAGCCTGCAGTGCCGGTCAGATAGCTGTCATTATTCAAGAAAACCTGGCAATGAGCCATCTGATACACCTGTTTCGCCATAATGCTCTTAACGTAAATGATTAGATGCTTGGCCAATGGCCATTGAGAGAGAAAGTGGTCGAACGTACTTGTCAGTATTATTGTTTGTGATTGTGTAGGCCAACATCTTCACATGTCGTAGAGATTTCATCTCCCTAATAGTCCGATGAGCTGGTGCAAAACTTGCTTAACTCCTTAAGTGCCACTCAACTCGTCGGCAGCGTGCCAATTGTTATTGAAATCAAAGAGCGCTGCTGGTGATCACAGTTTGCGATGGGAAGGATTCAGAAATTACCTCACCTTCAGTGTGCAAGTGATTCAGAGTGGATAGATAATGAACATTACACACTACAAGTGTGTGATGTGTGCATATTGCAAGAGGGTGGTAGATTCGCACCTCACCAATTACAATATGTTCAACTCGTCTCTCTTGTCTATGCAGGATTTGACCTCAACACTCCCCTGGAGGACCTGTTACAGTACAGCTTTGAGACAGACGAGTGGGCTCAAGTCACACCAAATGGGGGCGACAAACCGGTTAGTACCTTCATAACACTCCACAGGAACACATCTTCTGTTTATTGTATCTTCCATCCCCTGTATTCCCACCCCACTTTTCCATCTTCCAGTATTCATCCATCTACACCCCCATTTCCTATGCCCCATCCTCCAACCATATTATCCCCCATTCCAATCCCCCTTGCTCTATTCTGTAACCATTCATCTCCTATTTGTCATTACTTATGCCCCGCATTCACCTCTGTTCCATCTGCCCATCCCATCATTCCCCTTTCCACCATCCTCGATTTTCTGTCCATTCATCTTCCATTCCTCTCTTCCCCATTCCCATCCTTCCATATTACTATATTTTCTATCTATCCTCCATTCTCCCATTCTACCATCTATCATCCCTACCCCATCCTTCATCTTCAGATCATCCCTATTTTCCCCTTCTCCATCAGCCCATCCTCCATTCCTCATCCTGCAATCCTGCATTTCATGTCTGCCATCCTCATCCTGCAATCCTGCATTTCATGTCTGCCATTATCCCTTCCTTATACCATTAATATCTTCCACCCCCATACCTCAATCCCCATCTTTATCCCATCGTCCTCCATTCTTCCTTATTTCACCATCTTCCCGTGTTCCTCTTTCCACCATCTTCCAGTCTCCATCTGCCATTCTCCACCCCCATCCCACCATCTTTCATTACTGATAATATCAACCTCCATTTCCCATCTCTCATCCCCTACCCCCATCCTTCACCCTCTCCTACATCTCCTCCTACCATGCCCTTATCCCCTTCTTCCTCCATTTTACACCCCACTGCTTCAACTTCTATTAATCCATCCCCACCCCTGTTCTCCATCCTTGATCCCTCCATCCCCATCATTCTTGTTCTATCCTTCATCCGTTCATCCTTAATCTTCACTGCTCTATCTTGTATCCAGTCCTCCCCATTCCCATCCCCGCTGCTCTAATCTTTATTTCATCCATGCCCCTCTATTGTACCTCTCTAGAGTCAAACTTGTCTATAGCGACCACCGTCTATAGCGGCCACCTGCCCTATGCAACCACCAAACACAATCCCCCCCCCCCCCCCCAAGAGAAAAGCCATGTGACCCTGTGTATAGCAACCACCTGGTTACAACGACCACTTCCTTCATCTCCCTTGGGGTGGCAGCTGTAGACAGGTTTGGCTGTATTACCATCCTTTCTGTCTGCCGAACCTCTTACTTCTCATTCCACCATCCTCCGTCCTCTGTCTGATCATCTTCCATTCCTCAACCCCCATCCTCGCTTCCCCATGCCTTCATCCTTTCTTCATCCCTCGATCCCTTCATCTGTTGCTGTTTGTATTTTTAATACACTGTTACGTATGTATAAATGCTTTGTATTTTGTATTTTTGTGTAGAATGATGTATGTTATATTGCAGCGCTCTTTTGGAAAGCAGATTTGTAAAACTGTATAGGCCAACCCTTCAGTATAAAATTTAGATAAAACAAGATGAATGAATATTTTATATACATCCCTTCTCCATGATCCATCCTCCTATCATCCATTCCTCATTCCACCATCCTCTCTACCTTGTTTCCCTACCCCTTTGCCCTGCCCCCTCTTCCCATCTCCCATCTCAGTCTCCATACCCCAAAAACAACAGTGTTGTGGAGAGAAATCATGTTAACCAGTTGGGGACGGACTGAGTTTGCTACAACACACATTTCCCATAGACACCTGCCCGAGTATAAACGGTACTTGGGACTCGTCCTCAACGGGTTAAACAAATGTGTTGATTAGGCAGATGTCTGTACCATATTTATAAAGTTTATTTCATGAAATGACATAGACAGGCAGATTCAAAAAACAATTTGCAGTCAAATATATTAGGATTGCTATTCAGGGTATGCCATATAAACATTCATATTTTGGCGTGTGGGAGTAACACGATTATCATCTTCCAAGTTCGGAAAATGTCACATCTGAAATTTCAGAGCATTGTTTCAAACTAGAACTGGATAATGAATCACCATTCTATGTGCGTCTGAAAGTGTGGCGACCATCGAACAGTACAACTCGGCGGGGCTTAATGTGAGTGTGCGCAAAAGATGGCCAGAGGGAGGCCAGGCAGGGACTAGCAACAACATCATGACCATTAAACAACATGCTCAGTGGGAAACTGCCCATCTATACCATGTTTTCCAGAATGGCTGAGATTATGCATTTGATGAACAGTCTGTCATCTATATGATGATCATTCATATATTGTTTCTTTATCAAGTTTTGCTATAAACTAGTTTGCATCTGAACAGGGTATAATATCTCACAGATGATTCACCAAGCCCACATCAAAGGGATCAGATTACTGACTGATTACTGTCTCTTAGTCTTAGTGGTGTCAAGTTTACATGGACATTGAAAAGTGCATGCAAACTTTCCATTGTTCATGAAATCCAGTCATCGTGATCCACTGTGTAAGTTGTAAAGGCTGGAGATTTTTCAAAGGTTCAGTATTCATGAAGAGATATTCAGTTAGATAAGGCATAGGCTTTGGCTCGTTACTCTGTCTATTTGATACACGAACCCAAAAGGCGTATAATCTTTTGAGTACTTGTTTCTTGATTGTAATGCCTCTTACAGAAAGACCCTCCAAAGAAAGGAGAAGAAGAGGAAGAAAAAAGAAAATTGGAATTGAAATATATTAAAGGGGCTGTACAGTACAGGTTGAGGTGGGGATTCACGTTTGTTACATTCCTAAGTGAGATGATAATGAGAAACCTCTTATGAAATATGAAAGAGCATGTAATTCTAAGGAAGATTCAATGTTAATTTGATGAAAATTGGTTTTCAAATGGCTGAGATATCAAAAAAAGTGATGATAATAAAAGACTACAGGCCACGCCTTTTATTAGGATCTCTTTGTTTCACCTTGTTTTTGGATATCTCAGCCATTTCAGAACCGAGTTTCATCAAATAAACTTTTGATACCCCTTAGAATTGCATGCTCTTTGACATCTCATAGAGTGGTTTCTGAATATCTCGCAAAACGTTAAAAGCTAAATCCTCACCTCGACCAGAACTGTACACGCCCTCTAAAGCCTGTCTGCTTCCATAAGTATCCCCATATTTCTTCATGAAAAAAACAACAACGAACCAACCAAAGAGTGAGTATGACTTCATATACTGTAAATGCTGATATTTTTGTAGTACATTAACTTTCGCCTATTTTGTGCTACTTTTGGCAAATGCTATAACCCACAAAAATATCTTCACAATTTTATCAGCTTATTTTGAATGGGTTGGAAATTGCATAGTGGAAATTGCATAGTGCAAATTAAAAAAACCCACAAATATATATATTTTTTTATCCATTCAGCGCAAAAGATCACATGTAATTGCACAAAATATTGATGTTTACAGTATGGACAAGTAGACTTTGCAGCCAATTGTGGGAATGTAAATAGTCTTCTTTGGATCAGACATACAGTCATAACACTAACAGGGAGATAGGCCTAACTAGGCCGTGGGGACCTCCGAGGCCCCCCCCCCTCGACGTTTCGCGCAGTATATCGCTATCGCGAAAAGCTATCGCTGCAATGTTTCATAGCTTTTTTCTTTCGAGTCTCCCGCATCTTTTGACACCAAATTTGCGATGCCTGGGCGCGTGGTTCCGGAGTTGCGCGTGTATGTGCATGTCAGGTAAAAAATTGCTCAAAAACGTGAATTCGTGTACAATTTCAATGCAAACCGTGCTTACAGGCAAATTTCATAAAAGCACGATTATTTGGGAGTTTTATTGATCAAAATCAATTAATAACATATTTTCTTGTTCGGAACTATGTCGCGGACAAATTTCATAAAAAAAAACAATGAAAAACAAAGTCGAAAAAACAAAGAAATACGTAAGAAATTAAAAAAACAATAAAATACTTAAAGTTTTTTTCTTACATTTGCTAAGGACACTAAAAAGAATATTTACTCCAAAAATGTGCCTGTTTTGAGCTTTAGTGATTTACACCAAATTGTCCGATTTCATACATCATTATGCATAAATTAGCATAATTTAGCATAAATGATAATTTTTTGAAAGATTAACTTCATGGTACTTGAGATTACGTCATAGGCAATGTGTGTGCCAATTTTTGTCGCGATGGCGCGGTCGACGGCCGAGAACTGCCCCCCCCCCCCACTCTATCATCTACCAAAAAAAACCGGCCTACGGCTTGTAGTTAGGGTTAAACCCACCTCACCCATTCCAGCTTCACTCAACCCAACCATCAACCCTGAGCTTACAGGCCCAGTTTCAAAAATACTCCTGAAGAAGAGCAGCATAAGGTCTACCTTACCATCCATTTCCCCCCTTAGTAGCAGCGTTTTTCATTTTTACTGGTATTTGGGCATAGTGCTCATGGATCATGGAAACTACTTGTCAACAAGACATTTGATACCAGTGCCAGCACTTAAATGTGCCTTCACTGGTTTTTGCGGTTTCTTCAGGCAAGGAAACAATAACAAGCCTGTTGAAAAGATTATATTCATACAGTAGGAAAAACAAGTACCTGGCCAGGAAGAGAGGGAAAGCTGTGAAGAGATAGGAAGAAAGAGAATGAGAGAGAAAGAGAGAGAGAGAGAGGGAGGATGGAAAAGGAGTGGCCAGATGAAAGAATTGACAATAGCCCTTTTTACACAAGTTTGTGTTCCTTAACCCCGTACTTTCTCTGACCCAGGACTATCGTTACTCCCGTACCAAATTTTTCAGCTTTTTACACTCGCCAATAAATCCTGTACTAAGCTCTTGTCCTGTGCTAAAGAGAAAACTGACCTTTTTACACTCGTATTTCTTAGTTCCGTACTTTCTAAACCACATGAATATTCATGATTACGCTGTGCACTGTACTAAGTACACGCATGCACCGGCAGTACTTGATTTCCTCGTTTCTGATTGGTCAGTGGGGGTCGGACTTCGTCTCTTCTTCGTCTTCGTTTCTTCGTTCTGTTTACACTCGGTTGCTTGGCACCGCAATTGCGGTACTAACCCTGCTTTTTTGCACGGCTAGATAGTAGGGGATTATCGGTGGGGCTAGCCCACTTTGGCAAAAACAAGTGTAAACAGAAAGTGGGCTAAGGAAAGTCCGGTACCAACGGTGGGGCTAAGGTCCCCCCTTTAGCCCCACCGTTGGTACGGGACTAAGCAAAAATTTGGAAGTGTAAAAAGCCCTAATAATTCCTACTGGTTGTCCAGGCTTCCTCGATAACCTTGTTGTTGGTCAAGGTCTAAATTTGAACGGCAGAGCTAGAGGCACGAGGAATCCAAACCGTGTACCGTGTGGCAACTAGATTCTACATTTCCTGCTGCTGAACTTCCCTGGACTTGATTCTGTCAGAGACTCCAACCCCCAAACACATCGTAAATGGGAGATTCTCCTTGCCATGACCCTCAAGCAAACCGAAGACTGTGATTGCACAAACAGGCACACACTATGTGTGTGTAGCGCTTAAATCATGAACTCGAAACGCAATGTCCCTTGAGGCTGGGGTCGAGCTCTTGGGTTATAGAATGCTCTCTGATACTATTTTACCCTTGTTTTGGAACATAACTGACGAAACTAAAGTTGGGCAGGAGAAGCGAGAGAAAATACATCTTTTAAGTGGGAGACACACAGCTAGATTGGGAGAAATCCAATCTCAAGTGGGAGAAAGGGAGATTTAGCAAAAAAAAACTTCAAAGTAGAGGAGTTTTAGGGTGTGTTTATGCTCAGTTTGCGAAGGCAGAATCAGTGTTTTGAAACGCTGATTCAAAACGCCGTTCACGGTAGCACTGATTATGCTCGCTTTCTTCGACCTTGGAAAGAGCGTTTGCGATTTACTGACCTCAGCAGAGGCAGGTCAAATTGGGGAGCGCGCTTTTTTGGAAGTTTTGGCCTGAGTGTGTGTATTGTTCATGTTTCGTAGCATGTCTGATATAATTTTGAGTGCTTTACTAATAACACACGTACATGAACTGTAGACAATGATAGGAAATACGAGTATTTATTTCATTGACAAATTGTTGCCAAAATTGGAATGTATGATATGTAGTGAGCTCTTCATGCATTAATATGGCTGTCACCATGTACAGTAATGTACCAACAGGGAGCTCGAGGGATCAGCTTTGGTCTGCAAATTGTGTTTCGCAGTACAGTAATCGAAAGGTCGGCTGGCCTGGCGCACGCAATTTCAAGTGAACCGGAAAGGCGATGGAGATGACGTCATTTAAATGCGTTACATGTGATGTGAGTTGCGTTAATGCTTCCCTGTCAAACGTGATTAGTCAGAAACGCCGATCGTAAACGCACTTTTTTGTGCATTTTGAAACGACGTTTTGAAACAGCGTTTATATCAAAATGAGCAAGGACACAACCGCGTTTTGAACTAAATGCGTATCAAAACGCTGATTCTGGCCCGAAAAGGGGAAGCAAAAACACGGCCATAGTCTCTTATTTTCTTTTTTTTTTAAGGGGAGAGGGGAAGGTGTATGCAGTCAGATTATGTGATTTTTGTTCTGTAAGATTAGAAAGAAGGCTACATCATGTAGCAGGAGATTTTGCAAAAATGGCCTAAAAAAGCAGGAGAGTTAGATTTGTTTTATTCTCTTTTATTTTTTGCAGGAGTGGGGGGGGGGGCAAGGTAGATGCAATCAAATTATGTGATTTGTCTGTGTGAGTGTGTGTGTTACTGGAAAGAAGGCTACAGATACTGGACAGACGTAAATATTCACAATTGAATGACACACGCCTTAAAAATAAAAAAAACAACAACAAACAACACACTGTTAGGCAGTCACTGTAATAAAAGCTCTCCATAAAAGAGTCATCGAACTTGTACTGGGCTGTACCACAGGCAGAGAATGATGGCGTGCCAGTGGGAACAAAAGTGAAAGTTACTTTCACGTCACGATGTCACAATCAACTCAAATGACCCCGTTCGTTCATCAGAGTGCCTTTCCTTCCTGCATGCATGCACGCTTGCCCCTTCGTGAAGCTTGCTGCTCGTGTTTCGATTGCGCCGCTTCGGCTAATTTCTTAATGGGGCATCTGCCGTCACTTGTCAATCTCTGCAGATATACAGGTACCTGGGAAAAACAACGACGACAACATCGGAAAGGGGGATGTCTTCATTGATCTGCAGAATCGAAAGACAGATGAAAGTGAAATTAGCACTCTGAATAGGAAACGATCATATGATATATCCCGCAGAAGTGGGAGGTTGTTGTGCTTTGTGTTATATGGAATAGAAATGGCATGCTCAAAGAAGATGAACTCTTGTTATGTTTTTCTTTTACCTTGCTGGCCCTGGGAAGAGAGAGTGGGGGAAGTTACGGTCACATGGTTGTGATTTCTGCTTAGGTTTCTTGAACATACAAAACCCAGGGGTATTCATTTCATGTTTGTATGCATACTGGGCATCATAAAAGTTAATGATACACAGTTTAATTGGTAAAATTCTCTTTGTGACCAGATGCAAAAGACTGTAAACCACAACACCAGAAGTACGGTAGGCCTATTATAGGCCTATTATGGTCTGTAATCCATAATACTGTATACGCCATATATTTCGCGAGTCTAAATGTTCGCGAATCGGGAAGGCCGGACGATTTCGCGAGTGGTTGAATTCGCGATCGTGTAGTCCTGTACTGAAGGGAGAAATGTCCGGGCGTACGTCACATCCACATCAGGATCAGAGTCAATATTTTCATGTGTCTTTAATTTCGAGAATGGCACCCGACTCGCGCAATTTGCGAAAATAAAAACCTCGCGAAATATTTGCCGTATACAGTATCTGTAGCTGCAGGAAATGTGAACTGCCATGCATCCAGCAATTACTGACCTAGGGCTAGTCATTGTGATTAAAAGTGAACAAAAGCTTGCTACAGATGCACGGTAGCATGTTTCCAGCGGCTGTGGTCATTGATCATAATGGTTTGATATCAAACTTCTCCCCAGTAAAGATCAATTCACCGCTCTTGGCCATCGAGATGGCAGATTTTTCTTGACCCAAATTCTCTTCACCAAAATTTTGTTGACTCATTCTTGATAATGAATATCCAAATGTAATGTACATCTGTTCATTTTTCTTGCCACCAGAGTGGTCGATACGGTCACACTATGGAGCTTTATGACAACCAGCTCCTGGTCTTTGGAGGAAGGCTGGCCAACGGTTCGAGGTCCAACGAGCTCTGGTCTTTTGACCTTTCCACCCTGACCTGGGAACTCCTTCCTGCTGGAACCGAGTCAGTCCCACCTGGCATTTCACAACACTCCTCCTGTATAGTGGAATACTCCTATCTTGTCATTCTTGGAGGTGAGTTGGAAAAACAAGAGTAATTTCTTATAATGTGTAGGCCACAGTAGGGATTTCTTACACTGTACAGGCCACAGTACTTTAGTGATTTCTTATACTGTATAGGTCACATTAGGGATTTCTTATACTGTATAGGCTACAGTAGGGATTTCTTATACTGTATAGGCCACAGTAAGTATTTCTTATACTGTATCCCATAGGTCATCATAGGGATTTCTTATATTGTACAGACCACTTTGGGGATATGTTTTGCTGTGTAGTCCACAGTAGGATTTCTTGTGTAGTGGTGATTTCTTTACACTGTACAGGACACAGTACTGATTTCCTATACTGTATAGACCACAGATATGATTTTCTATACTGTATAGAGTATCAAAGTGTAAGGCCATAGCCACTCATTGCCATGCAAACTATGTCTAAACTATGTCTAAACAACCTCATCTGACCTGGTCTGTAAACACCATTGTTGCTAACCATGCTTCCACCTGGTTTCAACCCAGGCTGTAACAAAAGACTGGCATCACTTTGTAGGTGCCCTATTAGCCACCGTAGTGATTTCTTATGCTGTATAGTCCATAGTTTCTGTACTTAAAACCTGTAGTATTTTGCAAACTGAGACTTCTGAAAGCAGTGAATTACAATAGAACTTTCGAGAATGGTTACATTCGTAATTGAAGGCCACAACTAGTTGTCCCTTTTCCAAGTATCGTAGGTTAGCAATTTCCTGCCATGGGGATGGTTTACATTGCATTTGTGAAGTGGAATACAACATTTGCCCTGTCGTTAATAATTTGCAAATATCAATTAGTTCTTGGAACCCTGGATGATAAAACCACTGCAGAGAATATGGCACCTGCAGTATGCTGATGAATACAACTGTACGATTACTATCGACAGAGAGTCCATACTGCTCCGTAAAAGTAGTGGAGGTGTAAATGTTCAGTGAAAAACTGTTCACCAAAAATGAAAAGCTTGATCAATATGGATCAGTCAGGCTGGAATGGAAATAAGTGAGCATATACATCCTGTTCAATTGGTGTACAGGGTGCTAAAAACCAAATGCAGGCTTAATGGGCAAGTTCAACTCAACTACAAGATGTAGGACAAAAAAAAACAAACCCAATACTGAGGGGGCACTTTGCCTTTTATACGGGGCACTTGCTTAAATGGTCTTTTTGGTACAAATGGATGAAAGTCTTTAAAATTTTGCTTTTAAATTTTACCCTGCTCTGTGCAGTATAATTGCAGTTGATATGTTCAGTCTGAAAATAAAAATGAGCATACAATTGTAGATTTGATTATAACAGTGGATGGTACCCGGTAGTTAATTTGTGATTAAAGTCATCGACTCTGCGTGAATTTCTTGTTGCATGCGCTCAGTGCCACTATCACACAACATACTTCAACAGTTATATAATTTCACTCTTCATTTAATACACACATGTATTCAGTATAAACATGCTTTGATAGAGGCAAGCTGAATTTTCCGTCGGGAGGGCAGCTGCAGTTGACACGCTCGCTGTTCGCTATGCTGAGACGTCTGACATTTAAAACGCATAAATTAGCATGAAGTGTAGCTTGGTAGACTGCAGCACTGGATTGTGATGCAAGATATTTTGTAGGGTTCTGTACTTAACCTGATTGCATGTACATGTACATTATTTACTTTCTGTGCCTTCGATGGAACATGGAGTGGAATATTAGTGCCTCAAATTCCTATACAACAGGGCAGTGTAATAAAGTAACAGTCCATAACGATGAGATGATGTATCAAAGGGGACTTCAATATTTATTGCAAAACACTGGTGTCTATACATTGAAATATGCCAGTTCAAGAATCATCCGAATCCCCCATACTAACACTCATTGATTATTTAAAACTGTATCAATATACAACTTGTATTGTGTAAAGCTTGTACATGCTTGCACATACACTGAATGTACATAGTATGTACATACTGTATACATGCATAGTATGTAATGTATTCTTTGCAATATGTGTGGATGTACTCTTGTCTGTTTTAGCTATTTGTATGATTGCTCGCTATCTGGCATATACTGTGTGTATGTGTGTGTGTGTGAGTGTACATACAATGTACATTTGTGCTTGCTGAAATTTTTAAGTACTGTATCAAGCAGTACATGTACGTTAACCCTTTGTGGTTAACTAGTCAGTATGTAAAGCTGATAACTACATTTCGTCGGTTGAGAATGAGAACGGCGTTAAGTTGTCTCCAACTCTATGGGTTTTGTGGCAACTTAACAGTCTTCTCGTTCTCACCCAACAATTTGTAGTACACATATTTACCTTAATCATTTTAAGTATATTTCATTAAAAAAAAGCAAAATGATTTTGGAATGAAAAATTATTTTTGCAAGACTATTCATCTTTTTTTCATACTATTTTCCAATTACCTCAAAGTAAGAAAAAATGGATTATATATTTTTGTATCATCAGAATCTTTTTGCTTTTTTTGTTTCAATGCGCATCAGTATATTTTGATGTGCAGATGTTAGCAACACTGATAATGTGTGTTTTGCTAAAATCATGTCGTGACAGTCCATTATTTAAAGTCAAATATACGTAATCTTCATGGGCACAGTGTAAAAATATGTGAGTATGAAAATTTCCAACAGTGTTAGCAACACTGATAATGTGTGTTTTGCTAAAATCATGTCGTGACAGTCCATTATTTAAAGTCAAATATACGTAATCTTCATGGGCACAGTGTAAAAATATGTGAGTATGAAAATTTCCAACAGTGTTAGCAACACTGATAATGTGTATTTTGCTAAAATCATGTCGTGACAGTCCATTATTTAAAGTCAAATATACGTAATCTTCATGGGCACAGTGTAAAAATATATAGGTATGAAAATTTCCTCTCTTTTTCATATAAAGTCCTGTCACATGATCTTTCTTATCTTCCATTTCGTGTAATCGCAGGCGAGAGCGAAGATGACTTCTTCTTAGGGACCATCTACAAGTACGACCTGCAGGTTCCCAGCGGCTGGGAAGAGATCATTCCGGTCGGGGGCGTGGTCAGCCAGTTCAAGCTGAGGGACCACAGCAGCGTCTATCACTACGACACCAAGTCCATCATCGTCTTTGGGGGCATCCACGCCAACGCAGAGTAAGGTTCCCCAAGATTAACTAGGTTAACCCGTTTCACCTACAGGTTTGAGTCCTCACATCAAATCAGGCCGTGCAACTTTGTTGTTGGTTTTGTGATGCACGGTCACATATGTACATCGAAGTGTACGCTCGACAGTAACTTTCCACCCCAGTCGATATTCTTCAGCTGCCTGTGTAGAATTTTAATACAGCTGTACACAATTGAAGACCTGAAAATGAGAACGACCCAGGTCCAATTTTTTTTTTTTGCCAAATTCAGTTTGACATGGGAAATTGTAGCTTATGCATGGACTCATCTTGTGTGTTAATGATAAATCCTAATTACCCCCAGAAGTGCCTGAAATGAATGAGTGAAATCTTATATGAATGTAAAAATGACCCAAGTCCAGGACTTGGGTCATTTTTACATTCATATTATAGCGCCCTCTCTCATCACTTCTCTCATCTCATATAGCAGCCTATCCTGTATATGATTCAAAGAATGACCCAAGTCCATCACACAAAATGGCCTCTCCACAATTAATGTAAACGTTAATTGTCATAATGATATATATTCTAATTTCTATATACAATGTTGCCTTCCCATCGCATTTAGATAGAATATCATTGGACAAATTAAAAAGATATTAAGTTTTTTTAAGGTTACTCGAAATGGCCTTCCATGGACTTGGGATATTCAGACACTCAATTCTTTACAGGGATTCTCGAATATTAAATCCAAGTTGGGCCAGCCTTGCCACTTCATAGTAACCCCACGCTACTGGGTGTATAACCCGCTGAGGACGGGCTAATTTTGCTACAACACGCATTTTCCATAGCCCCCTGCCTGAGTATACTCGGGACTGGGTCCTTAAAACTCTCTGTTCACATAGATAGTGTCATTCCCCCATAGGGTTAATTCGCTGCCCTACTGCCTTCTACTGTAAACAGTAGATTAACCCTTTGGTGCCTAGAGATCTCCTGCAATACCATCCTCCACAGCAGCCATAATACAGCAGAAGGATGTATCTGACCTACACACTGGGAGAAATAAAACTGAGAATAGTTGCTTTAAAGTTTTGGCATTTGCATTTGCCTTAAAGCCACAGGATGAAATGTTTGATGGAGCTTGTCTGAGGATTTGCTTTTACACTTGATAAATTATTTTCTGCCATTTCTTAGTTCAGTCTGTTCATCACCATAATTAAAGTCAATTTGATCTAGATACATGTACACCCTTCTGGCAGCAAAATTTGACAAGAGCTGTATTAGTCTCTTTATGACCAAAGGTTGTAGTAAGAGATGTACACCATTTTGCCATCAAATGTGCCCCAAATGTGATAATATCTTGAGGTATCTTGTATTTCCATTTAAATGAAAAATCTAGCACTTATGTGAGTTGGCTATTACATTTTTTAACCCCATAGACACTCATCATTTTACACAGTAAACCCTTTTTGTCATATTTACGGCTGTACTCTCCAGCTGGAGCAGTCATCAGTTTCACACTCGTATCGCACACCTACAACAAGGATTCAAGGATTGGAATTAGTCATGAAGATTAGATAGCAGAATGGCTTGATGCAAGACTGATATGAACTAGGCAAACATACACACATACAAAATAATGTATTCTCAAGCACCCGCACTGCACACATACACATGTGTCCAAAAAGCTACTTGTATCTTATTCCAACAAACATTGATTTATGGGGGACTGTATTTTTTTTTTGTCCTGTTGTATTTTTTTTTCCTTTGAACATGACAGAATAACATCTTTAGTGTACCCTTTATCATTCCACAACACATGAAAGAATGTATGTATATATATTAAAAGTACCTAACCCCAATTTTCTCTGGTAAAGAGTTTTATACAGCATGCTACAGATGTTAGCAGCTGTTGAAAAGGAATATTATAAGTCCATGTAAACAATGTTGTCTTTCTTTCCAACACAGTCAGCGTCACAACTCCCTGTATGCCTTCCAGTTTGAGGAGCGCTACTGGACTGTGCTATCCCAGAGTAATTCCATCCGAGAGAGGTCCTTCCATTCTGCGAACATCATTGGAAACTACATGGTCGTCTATGGTAAGTCACAGGTACCTCTGTTCCGTTCAGGTGTGCCGACATGGATCTCTAGCTGTGGGACTATGGAAATGGAACATTACTCTGAAAGCTAATACCCTTTGCTTTCTTCAGAGATGCAAATTGTCACTTTTTTTGTTTTGCACCACTTTGTACTTTTTTGTTGTTGCCAAAAATACAATATACTGCAGGGTTCATGGAAAATACTATATTTTCCCAAAAGGTAAAACTACACATGTATATTGCAGGAAACACAAGAATACTGTTTTTTTTTTCATAAAAAATATGGGTTTTTTCATCAAAAATATGTTTGTTTGTTTTTTTCAGTCCTTTGAATACTGCAATGGTGTGGACCAAGTTGGTATCCCTGCTCCTTCAAGTGATACGCACAGACTGTGTGCAGAGATGCCAAGTTCAAAAAACTTTTATGAGTGAGATTTTTATGACTCGGTGTCTCGGCGCTCACGCGCATGCGCACGCGAAAGAGGAGGGTGTCCCCCTCCCATGGTAGGGAGCTTTTTTGAATTATTAGCTCTTAATGATGTGATCTGGTGCATACTTAAAGATAATAAAAAGTTTTGGTACCTCAAAAGCTTCCCTGAATTTCCTTGTCTTGGTTTGTGTTTCATGTTAAAGTACGTTGTCTGTGAGAATTACTCGCTCCAAAGTGCTCTCATGTCTTAGTAATCATGCAATAATGGTTTCGTACCAGAGCCGACGCTGACCAGCGTCGATAAATATTGTACGAAACCACTGACTGCGGCCAGCAGCGTGCAGCCCATTGTACGCATAGCTAACTGCGACCAGCAGCCCCATACGCATAGCGTAATGGGGCTTCGCAATGTAGCATTCAGGATCATGACAGAATTAGTATCGCGGGTAAATGTCAACTTAAAATCCAAAACATTTTTCGATTTGAAGACTTACCAATTAAGTTGAAGTATTGAAAACAGGCTTCGAACAACGTTTGGTTCTGCCAATAGTCCCTTTCTGTTTGAATTGATGACTGAATGTGACTCGGTCGAGAGGACCTTGGGAGAGCTACATACACTGGATACCATGGCCAGCGCATGCGCACACAAACATCTTATCCGTTCATGGATTTGAAATTTGTGTGCATGTGATGTGTTCGCATGCACTGGCTGTAGTATTCAGTGTACTGTATGTAGCTCTCCTAAGGTCCTGTCAACCGAGTCACATTCAGTCATCAATTCGAACAGAAAGGGACTATAGGCAGAACCAAACGTTGCCCGAAGCCTGTTTTCAATACTTCAAGTTAATTGGTAAGTCTTCAAATTGAAGAATTTATGGGATTTTAAGTTGACATTTACCCTGCGATACTAAATCTGTCATGATCCTGAATGCTACAATGCGAAGCCCGATTACGCTATGCGTATGGGACTGCTGGTCGCTATGCGTATGGGGCTGCTGATCGCAGTTAATTGCATGATTACTAAGACATGAGAGCACTTTGGGGCGAGTAAGTCTCACAGTGTTAGTTATATGAAAGGTACTTTAACCTGAAACACAAACTAAGACAAGGAAATTCAAGGACACTTTTGAGGTACCAAAACTTTTTATTATCTTTAAGTGACTATTTTTTACTATATTTTGAAAGGCAAAAGGGAAATATACCTTCAATTGCAACTATCACTCTAATCCTTTGAGCTATGCTCCTTAATTTTGGCCCAAATTGCAGACTTCACCAGATGCGTGAGAAAAATGGTTGCCATGCGTGAGATCGTGAGACAGACCCTAAATGCTTGAGTCTCACGCAGAATGCGTGAGACTTGGTAGCTCTGTGTGCGCACAACACACATTTTGAGTCATGTTTGAGTAGGGCTCCCTCAGCTGTCAATGTTTGCTCACTTTTTGTAAAGTCGAAGACATGATACCAGTCTGGCTTATGCTGAAGAAAATCAAACAGAAGATGTTTGCTTATGTTCTGTGTTTATTCATTGGCCTTATCAAATCAGACTTCACGTTGCGTCTGTGCAGGAAAGGTTTAGATAAGTGTTGCAGCCTTGACATGAAAACTTTGGCTGCTTTATCTTAAATGGTACAATTAGAGGAATGATATAGTTTTGGTTGAGATGGGGATTCAGGTTATAACTTTTGGTGAGATAAGTAGAAACCATTTATTTGAAATATTAAAGAGCATACCATTCTAAGAAGTATTCCAAGTTTATTTGATGAAAGCAGGTTACTGGTTTTGAAATGGCTGAGATATATTGAGTGGTCCTGATGAAGGTGGGACTCATCTTTTGTTAGGAAATCTTTGTTTTACTTTGTATATCTTTTTTCCCCTTTTTTCTTTGGATATTCTCAACTATTACAAAACCAATTTGGATCAATTAAACTATCAGTTCCTCTTAGAATTGTATGCTCTTAATTGTTTCATATAATTTTTTCCAGTTATCTTGCAAAAAATATAAATATATCACCTAAATCTCCATCTCTACCATTTAGCTATTCCCTCCTTTAATATCTATCCCACACAAAGGTTTCCTTGACTCTTGTCGCTTAGTCTTCCATAAAAGCTGGTAGTCTGAAAACGTGAATTCTAGACTGAATCCACAGAGGGGAATCATTCATTCGTAATGCTAAATATTGAAATAGTTTCATTCTTGAACGTGCAAATAAAAAGTTCTATGACTGGAATATTACTGAAAATGTGCTTAATTGAGCTTTAATGGGGGGAAGGGTTGGAAAAATGTATGACAACTTTCTTGAGATAAGGCTACTATCAACCTTATAGTAGAAGTCTTTCATAGATCAAGGCTGGATCAAGGATTTTTACGTTACACATGTTCCTAGCTGGAGGGGATACATGTAGGTCTTATTATTGGTAAACCTTTGTCAAGGTCTCTCTATGTTATTTGAGGAAGATTTCAGGAGTTCATTAATTAGTCTATTTCCTTTTATTTCTGTTAATATGAAAAATCATTTTCAGTATGTGACTTGAAACATTTTGTATATTTTTAGCTCACCTGAGCCAAAGGCTCAAGTGAGCTATTGCGATCGCCCTTCGTCCGGCGTCCGTCGTGCGTCGTGCGTCGTGCGTCGTGCGTCGTCCGTCGTCCGTCGTCCGTCGTCCGTCGTGCGTCGTGCGTCGTGCGTAAACTTTTTACATTTTCATCTTCTTCTTGAAAACCCCAAGACCGATTTTCATCAAACTTGGCAGGTAGCATCCCTAGGGGGTTAGGAACTCAATTTGTTAAAATGGGCACCATGCCCCACCCAGGGGGCCCCCAGGGGGCCCCCAGGGGGGCCCAAACCCCCAAAATTAAGGAATCTGTAAAAATCTTCTTCTCTAGAACCAGAAGTGATAGAGCTAAGTTAATACTATGAGTTAGTACATTGATGACTGTAGTTTCAAGTTTGTTCATGGCAGAATCAGGGGTGCCCCCCTTGGGACCCAGGGGAGGGGGGTGGGGAAGGGTTCTAATAGGGCCTAAATTGTACATTTTCATCTTCTTCTTGAGAACCCCGTGACCCATTTTCACCAAACTTGGCAGGTAGCATCCCTAGGGGGTTAGGAAGTCAATTTGTTAAAAATGGGCACCATGCCCCACCCAGGGGGCCCTCAGGGGGCCCAAGCCCCCCAAAATTAAGGATTCTGCAAAAATCTTCTTCTCTAGAACCCGAAGTGATAGTGCTTAGTTAATACTATGAGTTAGTACATTGATGACTGTAGTTTCAAGTTTGTTCATGGCAGAATCAGGGGTGCCCCCCTTGGGACCCAGGGGAGGGGGTGAGGAGGGGTCCTAATGGGGCCTAAATTGTACATTTTTATCGTCTTCTTGAGAACCCCATGACCCATTTTCACCAAACTTGGCAGGTAGCATCCCTAGGGGGTTAGGATCTCAATTTGTTAAAATGGGCACCATGCCCCACCCAGGGGGCCCCCAGGGGTCCCAAACCCCCCAAATGAAGGAATCTTTATAAATCTTCTCTAGAATCAGAAGTTATAGAGCTGAGATAATACTATGAGTGAGTACATTAATGACTGTAGTTTCAAGTTTGTTCATAGGAGATCCAGGGGTGCCCCTCTTGGGTAGGGGGGGAGGGGGGTGGTTGGAAGGGTCCAAATGGGGGCCTGAATTGTACATTTTCATCTTCTTCCTGAAAACCTCATGATGGATTTTGTCAAACTTGGCAGGTAGCATCCCTAGGGGGTCAGGATCTCAATTTATCAAAATGGGCACCATGCCCCACCCAGAGGGCCCCAGGGGGCCCCAATCCCCCCAAATTAAGGAATCTTAAAAAAAATTGGGCCTTTATTGTACATTTTCATCTTCTACTTGAGAATGCCTGGTCAAATTTTGGTAGAGCTGTGAATAATTTAGGTTAGTGACTGCGTGAAAGGTGAACTTGCGATACTCAGGTGAGCGCTAGACCCGCGGGTCTCTTGTTTTTTCTACTTTTTTTTTTTTGTGTGATAGAAGCCATGAGTGTGTATCTAATGCTTAGAAAGAGAGCCAAACAAAGCCAAACAAACAAATAAGTAAAAATGTTCCAGTGAGAAAAAGACAAATTGTCTCACAAGACGTGCATGACCTTCGCAAAGATATGTGATTGCGCTTTGTTTGAATTATGATAAATGTCAAAACCGTGATTATATAAACTGTTGACATTTCCTTCAATTTATGATATTTCTTTGTTTGCTTTTGGTGTTTGAAACTTTAGGAGGCAACGTCCACGACCACATCATAGCCTATCAGGACCTGGACCACACCGACGACTACGGGGTCCACGAGAAGTGTTTTGAGGAGGGCGTGGAGCTCTACCACCTGGGCTGTCACAAGTGGATCTCCTTCAGCGAACTGGCCCAGGACTTTATCGGTAGGACCAGTCCCAAACTTCCTCTTTTCGGTGTTTAGGAGTTTCTTGCAAATGTCAGCCTCTGCACACACTGAGGAAAAGAGTAGTCTTATTTTCTTCATGGTTTGTTTGATTTTGCACAGTTTTCGACAAATTGATCATGTAACTATTGAGATAGTAGTAATAGTACTGTAAGAGTTGTTTCTTTCGCGGTGGTTTTATTTTTGCGCTTTGAGGTTGGACCGCGAATTTAACATCACGCGAAAATGTTTTGAATTCGCTGCTTGTTACAACCTACGCTATTGCGCACATGCACACACAAAGATTCCGCGCTTTAAGTGTATTGATGGTCAACACACACACAGCGATACCGCGCAATGTAGGTACAAGCATCTTATAAAGTACTCGAGAGACGGGATTTCGGGTAAGCTTGCCTTTAATTCTAATTTCTATTTAATGAATGAAAGAATAATTGGATTATAGTTTGGGTTTTCATGTGCAAAATTAAACAGTTTTTGCCAACTGTGAATTCACAGATTTTGCCGACCGCGAATTTAAACACACGCGAAAAAGTCGGCACCGATGGAAACCGCGAAAGTATCTGTACGCGAAAGAAACCACTTTTACAGTAGTAGAAGTAGTCAGAGTGGTTGCCATCTTCTTCACCGTCATGGTAGTTGTCATTGTTATAATTGTGGTAGTAGTAGTAATAGTAGTAGTAGTTGTTGTACTGATAGTAGTGGAAGTTCAGTATACCTGCCATAGCGACCACCTGTCTATAGCGGCCATCTGCCGTATATTACTAAACTCATTTCCCCCAGTAGAAAAGTCATGTAAAAGACCCTGTCAATAGTGGCCCCCTGTCTACAACGGCCATTTTTTTTTGTGTCTCCCTTGGGTGGCCACTGTAAACAGGTGTGACTGTAGTAGTAGAAGTACATATAGTAGTCGTCGTTGTTGTTGCTGTCGCCGTGTTATCATTGCCGTCATCGTCGAGGTGGTAGTAGCAGTAGAGACCACCTTGTCAGACCCATCGACACATATTCTTACTTGTAATTTCTGATATAGAGTCGCTATTAATCTCGAGTAAAATCTCACAGCTTTAGTGCGTGCATTTGTAAAAGTCGTAATTATAATCAGTTAACCATTAAAGACTTGATTGACTGAAGTGTGCTCATTTTTGCCATATGACGTTTTTCTCTGTCAGGCAAAGTTCTGCTTCTGCCTTTACTTTTGCAGCATTTCATTTTGTTAGATTGTGGCTGTCCATTTCAAATTAAGGAGTGTTTTGTCCATATGTTTCCTTTTTTTTTTTAAGACCCTGTAGATCGTAACTCATACAGCATCACAAGTGGACGATTCCATCATGCGGCGGTGGTGCGTGACGAAACCACCCTGATCATCGTCGGAGGTTACAACGGTGTCACGCTTGGAGACGTCTTGGCCATCAAGATGCCCGGCTCAGTGGCCACCAACCCCGCGACGAGAAACGAAAGTCGGGATCTCTGCACCATGCATATGAGGTAGAAATTTAGTGGAGACGAGTGAAGGGGGTGAAATTCAGAGGAGATACAAAGTGTGATGTTGTAGCCTTGGTTACAGAAAACCTCACCCAGCCCGAGTGTTTATTTGTGCACCGGTTCCTGCGACAATTGCTCCCATGAAATAACCCTATCTGTACGTTATGCCAAACATAAAACCTACCCCAAAACATAACCTTAATCCTAATCCTCACATCTATTGAGATTGTCGAAGATGATCGTGGTTGTGGGTAGATCGTCAATTTGTGTAACAAAACTGATAAGATGTGATCCAAACAAAAGGAAGTAATATGATACTTATTATGATCATGATTATGATTTTGATTTCTATAATGATCATTGTCACAGTGAACCTCTCGTAAGTTTAATCTCGTGGGACTGACTTAACATCTTTGACTTAATGTACAAGAGATAAAACAGTAGAAAATAATGACAAGGGAATGGTTCAAAGTATCAACTGAGGGAATATATGACTTTATGTGAGTTTGACGTATGCAAGGTGGACTATATTTTCATTATGATCATAATTGTAATTATTGTTTCATACCATGCCGCACATTGCCTTTGAAATATCAACCTGTTGAGGACAGACTGATTTTTTACTACAACACGCATTTCCCATAGACACTTGCCCAAGCATACTCAGGACTCGTCCTTAACCCGTTAAAGTGTGAAGTGGCTAACCAACTGAGAGGAAAGAAAAAGTAATTTGTACCCTTGTGTGTGTAGGAGTTAATACTGAACTGGCTCATTCATATAGTGCATCGATTGCAACCCACGTGGCCTTAAGCAGTTCAGCCTCCGATCAGATGTAGTCATAAAGACAATATTGATAATCCACCAGCTAATCTACCTTCAGTGACCACTACACAAACACCATACATCCTCTGTCCTTTCATTGCAACAGCCTTGATGACCAAATGACCTCGTGAATGCAAACTGACCGCTGAACTCTGTGACTCACAAACTGACCACTAAACAGGTTGACTTGCAAATTGACCTCCGAACATAATGAGTCACAGATAACCTTTTGACCGTTACAAACTATTCTAGATAACAAAACAGTGCAGATTTTTTTTTTTTCAAAAACAAAGAATTTTTGTACATAATAATCTAAAAAAAAATGTACAACATATTCCTGCCCTGATGTAGTAGTAAAAGTGTGTAAATGCAGAATGTATAGAAAATTACCTTACAGTGTATTTGCTTAATTTGCTTGCTATAGAATTTCAGTACATTGGAATGTCCTGTTAATTAGATTAAGATGACAAGCTACAAACGTGTGTAATTTGAGTGCATTTTCTGCATAAATGGGAGGAAAACTGAAAAAATAATGGGAATTTCATGAAGAAAGTCATATTGCACATTTGATTGAGACAAATTAGGAATGACAATAGAAATAATTAATTTTACCATGCATTTATTATTTCAAAATACCTGATGGGACACAGGCACGCCAAGTTCGATCCCTATCAGTTGATGAATGGCTGGTTGGGGGGGGGGGGGGGGGGGGAGGGGTGTAAAATATAAGATTGAACTCAACTGTTATCTAGGCCATTAGCCTGCAACGAGATCTCAAGCAGTGTCGTGCAGTTGTTCACCTAAAATACAATACAGTGGAAGTTTGATAAGCTCTTCCCACACGGCTGAGAGCACTTTACCGAAACCAAACTTTTGACGGGACCAGGTTGCAAATGTAATTTAAATAACACTGAGAAAAGTTATGTCTGAAATGACACGCACACACCTATTTGTATGTGTAACACATATACAGAAATCAAAGCCGATCATAATCGAACGTTGAGGACCCAAACCTGTGTGACTTTACAAAGTCTTGCTTGAAGTACCTGATAAGTGTATTTGCTCTTTCAGCATAGTTTACAGGCACTGTGCATGGTTATAGGGGATGGCTAAAAGGGGGGGGGGGGTGATACAGCTCAAAGAAGACTTTGATAAGTTGCAGGGAATACATTTAATTTCCCCTCTCGAAACTGAATAGCAATTTTAGTTGATTGAGATATGTATTTTCAAGAATCTGGTGTACGATTTTACGTATGCATAATGAAATTGCTACACAAATAAGATTTTGTATAGCAGTCAAATCACTATGTGATACCAGGAAAATTGTTCCCTGAGATGGGACCTTGGAATAAGAGGAATTGCTGTTTTTCCCCCTCAAAGGACTAAATGTGAATAAATTTGTTCTTCCTCCCCTTTCACAGTGATACAACCTGTGAGGTGGATCCAAGCTGTGGCTGGTGCACTGAGCCGGCCGGCTGCCTCAGCTTTTCAGCGAGTCAGGTGAGTTGGGGGCTGCAGTGATGCATGCACTGATTCAGAGCTGGCAAATTTCCCTAAAGGTCCTGTTTACCTTTGCGAGCAGTGATTTCAACTAATGTTCAAGATATCACATTTGATGCATATGTGTAGGTCTGTTGTGTCACAAAACATCCTACCATATAAAATTTTTGCAATTAAGCCTAAAATATAAGGAGATATCAGTGTTTTTCTCAATAAACCGCAACTGTAGACGGGTAAGTCTGGAAACTTTCTTATTATAACTATTGTTCACATTTTGTGTATATAACAACACTTAACATCAGTTATATGGATTCAGATTTTTACAGTGGTTGTTTCTATCCATAACTCACATTTTAGAACTATTTTTAAAGCACTAAAGCTGGGTTTTTGTTTCATCTGCAAATGGTAAATTATGCCTTTAAATGTGCAGGAAGGGTCCCTTGAAAACTTGAGGGATATTTCTTCTTATCCTGACTGGAGAATGTATAGAAGTCTAATCCCCCACCCCCACCATGAGAGGGGGAGGGGTTCTCCCCTTGTAGTTCAAACAGATAAGAGAACAAAGCAAAAACAAGAACAATAGTCCCAGATTGTGAGACTTAGGGGTGAGGGGGAGTTTGGGTTTTTAGTCTTCAGGGGCTGCCCTTGTACAAGCTGGCCATTTTAGACAAAATTTGCAGAAATTAAGCAAGCATGTGACACAGGGCTAGCATCCATACATAGAGACTCTTTAGAGCTGTGATGTTGAGTGTCAAATGAACGGAAGCAATTAAGGGGGGGGGGGAAACAATTTGTAGGTTATGATGTTTAAGTATTCTTTCTGCTCAAAGCATTACTGTATACGCCATATATTTCGCAAGTCTAAATTTTTGCTAATCGGGAACTCCTGACCATTTCATGAGTGGTTAAATTTGCGACCGTGAAGTCCTGTACTGAACGAAGAAGTGTATACGTGTATGTTACATTCACATCGAGATCAGAGTCAATATTTTTTGCGTGTCTTTAATTTTGCGAATAGCACCCGACTCACGAAATTCGTGAAAATAAAAACCTTGCGAAATATTTGGCGTATACAGTAGTGTATCATTCTGATTAAAAAATGTTAGATAAGACCACATTGTGGCTCATTTCCTCATAGTCTTGGTAAATACTAGTAACTTTTACTTCTCTTTTCCTGTCTTGTTCTACGTCCACCAGTCGTGTTCCGGTGATTTCACGGCCTCAACGTGCCCTGGTATCTGCAGCACCCTGATGACTTGTGAAGCCTGCATGGTGTGGGGACAGGGGCCCCAGACTTCCACCTTTGACCCCAATGTGACACGGGTCAACGGGCAGTGCGGTTGGTGCGTGCAGGATCGGCAGTGTTACCCACTCTCAGGTAAGGAGAGGTCATGTCCCTACAGGTTGTCTGTTTGCTATATGACTTGAGATGCTGTGCAGTAGTCGAAACCCACTGAATGGGACCAGGCTGACTTTTTACCTAGTCTGTGTGCCATTTATTAGCTGGCTCCCAAACCCCCAATTTCCTGAACCCTAATCAAGCGTAGCCAAAAAAGCCCGGCCTGTTTCGGGTTAAGGGATGATGAGCAGTAAGCACATAGTTTTAACTCACTGTACTTTATACTGTATAGTTCGACCTCGATTATTCAGACTTTTCTCTCAATTGGATATCTTCAAGCAGTAAAGATCCAAAAAAACTGAAAAAAAAAATTATATTATGCTGAACTAAAACTCCTACAAAAGTTAAATGATTTACTTAGATTATTCCAAACAGAAAGATGTTGTGAATTTTACATTCAAATGTTTACATTTCTGTAATAAAATGCAGCCCATATGTATTTATCGTATATTCATCTTTCAGTTGTTGTGATGAATCGTGCCTATTGATGTTTTGTGGCCAGTAGATGAAATTATTTTATTCTGTTGTTCTCGACTTCCTTCAGCTCCAAGCGGTCGATGCCAGAGTCCAGGTTCCTCGGAAACGACGTCCGGCTGGTGGGGTAGCAGTGGGACCTTCATCTCAGACTTTGCCCAGTGCAAGACCCACGACTTCCCTCCGGGCATGACGTGGATCAAGTACAGGCATCCGCAAAACTTGTCCCAGCCTGATGAGGTAAGTTTTGTTGTGATGGTTGTCAGTGAAACACATGAAACACATTTTTTTGGTAAGAGTGTTTGTGTATAGACTTATGTGATAATGTTCTTAGTCATTTGAGAATGTAGTATCAATTGCAAAATTGAAATCTCAAATGTGAGTTCCTTCTCCTTCTCTTTCTCCTCCTTCACCTTTTCCATCTCCTCTTCCTCCCATCAGCTTGCCATCATTTCCGAGACTGTGCAGACTCTGGAGTACAGTCCTCAGTTTCAGCTGGAGACCCTCCAGGGGGGCACATACACGGCGGTCTACAAGGGCTACGTCTACCCCATGGAGGCTACCCCATCCCAATCTGAGACCCTGAAGGTGTGGCTGAAGGCCACTCGGGCTGACGCCGACCTCTACATGAGCACAGATGCAGACTCGGCTAACAAGGTGTGTTTGATCACCCCTCCTCTGTCTCCTTTCTCTCACTCTTATACTGTAAAGGAATTTTTACCTCCGCCAAGGAAGGAGGAGGGTAAGCGATCATCGGCGTTGGTTTGTCTGTTTGCAAAATAACTTCAAAAGTTGAGAAATGATGTCAATGAAACTTGCAGTAAAAGCCAAGGATGATACAAGGTACAGATGATTAAATTTTTAAGTGGCAAAAGTTTCATGCCGCGAATATTTCCGGTGTTACACTAAAGACATAGTTGCAATATTTCTGAAGTTTTATTCTGATCTGCAATCTGTGTATGTTGAGTGTGTCTTTTATTATGTAAGATGTGTATACATGTTATTCTGTATTTTCTTTTATCTTTGCCTTGTGTCTTTTGTTTAATCCAGGAGGCACCCTAGACCTTTCACGTCACATTGTTGAATAAAGAATGTTGAACAAAAATTCATCTGTTGTAAATTTCAGGAGCTGATTGCCTCCGTCAGTAGAAGTGAAGAGTCAGCCGTGCTGGCCAGCCGGGACGTCTCCGGCGAGGCCATCTTCCCAGACACATCAGCCGGCCAGCGGTACTACACCGAGCTGGTCCTGGTCCAGGAGAAGCCCATCCAGATCTCCCTGTACCGCATCCTGTCGCAGATGGAGCTGCTGTGGAATGGGGACATGCAGTCCAGCTCTTCCACCTACCAGGTGAATAGCGCCCTCTGTGGTTGAACAGTAGATAGTGTAAAACATCCGTATTTTTGTGCGATTACTTTTTTCGCACTGAGCGGCTTAAAGACATATTCGCGGGTTCTTGAATTCGTGCTGCACGATTGTCAACTCCTTCCAAATGTACCGAAAAAATCGTGGAGATATTTTCGCGGGTTTTAGAATTTGCACCGGCCAAAAGTAGCGCAAAATGCGACCAAATTTATTCACTGTCACTTGTTCTCAAGAAAGAGTTGGCACAAATCAGAAATATCCCAGAAGTATCCTGTCCAAAGCAGAGTAGTTCTCTTCACAAACGTGCAAACCTTTATACATGTAGATAGATAGATAGATAGATACTGTACGAGCTGAAATTTTCGCAAATTGGTACTTGGAGGACATTTTCACGTGTTGTTAATTTTGCGATTGCGAGGGCCTAACTGAACTTAGTTATTCGTGCGTTGTTATTTTCGCGTGTTGTTATTTTCGCGGTTCAAAGGCGATTCGCAAAATTCGTGAAAATAAAACCACCGCGAAAATTTCAGCTCATACAGTAGATAGATAGATACATAGATAGATACATGTAGATAGATATATACATACATACATGCATGCATACATACAGCTGTACATACACACATACATACACTGTCAGAGGTAGATAGATGGCTTACTGGATAGATAGATAGATGAATGGATAGATTGGTAGTAACTATATGTGGTGCATCATCGCATTACCCTGATAAAGTCAGAGACCTGACTTCTTGAAAGTCTTTTGTTATCGCGTAAGCCGTTAGGGAAATGGTTGCTTAGGAATGTCACCTAACAATAACTGTTCGAATGCGATTAATGTGAACAGGGCTTCAGCGCAGAATACATCCAACCGTATGCTTCCGACTCCTGCACGGAGTACTCCACATGCTACGGCTGCTTGACAGATGCCTCATGTGGCTGGTGTCCGCTGAGCGGCACGTGCGAGGAGCGCAACGGGGCCACCCTGGCTATGGGCCACTGCGGCACAGCCTCGCGGCCAATCGAACACTACCTCGTCATTGATGTGGAGAGCTGCGGCAACTGCAGCCAGTACTGGAACTGCGATCACTGCACCTCGGTAAGCGGGATTTCGTTTTGGGGGGCTGTTCATAATGTGTAGTCATTTTAGGCAGTGAAAATGAATATTATTTTCTCTTTTTTTTAATCATTTGATATCAAAAATTTTTAATTTACCTTTTGCAAAGTGCTTGCTGATTCACTACTTCAAATTCAATTCAGATTTGAAATCTGTTCATTTTTTTTTTTAACAGAACACAGATTAAGGTATGTAGATAAGATAAAAATACAGCGAGATCAGTTTGCTAATATCATTTTGAAATCAGTATGCTTGCCATTGTAGTAAATGGTAAGCATTAACTATGTTCAGTGAGAAAATAGAGGGACCCACCAAAAAGCTGTGCTTGTAGTATGCAGGTCCCTCAAGAAGATCCAAATAAATGGATGACGAATGAACTTTCATACAGATATTGTTATTATTTTTCGTAATCTCCGTTGTTCGTTAATATGAGATCCCACTCGCAGTCAGTTCATTCGTAGCATGTGTTTCATAGCGGTCAAGTCGCCATATTGAGCTCGAAATTTCGCCGATTTTCTGTCACTTTGCGATCTGTCGCGTTCAAGTTTTCGGGGGTTCATAGGTTATTTTACCTCCCCAATCGTTTGGTGTTGTTTTTGGAGAGCGATGGAAGTGAATTTGGGTTAGATATAACCCACAACCAAGAAAACAGGTCCAGGGCAGGACATTTGACAACACTCTAGGACAATAGACACGAGGACATGAATAAAGAGATAGAGGACGATGAATCAGTCAATTTACCTTGAATGTAAGCCAGTTCGTAATTAGCTCATGTACACATAAATGGCCCTTCTTTTTTTCTCAATTGGTTAGGCACTTCACTCATTTTCAAAGCAGCATAATGCATGAGCTTGCCTGACGTAACAATTAATGGAATTCGTATTTACAAAAAAGACTGAACTTGCTTTACAACCAGGTGACCAGAAAAGTCTGTCAGTTGACATTTTAGCAGGCATCCATTTCATTGTTTTGTATTGAATACAATAACAACCGTACGGTTACCCCTTTCTTTTGATATTGCCAAATACCAGGCTTGCTGTCGGGTGGATATGCTGGCAAGCACTGTTTAGATAAGGATGACATGAATAATCATCACACCACAGAGGCTAATCTCAATGAATTTACAAACCAAAATGCCTGGTGGTACGAATGACCCTTTTTTGCTCGTGTGCAAAGTGGAATTACGAACTGCTCTATTTCCCTTTAACTTGATTTTTGATGCCTTTTACCTCCGCCAAGGGAGGAGGTTATGTTTTCGGTACCGTTCGTTTGTTTGTTTGTTTGTTTGTTTGTTTGTTTGTTTGTTTGTCTGTGTGCAAAATAAGTCAAAAAGTTTTGCACGGATTTGGATTAAACTTGCAGGAAAGGTTGAAAATGACACAAGGAACAGATGATTAAATTTTGGTAGTGATCAGGTAATTTTTATGAAGGATTTTCGGTATTTTGCCAGGTAGGGTCAATGAACTTGGGAGTTCAAGCTGCGCATTTTTGAGGTTTTCATGCTCGCACTGAAGTGCGTGCTCTTGTTTCTGCTGGGGCGAGGCGCGCCGCGCATCTGAGGGTTTATGACGTAACAAAGGCTTATATGTATTGGGAAATCGAGTGATTTTTCAGTCGGTGGAAATCACTGATATCTATGGAGAAGCAAGATAATGGTGGAAAGTACCTGCTTGGCGGAGGTCTGCGCTCTCAAGAGTGCTTTTTTAGTTTTTTTCACTGTGTCCATTTTCTCTTTCCCTACAGGATCCCTTGTGTGAATGGGTTGCAGGTAATGCCTCCTGCACCAGGCGAGGGCGTTTCGACATCGCAGTCAGAGACGTTGACCAGTGCAACCCACGTTGCCACGAGTAAGTATGACTCCAAATGTGTGAAACCAGTGGGAACTCAAACACGCAGAAAGAAAACAAGAAAAAAGAAAGGGAAATAAGGACTTGACAGAGTACCATTAATGTTCTTAATGGAGGATTTGTGCGTTATAGTGAAAGAGTGTGGTAGAAAGATATGAGAGATGAAATTCCTGTTAGTGGAGTAAAAAATGCCATGTTTGCTATGTTAGACTCGATTGATTTATTGTTCCTGTGATTTCATACTATAATACTGTAAAAATGGATATTTTTGCACTATTAATTTTTTGCGCCTAGCGGGGTAAGATGAATTGGCCTGATCTTAATTGTGCGGAATCAGGATGTGAATTACTGGAACATACGGCATGCAAAACTATTTGCGTGCTTTTATTTTTCGTGCTAGCTTCTGGTTGTGCAAAATGCATGAAAATTCCACTTTTACTTCAGGCTACACCACAAGACTTACGGTTGATCAATTAGTTTGTGACCAAGGTAACAATAATGATTACCATTGCTGATGATGCATGGATTTACAGAATATTTACCAAATTATCAATTCTTAAGCTGTCATATTTCAAATATAAACTTTGACGCTGTTCCGAGCAATGCACCATTGTGTCTAAAATCCTTGTCAGAGGGGCCTACCCGATGATCAGAATAACAAGTTGTTTTACTCATGTTTTAAATCTCTTCCCCCCCCCCCCCCCAACAGAATCACAGACTGTAAGAGTTGCATTGACATCAAGAAGTGTGCTTGGTGTGCGGACACTGGCACCTGTTTCCATTTCAATACCTACATCTCATCCTTCGTCCATGGCGAGTGCTCCCATTGGTTTGATATGTGAGTACATCTTTCATTCCTGTCAGATTGAAATGGTTAGCTTACACACTCGGCCTGAATGCTGCAACTTTTTTTATTACTTTGTCTTTTCGTTGGCATCCATTCGTCTCAAAGAGACGATGACGTATCACATGCTTGACACTAAATTCTTTTTCTCTTGTGACCCATTCATGCCACTAAAATTATTGAATCTGAAATTTTTTTGGCCTGAAATAAAAGGAACTACGCAAATTCATTTTGAATTTTAGCTGCTTGATCAGGCCACCAAGATAGCCTTTTTGGAAATTTGATAGCCCAATTGCAATATTTAGGTGGCCCAGGCCACAACTAATGTTGAGCCCTGCATATAAGCACACCGTGCTTGTGAAAGAGAAAATATGTTTGATGGTAAGAAAGATTGTGAGGACCTATTGCATTTCTTAGAATCATTGTCTTATACATGTATATCTTTTCTTTTTGTTGCTGATGCGAACAGGGAGGATAATCAGTGCCCGTCGTGCTCGGCCCACCAGACTTGCGGGGACTGCCTCAACACTTTCCAGTGTGGCTGGTGTGGGAATGTCAACGACCCCATCATAGGAGTGTAAGTTCATACGTGTACCCGATGTTTGCCATCTTCTCAAATCCCCTCAAACTTTTTCAAGCTGTTTCAATGTCTCACACCATCACTCGTGCTTTTACAAACTGGCCTTGTTTACGATAGGAACCAACAATAGACAATTTAGCTGAAACTTTACTTTCGTAGGCGATCAATATTCTGTTTTCTTTCTTTGAAAATCATTTTGGGTATTTTCACATGATGTGATGAAGGAAAGTTAAGGAGTGTATAAGTGTTGATATAATTTTCATTCTTATTGGGTTGCTGATTTTGTTTGGTGTGATTTTTCAACAAGTTGCAGTTTGCAAAATCAAGCCCCCTTCCAGAGTTTCATTTTTACCATAATACTTCTGAAAATAAAATGAAAATAATTCATACATGCCTAAAGTAACAGTTTTGCGATAATACTTCTGAAAATAGGACAAAAATAATTTATAGATCCCCAAAGTAAAATGTTTGCAATACTACTGAAAATAAAATGAAAATAGTTGAGAAAAAAGCAGCAGTAATCCTTGCCAATTTTGATCAATTTTTAACAACAATATCAGTGCATTGCTCTCAGTTGCATGTGGAGGTCGCTTTCCATTTGAGCTCAGCTCCTAGAGCCCCCTTTTTATCTGGTTTTACTGCTCTGCTGCACCGTTTCAAATGTGCAGGTGTCACAATGGGGATTTTGGAGGCACCTTCTCCGACTCCAACTGCACGGAACTCGTCGCCGCGGCCCACAACACCAGCCTGGCCGACCCCGCCGACTGGTCCTACGCCATCTGCCCGGACGTGGATGAGTGCCGGCTGCTGCGGCACGATTGTCACGGCAACGCTACCTGCATCAACACCCACGAGGCGTACGAGTGCGTGTGCAACTACGGCTACGAAGGCGACGGCAAGGAAGAGTGCAACAGGACGTAAGTGACGATGATTGGAAGACGGGAGTCACATTTTTTTGGTGTTTTTTTATTGTTCCATATTCCACATTTGAACAAAATAAACCATAAACATAACTACACAAAAGCGTGGATGAATTGTCAAGTACTGCATCTAAGACGATTTAACATGTGAAATATGAGGAATCTACATAGAAGCATTGCTTGTAGGGTGTAGATTCTGGGCATCATAGTCTAGAGATACCAACTGCTACTTTCTTGCAGTATTTAGTACAGTTGTTTTTATTTTACCTAAACTACTGCAGGTTTCATTGAAAATACTGCTTTTTCCTAATCTTATTTCGCTACACATGTCTATGGCAGGATAGGTAGAAAATTTGCTTTTCCATTAAAAAGAGAAATATGCTTTTCAACCAGTCTGAATACTGTGATGCCGTTTACAAGATCGGCATCCGTGATGAATACTGAATATTGACGTTCATGAAATTGATTCAAGAATGCAGCCAATCAGAAGTGCTGAAAATGAGTCAGGTGCACACTCTTTATATTTTCACTAATATGTATGTAAGTGCAAAGAGCGACCAACAAGAAAAAATGTGTAACTACTCTGGGTTTTAACGCTGTTGCAGATTATGGATCCTTCCATGCAAATGGTACAAACTAATACCATTGCTTTCTTGATTTAGTCTGGCTACGTACATATGAAAAATGTCTCTCATTGATACATTCAATTTCGTGACGTTGCTTCAACAGATGTTATCACACCTGTGAGTACGGCCGCTGCAGCGGAGCCCCCGACTACGAGTGCATCTGTGACTTAGGATGGACCGGGCTGAGCTGTAACATAAGCTGTGGCTGCAACAACCACAGCACCTGTGTGAATGGTGTGGGACTATGCGATGAGTGCCAAGGTAAACAGGCTGTAGACACCATGTTTTCTCTCTTTGGTTTTGGATGTATTTGTGTTTTATACATGTATGTATGTCCTTCCAGGCCCAGTAGTGAGCTGGTGATAGTGTAGAACCACAGTTGGAGCAAAAACTACTTACACATTGTTCACATTTTGATTTTTTTTATTTGATATGTTGAGCTGATATGTTATGCATCTTCATGTCCCCCACATAAAGTCAGTCAGAGATCATAATAAAAAGAACAAGAAAAATGTGCACAAAACCATCTTTAGCAGTATAACCTTTACAGAATTCTTATATTTTTTCCCCAAAATTTTCCTTGCAATGAATTAGGCCAATTATATATTGATATAAAGCTTAACAGGTTATCTGCCGAAAAAAAATATATGTATATTTTCCTCATGTTATATGGCTCTCATGATGATGCATCACATGTGAGTTTAAACTTGTAAAAGGCTCTTTCGGCCATTAGTGCTCCACCCCACACCATAATGAGACAAGCTATCAGGAATGCTATAGAATAAGAGTTGTAAGACAGACTTCCATGAGTTCATCATCACCCCATTGTTGTGTGATGGCAGTCTTCATGTGCATGCCATGTCAGCTGCCATAAATTTGAGATAATTTCAGTGATAAGATGATAGAACAAGGCAAGCTCTGCCATTTACTTTGTTTCTGCATCCTCACAGTACTCAGAAACTGATTTATTCAAAACATGTGAATTGTGTTGCTCATTGCTGGCCAAGGATTGAATTTCAGATCAGGTTCTGCTACTTGTGTTAGATCGTCCATTAAACAAGATGATATCAAGGATTAGCAGAATGGAAAGCGTGCAAAATTTGATTCTGGCAGTTTTCTGAGATGAAGTTGAACTTTTTCTGTCATGGGATCTGCCTTACTTCACAGATTGGTCGACGGGAACGTACTGTGAGCTTTGCCTGTCTGGTAGCTATGGCAACGCCACCATGCCCGCGGGCTGCCAGGAGTGCGACTGCCACGGCCACGGCAACGCGTCGCTAGGCAACTGCCATGGACAGACAGGGGTCTGCTACTGCACGGGAAATACGATCGGGGACCACTGCGAAAGCTGCGCGGAGGGCTTCTTCGGAGAACCACAGTAAGGAAACCTTCCCAGCATAGAACTAGGAATTTGTATAAGACAGTTTCAAGGTCTTTTAAGTCGACTTCCATCATATTTCTATATTAAGGACAATATACTGTAGATAGACAGATACTGTATACGGCGAACATGGTTTGCAAGGTTTTTATGCCTCCGCCCGAAGGGTGCCGGAGGCATTATTATTTTCATGAATTTTCCAAGTTGGGGTGCTATTCGCAAATTTGAAAACATGCAAAAATATTAACTCTCCTTCTGACACTTTAAAATGTGATGTGAACGCATACATTTCTCTTTTCAGAACTGTAGTTCATGATCGCAAATTTAACCACTCGCGAAATTGTCTGGGAGTTCCAATTCGCAAAGAATTAGACTTGCTAAATATATGGTGTATACAGTAGATAGAATAGGTTGATAGATGGTATTAGGTACATAGTGTGAGAGAAGGGGCTTTCATCTTACCTCAGGAGTATATCAGTGTGTGATACAACATGATTATCATGATGAACTTAAATAGAAATGGATGGCCTTTTGTGAGTAGAAAAAATATGGAGAAAAGGATGAGATATAATGACAATGTGGTAGATGTTTTCTGCATTATCTATACAACTGTTAGTGTGGTTACAAACTGACATATGCATTTACAATGTATGTTTACCTTGCAATTTCGAGTGATACATGATAATGCATTTTTAAACTTATCTTTCACCATAGCAACGGAGGCAAGTGCTACCAGGAGTGCCATGGGCGGACCGTCATCACCTTGGCCCACTCCTCCAGCCTGGGATCGTACGAGGGGGCCGGGATGGCCGATCCCGGGCGGGGCTACTGTCTCTGGATCCTGACCCCCTTCGGCTCACTGGAGGAGGCAGCGGGGGCCACCAGATCGCCTGGTGCCGTGGTGCTCACGGTTGATGCCATTGATGTGGCGTGCGGGGTGAGTTGTGTTGTTAGCGGTAGAGGGTCACAAGTATACCTTCTTAAAGAGGCAGTACTGCCCTGCTCTCGAGTAAAATTGATTGCATAACACTGTATGAGATCATTTCCACACCAAGCAAAAACTGGATGAAAATAAGGTAAAGAGAATCTTGAATGTGTTTGGGTCAATTAATTATCAACTACATGATTGCCCTTTCCCTGAAAATTTCTATACCTCCATTCTTTCTTGCATCTCTTGTAATTTTGATTCCACAGCTGAGCAGATGTTGAAGAAGTATCCAATAGTTCGCTCCTATATTGTGTCTTGCCACATTATTTGCAAGTTATTACATTACCAAAGTCCTGTCATACCAGAGGGCTTCAAATTTGCAAGGCATGGATTACACTTGACCCGTTGAGAATGGACTGATTTTGCTACAGCATGCATTTTCCACAGACACCTGCCCGAGTATACTCAGGACTTGTCTGGAATGGGTTAAAGTAATTCCTTGCCCGTGCTCACATTGTGGTTTCTACGTAAATCTCTCAAAAATTCTTGACTTTTCACTCTTCCAATCCACAGAGAGATAGCGTCTATGTGTACGACGGCGTGCCGCAGTACCTCCACGAGGACTTTGCCGCCATGGGGGAGAGTTCGGAGATTGGGGTCTACTGTGGCCACGACGACAACAGTTCCCTCCAGGCTACGGCCTATTCCGGTGAGCTCATCGATCTTCATTAATCGGAATCGTATCCGCAATCATCATCAATCATTGTCTGTTTTTGCCCTTCTCTTTTGAGATGGGTGCCCCATTTCCCCTTGTATGGTTTTTCTCCAGGCGGCCCTGTATGTGCTAGCCACCCAGATATTTTAATGTCCTATGTGTGGGTCTCAGTTCAGGCCATATGTAGTCTGCCCTAAATGAAATAGATCAAAAGTTTGTGAAGATGTTTTCTTGCCAGACTCTGCTGATCAGGAAAGCGACATTTCACTAAAGAATTGAACCCCTCCCCTTTGCCACAAGTTTTTATTATTTTTGCCACAGGTTTGCATCAGACACAAACCACCTGCACAATGATACCGCCCCCTCTTTTGTGCAACTTTTTTAGGTGAATACTTTAACCCTAAAAAGACTGGGCTATTTTGGTAGCTCGAAAGACTGGGGGGGGGGGCCTAAAGGGCCCCCCCTTAAGATCTCGGCCGTGGATCGCGCAATCGCCGCGGAAATTTGCACAATGGTAGTGTGCGATGTAATCTACAAGATCGTATATTTAAATTTTCCAAAATAGTCTTCTTTTATTTTATTTTGATTAATTATGCTAATTTATGCGAGAAATCAGACTCTTTGATCTAAATCAGTAAATAAAGCTCCAAAAGTGCTCATTTTTGGTCTAATTATTCTTTGTGGCATTCTTAGCAAATGTACTTGAAAAAAAAATTCGGTATCAAAATTAATTTCTTATTTATTTTATTGTTTTATGAATTTCTTATGTATTTCTTTGTTTTTTCGACCTTTTCTTTTTGTTGTTTTTTTTAACAAAATTTGTGGCAGACACTTTTTGAAGCATAATACTCCTAAAACAAATTAATTCTAGCCATTGAGAGTAAAAATAAGCATATTTATATGAACCATGTGAAAAAACTCAATTTGCATTGACTTTGTACACAAAATCACATTTTTGAGCCATTTTCGGCCTCACATGCATGTACAAAAAGTTATGTAACTTTGGAACCGTACCCCCGGGCGTCACAAATTTGGTGTCAAAATGTGCGGGAAACTCGAAAGAAAAAAGTCATAGAGCATCGCGGCGAGAGCATAGCGTGTTGCAGAGTAATCGCGCGAAATGTCGAGGGGGGGCCTTTTAGGCCCCCCCCCCCCCAGTCTTTTTAGGGTTAATAAGATGTGCACAACCTTGAAGGAATTTTGGTGAGGTAGTGGGGATGGGATATGTGATTGTATGAAAGAGAGTTATTCAGGAGGTATAGGGGTAGAAATAGAAGTAGCCAAATCAGCTCAGGTAATGGTTCGCAAGAACTCACGGCCGGAATGTCTGACCGTTCTGTTGTCTTCCCGCGTCCAGGCGTGATGACCGTCGTCTTCCAGGCCAACGTCAGTGCCGCGTCGCCGACCCAGGGCTTCACGGCCATCTACGACGTGCGCACCTGTGGCGAGGACTGCGACGGCAACTGGTACTGTGCTGAAGAGGAGGACGAACCGGACGAGGAGGAGGTGTGCGAGTGCAGCCCGGGATTTGCCGGGGGCAACTGCCAGACGGAGGAATGCCCAAACAACTGCGGCTTGGCTGACGGAAATGGAGTGTGCAATGACGTGAGTATGGAGATGAAACGGTGCGGTATTACTTTTTTGTGTGCTAAATATTTCACATTTTCTGCACGGTGCATAATATTTCACATTTTCTGAGAGAAGCAAAAGAAATAATCGCTTTTCCTTCATTTTGTTAATTATTAACAAGAAAGATAGGGCAAACTAAGGCTTTATATCTCATAACACCTGGAATCAAATTCATATTATGTAGATTGTTTGCCATTATCAAGTCATCTTGTATAATATATGTATCATGTTTATTGAATTTTATTGTACCTAAATGTTCTTATTGGAATAGAAATTTTGCTCAAGAAAATAAAAAGGTACAGAGATTGGGGGATATATTTGGAGAATAAAGAACCACTATAAATTATAGAATCATCACTCAGTATGACACTTTCCAAAAGCCCCAATATGCCAGATTTGTATTGCAGTTCTTTGCGGTAAAAAATCTTCTTTACATTCCTGATGGCATGAATTCAGAGCCGAGAAAACAGACTGTTATACATGCTTTTGGCTGACCAAAATTATGGGTGACCCTGCCTTCAAATCTGTGAGCTTGTCTAGTATACCTCATGGTCTTTTTTTTTTTTTTTTTTGGTCAGGTCAAGAAAAATATCAGAAAATGCCTGCAAAATTGGGGCTTGATGGGACTGCATTCAGAATTCTTTGGCACCCATCACTAATACATCCCTGTCATTAATCCTTTTGTATTATTGTTTGATGTGTCAGTAAGATTGCTTCAAAGTTGTTGTTTTTATGCCTCCGCAACGAAGTGGCCGGAGGCATTATGTTTTCGGGTCGTCCGTACGTCCGTACGTCCGTCCGTACGTCCGTCCGTACGTCCGTCCGTCCCGTTTTGTTTTTGTCGATATCTCAAGAACCGTGTGGTGGTTTTACATCAAACTTGGTATGAGGGTATATCCTTGGGGGATAATACTTTGTGTGGATTTTAGGGTCACAGGGTCAAAGGTCAAAGGTCACAGGTTATTTTGTGAAAAAAAATTGAAATTTCATGTTTTTCTCCATATCTCGCAAATGGTTCAAGGTATCTTCATGGAACTTAGTATATATGCTTGTACCGATGGGCAGTGATTATCTAGGGAAGTTGGGGGGGTCATGGGTCAAAGGTCATGGGGTCAAAGGTCAAGGTCAACTCCTCAAAATATCTCTACTTTCCTTAAAATGCAATATGCCTGAAGGTTTTTTTTTTTTTTTTTTGACTTGATGTATGGCATGTATTACCCAATATATATTTTTGGGGAAGTTCCTTGCCAAAAGGTCAAAGGTCAAAGGTCAAGTGAAAGTGCTAAATTGCACTTTTTCCTCCTTATCTCGAAAGTAACTCAAGGTATCATCATGAAACTTACATATTTATGCATGTTCAACCTAACAGTGATTCTCTTTGGAACTGTGAGGTCAAAGGTCAAAGGCCAGGTTTAGATAATGCTATTTTCCCATTTGATACTGAAATTATACTTTTTCTCAATACCTTGAAAATTACTCAATGCATAAACTTATAAAAGGGTCAAAAGTCAAGTAAAAATCATCAGTTCCCCAAATACCTGCACTCTGACATTTTAATCATTCATCCAATTGAACCTAGTTCTAGGAAAGTGAACATTCAGCACATTTGTGTCAAACCTGTCATTTTAATATTTTGCCAATTGTGTGAAACTGTCATCACACATTGTCAAGACATTGTACTATACAATGTAGACCTATTAGGAGAACCATGCATTATGGCGGAGGCATATCAGTAGCCGTAGCGATATATCTAGTTTTTCCATTTTTTAGGTAAGGAACAGGTGTGTTTTGTTTTGTTTTGTTTTCATTTGTATGAATGTACCGATGTGTAAATGATAGTCGCTGTGCAGCTATGTCCAAGTTCTTTGTTTTCTTACTTCAATCCATAGGACTTGAACTTGTGCCAGTGTAATTCAGGCTATGGTGGCAATGGCTGTGAGCACCCGCACACAATGGCCGAGAGGGAATCGGACTCCAGGGCTGTGTGGTCAACGCTGTACGATGCCTCCCGACTGGCCAGCAGCGACCTCACCGCGGCCAGGGTTGGGCCTGTGAGCCGCATGGGGCATGTGATGGTGGCCGACGGGGCCGGAGTGCTCTGGGTCTTCGGGGGCTATGCCCAGGACGACCACCGGCTGGATGATGTGTGGAGGTGAGCTGATGTCACTGGAGATCACACAGTTAGGAAAATGCAGTGTGGATCAAAGCATTCCAACAACGAGTGCTGAAACAGATAGTATTGGTACTGATAGTAATTAGTCTTTTACGAGATGGCTGTCATGATTTTGTGATAAGAAAACAGTAATGTAAGTAGATGATGGTTAGGGTGATACAAGGGTAACATGACAATGTAAATTCAATAATGATAAAATTTGCAACATTGATGATAACAGGTGGTAGTAATAAAAATGTCATAATGATATTGGTGATGATGATACATGGTTACAGATACATGTTGTACAATGTATGCACTCTTATGGAGAGCAGCAGCAAAAGGCATCTCATATATGGTTGTCCTCTTCGAAAGAAGAACAATTCACCGATACATTCTTCCATCCAGAAAATGACGTTGATGATTATGATAATGATGATGATGATTATGCTGTCCTTTACAGTAATGCTGGATGGATGATATGGTTGAAGACATACATCTGTATTGTGTAAACTCTGACATGTCAAAGACACAAAGTTGGCATCTCTTGGTCCAACTTGTCTCTTACCACACTTTCATCACATATGTTTGTTTTTTTTACAACCTGTTTACAACTTCGCTCCGCCCCGCCCTGCCACAGCTACCAACCAGCAACATCCACCTGGACCCACCACCCCCACACCGGAGGAGCGGTGCCAGCAGCCCGCAGCCACCACGCCGCCGCCATGGTATCCACCGACACCTTGATTATGAGTGGCGGTCTGTCGGACACGGGCATCTACGGCGACTGGTGGGAGTATGACTTGACCAGTGGCGTCTGGACACAGCTTGTGGTCAGTGTTGCTGAGAAAAAGTTTAAAATCATTGCTAATACCCCTCTTAGATGTTGTAGTTCTCACCCTGATAATCTGTTCTTTGTGTATGCATCAAGGATACTCAACATATCGCACACATGAGGGGTTCATACAATAGCCCTCTGTGCCAGTTCAGTGGTACATCTAGTCTAGATTTAACAAAAAGCTGATTTGCTAGAACCCCGAAATACATCGTTGGTGGCACAACATTTGTTCCTTGGATAATTGCTCCTGTTTTATTTTTCTCCAAGGACTTCTGGTTAGGGATGTGATAGGGGTCTATAGGTTCAGAGTGATGTGTGGATTGGGATTAGGGTTAGGGGTATGTTTGTGGGTAAAATTTGTGTTTGGCTTATTGTGCAGATATTTCATGGGAGCAAGTGTCACAGGAGCAAATGTCATGAAACCATCTCAATCACAATTAGGCTGCAAAAAAAAAGGAATTTTCCCTCGAACAGATATTCAGATTAGATCTGTCTGCTATGCTTGTTTTTTTTTTTGTCAATTGTTTTGTCATCAGACCTGGTTTAAATACCTTGTTCAAATCATAGTTTCTTCATTGTCAAAAATATGGAAAGCTGTTCCATCTGTGCTATGAGCATTAGAAAAGAAGATTGTCACCGCATAAACATAACTGCTCCTACATTCCACATGAGAAAGACATTCTATTAGCTGGTAGCAGACACATGCCATGATGGACCATCCTCCAATTGACAGCCCGCATACTTTCACACACCTCTTGCTGTAACGACGTTTTCTTTAACCCTTAGGCCCCCATTACGGATCTGGAGATCGCCGGCCACACAATGACACAGGTCGACAAGACCACCCTCATCGTCGTTGGGGGCTACTCACCCGACGATGGCCTCGTGGCCAGGATCATTGACTTCGACACGTCCACACTGATTGGCCGCTACAAGAACTCTGGGGGCACACCGCCAACTGGTAAAACATGAAAAAGAGAAAAAAGCTACATTATATTTTCTCAAGAGTGTTACGACTGAAATCACGCTGAGAATGATCGCACAAAAGAACCAGTATATTAAATGTTCGGGCGGTTTGTTAACAGAAATATTTTGGGCACAGACTTGTTATTCAGTATTACTAAAATACAAGTACTTATTTATCAGAACAGTAACAATACAATCACTTGCATTATGTTACAGCTGAATGTAAAATCGCATGGTCTGAGTAATCCCCAAGAATTGTGCAAAAATGATGTTCGATGCACCAATGAATGATCCCTCTGATGTAAATCAGTGGGCACGGGTTACTGTAATCCAAAATATGAACTCATTGTGTGTGTAGAATCTGCATGACCATAAACTCTAATTCATTTATATGACACATCGCATTAAATGATTGTTCTATTGTGCCCTTGGGGCTCCTCCCACAGGCTTGTATGGGCATTCAGCCGTGTGGCACCAAGCTACCGAGTCGCTCTATGTCTTTGGAGGCTACCGCTTCCACCTGGATGCCCTGGCCGTCTCCAACAAGCTCTACGCCTTTCACTACCCCATGGCCAGCTGGAGTACTCTGCCTGCCGAGGGATTCCAGGTAAACACTGGTGTTTCAAATACTGTATACGCTATAATTTTCGCGTACATAAATTTTCGCGAATTGCCGCTGTCACACATTTTCGCGAGTGGTTAAATTCGCGATTGGGGATCCAGAGAAAATATGAGGTGGCCAAGAAAGTGTGAATTTTCAACTTACTAGCAAATAAGAATGATACTAGTTATACACTGCATGAAAAAAAAAAAACTTACCAAACTCTGCGAACTAGTAAGTTAGAATTCAACATTTTTGAAGTGGTTAAGTCCATCGCGCTAGATTTCTGAGTTGACGAGTGGTCCCCTTGCGATAATGGATTGGCTCTCTACAGTATTCGTAAGTAGACGTGGACGTGCGTAAACAAGCTTAGCCAGTATGGTCTGTTCGGTAAGCCGTGACATGGTAGGCATACAGTACTAGTACTGAAATGTTCGTATCATCAAGGCAAGGGATTCATTTTGGAAGGTAATATTTTCGCGTGTTATTAATTTCGCGAATAGCTCCCTACTCGCGAAATTTGCGAAAATAAAACCCCCGCGAAATATATAGCGTATACAGTATACCATTGCAGGCGTTATTCTTATTATGACCCTTTGTGTGCTGTGAGTAGTGCTTGACACAGAAGACCCCACAGCACTCTACACACTGTGCAAAGTCCAAGGCACAGAAAGGGTTAAAGATCATGTACCCAATGTACAGCCCACTAATTTTTATATTAGTATGGTATTTGATGTGAGAATACTGTAAAAGTGGATGTTTTCGCTTGACTAATTTTTCGCGCTTGGCCGGATCGGAAGAGTTTCGCGTGTTTTTAATTCCGCGGAATCAAGACATCACGCACAGGCACATATGGCAAGCAAAAATATTCGCGTGCTTTTATTTTCGCGCTAGTTTCTGGTTGCGCGAAATGCGCGAAAATTTGAACACCGCGAAAATTTCCACTTTTACAGTAGCATGTGTCAAAGTTTGGCTCAAACTTATTACCGCATCTGATATATTTAAATAGTAAAACAAGAATTTAAATTGTAGTAGAAAATCAAAGTAAAGTCAGGATATGTACCAATGACACAATGTATTTTGAATGTTGGTGGTGTTGATGATAAAGATATCAGATGTTGAACCTCTTTATTGCCAGGTGTAAAATGTTTCAAAATGTCAATTGCAGAGAGCTACAATCTCATTTAGTGCCTCTGCGACCCTTCTCAACGTCTGTCAAAACAGTCACCATGTAGGAACCAGCCCATTGGACAAAAGCATCCACATTCTCTTAAACTAATAATTCTTTATGGACCAATGCACAGTGAAGTAGAATGAAATGATATATAGTAATGTGGTAAAGTGAACTAAAATAATCATTTACAAAAAAAAAAAGATTCCTTGATAAAAGATGAATTAATCAGTTTGAAATTAAATTGAAATAAGTTGAATACAATGAAGTGAAATTAAGAAAAATGAAAATGAATTGGAAGGAAAGCAGATATGTGAAAACGATGTTCAGTTTGAATGAGGACTCTTATTATAATGTCTAAGCTACCATGGTCACCCTCAGAGTTCTTGAGTTTGATAATACAAGGTGTGCTTGGACATGTTCATAGTTCTCAGTCCCTCCCTATCTCCCTCCCTCCCTCCTTCCCTGTGCAGCCCGCCGCTCGTATGTACCACTCAGCCGTCACCTTCTCGGACTACCTTCTTGTCCTTGGCGGCCATGGGGCTGGCTCCGACGTCGAGCACAGCGTGGTGGCCTACCACTACGCTTGCAACAGGTGGCAAGTCCTGAATGGAGAAGGTAAGTGGTGGACCAGCCTCTCTGAGGAGGACTTCTATGCAGCACTAACACTCGCTCCTGCTTGAAGCATAAACAAAAACATATCTGTTTATGACATGATAAGAAAGTATTCAATTCAATTCAATTCAGTTGAGTTTAGCTCAGTTCTGTTCAATTCCGTTTAGTTCAGCTCAATTCAGTTCAGTTCAATTCAGGTCAGTTCAATTCAATTCTGTTCAATTCAATTTCAGTTCAGTTCAATTCTATTCAGTTTAGTTCAATTCAATTCAGTTCAATTCAGTTCTATTCAATTCAATTCAGATTTATTTAATTATTTATTAAAATCACATTCCAAATATTTACTGAGATGTACACTGTATGAGTTACATGAGGAAATCATACAAAAGCCTGGGGCTTGAAAATGGAAATGGAAATTTTCATTTAATACAATTTAGAATTAAGGTTTTAAATTAACATATTTATCAAACATAATTTATCAAAGAATATCAAAGTCCCTGATTGGGAAATTGTTTTATCCTTTGAGGTGCATGTGGACATGGAGGTGCCTTCCTCATGACTCTTTGGTATCTTCTTGATTTTGATGTGGGTATACTGTAAAACATGATATATTCGTGGCACGAAATTTTCGCGAATTGGAGCCAATGGCCTTTTTCATGGCATGAAATTTTCGCAAATTGCCACAGGCATTCAATGCATATAGTGTAAACAAGAAATTTTGCATGCATTTTAATTTCGCGAATCTTGGCGCTCACAAAATTAAAATGCACGCGAACATTCCTCGTTTTACAGTATCTGCAGCCCTGTATTAGAGCAGAGGATCAACCTCACTGTGAATGGGGCCTCTATGCAGTGAGCTATCACTTGGTCTACTCCCACTTCTTCTGATAGCCATTTAGTCTCAACCCACGTGGTTTAATTCTATTTTGTCTGTAATCATTTCGTCTGAATGACCTTTTAGCCCCATTACCAGTTCTACTTCCAGATGGCTTCCACCCATTTGGTCCAATACCCACTATATATTAGAAGAAAAGGGAAAAATCCAAGTAGACAAAATTGCTGTGAGACCATCAGGTCATTAGACAAAGCAATGATTAGACAAACTGGGCATTAGACCAAGTGAGGATCAGACCATACAGACATTAGACAAAATTGATAGTAGACCAAATAAGTTTAGCCATAGTGGTGTTAGACAAACTTGGAACAGGTAGACCATATGGTATTTGACCAAGTGGCAATAAACCCTCTATGCAGCCTTTGTTTGTGGCCAGCTATTCATGGAGGAGGTATACAGTAGATGCACTCCATTGGGCCAGGCATCTTCCACTATAAAGTATATGGCTCCCTTCCCCCCCCCCCCCCCCAAAAAAAAAAAGAAAAAAGTAAAGGATGAAAAGAATAATGAAGATCTTTACTTCTACGTACATGAGCTGTACTTCAATTTGCCTCAAGTGCAGTGAACATGCTATAAAGTACTGTAATACAAGAAATGTTTGCGTGCATTTTAATTTCGCGAATTTCGCAAGCGCCAAGATTCGGGAAATTAAAAGTCACACGAAAGTTCTTGTCTACACTATATGCATTGAATGCCAATGGCGATTTGCGAAAATTTCATGCCGCGAATATAATATCATGTTATACAGTACAATGTATTGCTAATGGAGCACAATTTTCATTTGTTGTGTTGAGCTTGTATAGCTTATTGCAAGCTCATATCTTCCTATCGCTGTGTCCTGTAGGTTTGTCTGTTGGGGCCGAAGCCGAGCTGCTTCACAGCCAGGCGGCTGTGCTCAGCGACGGCGTCGTCTACCAGTTCGGCGGCTTCGACGGGGCCACCCAGGGGACGATGAGAGCGGGCGTCGTGCCCACCGACCTCTGCACCCTGCAGTCTACGGTGAACGACTGCGTGTCCACTCCAGGCTGCTCGGCGTGCGTAGAGGGCGCCGCCACGTTGGTGGCGTGCTTGTCCAACCACGACCTGTCATCCAGCAGGTAAGTTATGATGGAGAGAAACTCGGAGCCATGCTTTTCATCAGCCTTGATCCTCCTCTGTGGGAACAAACTTTTCTTTTTTAGGGGGATGGGGAGAAGATTGATATAGCTTTCTCCTGGAACATGACATTGTCATTACATTCTTGGCATTAGGAAACTATTCCCAACCTGCACCCTCCTCATCTTTGCAAAGAATATTGTGTTTCTGTGTCATTGAGGTACAATGTATGTCATGAAGTGTTAAAGGGATAGCACAGTATTGGTGGAGATGAGAATTTGGCTTTTAGCTTTTTGCGAGATACCAAGAAAACAGTTATGATATAGTACAGAGCGTACTATTTTAAGAGGAATTCAAAGTTTATTTGATGAAAATTGGGTTTGGAATTACTGAAACATCCAAAAACAAAGTGAAACAAAGCGATTGTAATAAAGTGTGGGTCCCACACTTTATTAGAATCGCTCATTTTTGGATATCTCGGCCATTTCAAAACCAATTTTCATCAAATAAACGTTGAATTCCTCATAGAATTACATGTTCTTTCATATTTCATAAGAGGTTTCTCATTATCTCACCAAAAAATGTTAGAAACCTGAAATTAGGTCGCAACCAAAACTATACAATCCCTTTAATAGTCATATATCTGTATGCATTTTGAAGTGTGATTCGGTATATTTATAAGCCATGTGAGATATGAAGTACAGCTGTATATGAAATGTCCATTGATGGTAGACCGATATAAGCAACACATAGGGACAGGCATACTCATACTTTGCCAGAGCCCATTACACATTATTCTCTTCCTCATACCTACAATAAGATTACCAAATATATTCTCATCATTACATTAAGGAAAATTCAAATCAGTTTGTTTGTGGCATGTTTGTTTTCAATTTTGCTTTGCTTTTATTCTCTGTTTAAAATTAAGTAGATACATGGTCATTAGAGGGGAAGGAGGTTTCGTACAGCACATATCCAGCTGCTGTGTAATTATTCACAGTCAGTCTTAGGAGATGTTGCAAGAAACTTGCAATTAATTGCAACTCAACTTTCTTGCAACACCCCCTTAGAGTTGTTTACAAGTCCCTGTTATCAAGGGCCCCAGACATTTTGGCTGAATTCACAAATACAGTCAAACCTGTCTATAGTGGCCACCCAAGGGAGACTAAAACAATGGCCATTATACACAGGTGGCCACTATCACAGCAGGTTTGACTGTATATTTGAGATGAAATCCATGATGGTTTATATGCAGTCAATGGACTGAAATAAGTTTGGAATAAGCATACCTAGCAGATGTGCTTATCGTCTTATGTTCGATATTGGATGTCTGCTTGTGTATATGGTATTTCATGCACATTAATGCAGTCAAATTTCTGCGAAATCCACTGACAACATTTAAACTGCATCTATGAATTTTACCCATTCTGATGGAGAGTAAGGAAATTATCCTGTGTATCCAAATTTCATTTGCCCGTTGATTTCATTCCCGTAGCTGCCCATCACCAATGGTCCTACAAAATGGAAGCGTCTGCAACGTCGCTTACATTGAGGCCCGCGACTGCAGGGCTCAGACCATCTGCGGGGATTGTGTGACGGTCTTCCCTGCCCACATCGATGCCAACCAGGTAAGGGGAAAAGCGGAGGCTCTACAGTCCGGTCACCACTCCATTCCAAAGATGTATGTCGAGTTACATGAGTACAATAGCATTGCTGTGGCTTCTGTGCAGCCAGGTCTAGTGTAAATGAATCACATTCAAAATTTTCTCAACAGCAATGCATCTGTCATGACAAACAAAACAAAATAGAAAGAATAAAAAAAATATATTGGGTGAGATATTGTTTTTTGTTGTATTTATGATTTGTATTTCTTACACATTAGCAATATAATTTTTAAATGTGCACAATAGTGTTTGTATTTCCTTTTGTTGTTGGCTGAAGGTAAAACACAATAGAATTGTATTGAATTAAATTGAATATCTGAAATGGGCAAGAATGGAGCTAACCCACTTCAGGGTCAAACTCTTCAATTGGTAAATGTATTCTGCCATAATGCGACAAAAGGACGCATGTGACAACAGGGAGTTTTGTAGTAAATAACCAAAACATGTTTATCTCTCACATGATTATGTGTATAATTCCGTCCTTTTGACCGATCAATGTTTCGTAATAGAAAAACCAGTGACATTATTGTGGTGCGAACAGGTTAAGAATGCCTTAAACTTATCAGAATATGAAAAACTCAGTTTTGGAAAAAAAATGTCACTTACTTCCTTTTGTCAAATGTAGGGCAGTATTGGTATTGAAGTCCCATCTATTGTGTCTGCAGTGAGGAAAAATACCAAGCAAATGATATCAACATAGAACCTGATAACATGCAGACCTCCCACCCATTCTAAATTTGGAGAAAAGAATCTGAATTTTGACCTTTCCAAGCTCTTGTTTCAAGAGGAATTTCTGCTATTTTTCTTGGTAATTTTACTACACACTTCTACGGAAACTGCTCTCTCTTTTTTTTTTTTTCAGCTTTAGAGCCAAATCATCCCTATTTTTGAGTTAGAAAAGTTGGGAGGTCTGTAACATGTTACATGAAGAAGCATAACTGGACATGAATAAATATGTGTGTATAACCTACTGTACTGGCAAGGTCATTGTATAGTGGGCTGGTACTCCTCATGATCAGTCGTTGTGGCCGGTACCCTGAGTCGGTGCTCGGTGTCACTGTCGGTTACACCCATCCCTATGCCTCTCTCCCCACAGCCCTGCAAGTGGTGCTACAACTGCCCTGACGGTGCCTGCATCCCAATAGGGGCGGACTGCCTGGAGGAGAATGACTGCCAGGTAGAGGTACAGAACGAGTACACGGACCGCAGCCAGTGCTCCCAGCTGACCTGTGAGGCTAGTGACTGCCCCAAGTGCACCGGAGACAACAACTGTGTCTGGACCAGACAGTTCAAACGCTCCAGTAAGCACAGTAACCCTATTTTAACTGGGGGGGGGGGGGGGGGGGGGGGGGGGGGGGGTCAAATTGACCCCCCCTCGACATTTCGCGCCACGATTCCGCAACGTGCAAAGATTTTGCCGCGTCGTTTCATGACTTTTTTCATTGAAGTCTCCCGCATATTTTGAGACCAAATTTGCAACGTCCGGGTACACCGCGGCCATGATTTGGCAAAACAACGTATCTGAAAATGTGTGGTTTTTCAGGTTTTTGGCTTTTTAGATAAGTTAAGCCATTTTTGAACATCTGTCAAAATTTCAGCTCTCAAAGTGATATTAATTTTTAGAAAAATGCATTTAAATTTCAGCGATTTTTCAAAATAAGTCCAAATAATTTGGCAAAACAACGTAACTTACTTACGTTGTTCTGCCAAAACAGTTTCTGTCCCAGAATCTCATTTGAGCTTCTGGTTTTTCTGGCAGAATAACGCATCTTCGTTGAGTGACATGGCAAAACAACCTAACTGCAGCATGCAGCTGCCCGCCCGGTCTTAGCCGCAGCGCGGCTACTGTACCAAAACGCAGATACGTTGTTTTGCCAAATCACATTCCCTGCGTAGAATGATGCGCAGAGAGGCTGCACGCTGCACATACGTTTTTCTGCCTTGCTACTGCCGAGTACCAAAGCGCAGATACGTTGTTTTGCCAAATCACATTCCCTGCGCAGAATGATGCGCAGAGAGGCTGCACGCTGCACGCTGCACATACGTTGTTCTGCCTTGCTACTGCTCAGTGCGAGGTAAGATACGTTGTTCTGCCATGCTACTGCCGTGGTGCGCAGAACAACTTGCGTTGTTTTACCTAACCACGCACGTGATCCGAAGTTTGGGTGATCTGGCAAAACAACGTATCTACAAAAAGTCTTTGATATTTTGAACAAAAAATCTCTTTTTGACTTAAATTTCAACTAGATACTAGAAGAATGATGTAAGCCATATGTTTAAAAAAGTATCTTGGAAAATTATTCGACTGGAGAGAAATGGGAACAATTCTAGTACTTTGTGGCTTCAAAATCTAAAATCGCGAATATCTCGAAAGTACCAAAATGCAGATACGTTGTTTTGCCAATTCACGGCCGACCGTTCTGAAGTTACGCAATGTTTTGCATATGCATGTCAACCCGAAAACAGCTCAAATTCATGATTTCGTATGTAAATCCAATGCAAATTGTGTTTTTTTTGTTTAATTGATATAAAATAGATTATTTGAACTTTTAACCATTGAAATTAATCAATTCTAATGTAGATAAGCTTTAAAAAGTGCCTGCAACAAATTTTGGCCAAAAAACAATAGAAAACAAAAGGTCGAAAAAACAATAAAATACATAAGAAATTAACAAAACAATAAAAAACAAAAGAAACTGATTTTGAATGCGCTATTTTTTTACAAGAAAATTGTTCGATGTGTCTTGAGGAACTCTGACACAAAAATTTAGCAATCCTTCAATCTTTTTAATGGAGTTATAGGTGAAAATATGATTTCATGCGTAAATTTGCATAATTAATTTATTAAAGAATATGAAATAAAATTTTTCTATCGTATGACCATATAATCTTGTAGTTGACATCCGGCTCTATGTGCAGGCAAAATTTTGCGGCGATCGCATGATCGGCGGCCGAGATTTGAAGGGGGGGGGGGGGGGGTCAAATTGACCCCCCCGGAAATAGCCCAGTTAAAATAGGGTTAACCCTAACATAGTGGACACCTGTTATAACAAAGTCCTTGGGACCAGCAGTTTTCTTTCGTTAATATCAAAATTTCGTTATAACCGAACAAATTAACAAAGAAAAAAAAAAAAAGAGCCCATTATGCTGCGGCCTGAATTTTTACTTTGTTGTAACCGGAATTTTGTTATAACCGTGTTTGTTATAACAGAAGTGCACTGTAGCAATATTATGCTTGAATACAACTTACTTCTGTAGCCTCTGCCTCAAAGAAGTCATATTCTAAAAGTTTTTGAAAGCTTTTCTTCTGAAGAGCTGTTTCATTATCCCTTAAGAATTCTCAGATGCTTGTCTTTGTCTATCATCTTATTTCTAGTGTTGTTTCTTCGTTAGTTCTTATTACCTTCTGTCATTCTTAATCTTTCTTTCTCAGAACTTTAGAACCTACTTACACGTATATCTAAAGAGCCTTTATTTTACCCCTCTCTCTAAAAATCTGTTACTTCTCAGGACATTCTCTTTTTTGTTAAACCCTTTACACAGTATTTGAATTTTCTACATCTTGAGAGGCTTTTTGTTGAATCTTAAATTTTTACAGCCTTTTTGTCTGTTGTTGAATTCTCCAGTCTTTTTTCATTAACCCATGGGTTGCTTTAAATAGCTATTTAGTTTACTCATCGGCGGAGCCTTCTCATAAACCTTCAAACACTAAGAACCTTGTTTTTAACTTTTAGACCATTAACAGTCCTGACAGCTTTGAAATTGTGTTCTCTTCTGTTTAAATTTTTATTGTCATATCCTATTGGGTTTGTTTTTGTACATGCCCCCAGTAAGAGCGTGTTTATACAGAGAAGCAAAATACGCGCTCATGCCGGCTCATGCGAGAGGACCTCTCGAATTTTGCTCTGTATAAACACGGCGTATGCCGGCATACGCCGCCAAATGCAGGCTCATGCGAGAGGTTCCGTCCGCCACCTCTTGAGGTGGCCGATGCGAGAGGAGCCTCGCATATTTTGCTGTGTGTTTATACAGACGACCGAAATTCGAGAGGTAACCGGAAAGCGTGTATTTTAATATCTGTCATGATCGAACCACGTCTTCTCCTTCTTACTGAAAAAAAACTGGATTTCAATTGATCATTTGGCCGGGTGGTTGTCAAGAGGAACGTTACAAGAATGACCTTCAAGCTTGGTGGTCATGATGACTTTGCCGGTGCCATCTTGATTTTTTTTTTCATTTTTTCCCATCAAGTAATAAACTGCACTGCGAACGTGACCTATGCTTGACCCCAAAATTCGAGAGGTCCGGTTCAGCTGAGGTCCGCTCGCATCGGCTCGCATCGGCTCGCATGAGCCGGTATTTTGACTTCTGTATAAACACGAGAAATAAGCGTTCATGCGGGATGTAAAATACCGGCTCATGCGCGCCGATGCGAGAGGCTCCTGTATAAACACGCACTAAGTCAAACGAACTTGTGGAAACTGCGGTATGAATTTTAAATACTGATGCTTTGATCTACAATGTATAGAACATTTTGTATGATTTCACTATCTGACGATCCATCTGGAACAGTTCCAATGTCCTCCTCACTTGAATTGTTATTCTCTGCACCCTGTTCTGCCCTCCTGCAGGTGAAACGCGCCGCCTGCTCAACCACAAGCCCATCTACGACTGGAACTGCTTCAGCAAGCGGCTGCTGGCCATGTCGCCGCCCGAGTACGAGCTGGTGACGGTGCCACCCCAGTCCTGCCCCACGCCGTGCTCGCAGCACACCACCTGCGGCGACTGCCTCAGCTCTCTGGGTGCTGATGGCGGCTGGCAGGAATGTGTCTGGAGCACCTGGCTCAGTCAGGTGAGTGCCCAATTAATATTAGCAACTTGTCACGATAATAATTATGGCAATGTGTTCTTTATGGTGACATGACATCTGTTCATGCCACAATTACTCCAACCTTATTTTCTTCAAGGACTTAGGGTAAGGTTTTGGTTCGTGATAGGGTTTTAGGTTTGGTTTGACATGAAGATTAGTATTAGGGTTAGGGTTATACTGTATTTGTGGGTAGAATTTATGCTTAGCTTAGTGTGCAGATATTTTATAATGGCATTTGTCACAGGATCAAGTGTCATGGAAGCATTCTTGGTATCATTTACTGTGGTAGCCTCTTCAGTATTAGAAGTTCTGTGAGAGTGCCCATTACTTTGAACATTATTTCGCATGATCAGATTTTTGTGGTGAGTGGCTGAAAAACATATTTGTGGGTTCTTAAATTCATGCAGCACAATTCCGAAACAAATGTCTTCTACCAACCCACACACAAAAAAAAATGTACATTTCCGTGCATGAAAATTTATGTACATTACTACCTGACTGTGCAACATGCATACTGATATACATACATTGTGCTTCAATTGCACAATTACACACATTTGTTTTACAGTCAACACACAAATGATCCATTACAGATAGTATCGGCAAACACACACAAGTAATTAGCATTTATCTGAAGAATATATGAAGAAATGTGTGATTCATCCCATTCAAAATGTGCACAGAAAATTGTTAAGATACACATATTTTTGCCAGGTTTAGAATTTGTGCTTGCCAAGAGGAGGGTGAAATCTGCGGAAGTCAGTATACTGTGAATATTTCTACTTTTACTACAAATACAAATGGATATTATTTTAACTACTTTTTGGGAATATGAGCCCTGATATTGATGATAACAATACTTTGTTTTTCCTACCAACAGTGCATGTCACCCACGTACCTCCACCTGCGGTGCGCCGTGGGCGAGTGCGGTCCCGTGGTACAGGGAGCGTCTGAGAACTGCCCCACGCCCTGCTACGCAAACTCCCAGTGCGCCCACTGCTTGCGCCAGGCCTGGTGCGGCTGGTGCCCCATTCCCGGCGGTAACGGCACGGGGATCTGCCTCTCGGGGGGACTGCATGGGCCAACGGACGGGGAGTGCTCTGCCAAGGAAATCAGCTGGGTCTATACCCCAGGTGAGTTAAGACTTTCTCACACTGACCACCCTTCTCCTTTTTACTTCCCCTTCTTTGTATTTTTCTCTTTTTTCAATGATATAAAACTCTGTATACATGTAAACTGTACATGAAACATCTTAAAAAGTACATCTTTTTGCCGACGCTAGAAAACTTTACTACATCCCCCGCGGTGGAATTTGTGTCTTTTTATTGTTTTATCGCGTCCTAAAATTCCTCTTCATGATCTTTCACCTTTAGCACCAGATGGTTTCATTTCAAGCTGTGTATTCTTTTTTTAGATGTGAATGTTGTCATGTTACTTTCCAACTTGCATGTTTTCATGTGTATGAAGAAGAGTTTTATTGCAAACTTAGCTGACTCCATTCTTGTGAAGTTGAGATATTTCAAATGAAAGCTGCTCAAAAAGCAAAGGAAAATTTGAGAAAGTATGGGATATTTTGATTACAACTTCAAAATTATTTCTTGCTATGAAACAAGTAAGCTATCACAGGAAAGGCTTGTTACTCCTCTATCTGATGATGTACTTACTTTAAAATATCTAAAAATGCCGCATTGCCCATTTTGTGATGAAACTACACTTGTAAGTATTTTGTGTCACCCTTCCAAACAAAACCCATTCCATTCTTGCCCTCAGAGTTCAACGTTTCGACCAACGGCGTCACTCCGGACTGGACCTACTTGACCTGTCCACCAGAGAATGAGTGCCTGAACGGTCACCACAACTGTGGGGACAACGAGGTGTGCATCGACCAGCCCACCTCCTACGAGTGCCAATGTAAAGATGGCTACGAACGCAACAGGTTGGTTAATGCCAGAAAGACAATAACTGATCTTATACCCCTCATCCCTGACAAAATAGATGAAATTAAAACTCTATTTTAAACCCAGACATTTCTGAGTGCATGAAACTTTCATTGAAATAAAATGCATGAGAATGTTTTCTTCTGCACAAGCGGCATTGTATACCAGTAGCTATTTGTGAGTATTTCATGCTGGCTCCAGTTCATGAAGGTACATGCTGTGAACAGAATTGCAATGCATTTGTCTAACTAAACAACATATATTAGGAATATTTGCATATAGTTGGCATAGAGTTGCATCGTAGTCATTAATTTACATGGAAACTGGTGCTAAACAATGTCACATAGCCAGAATATATCTGTGAATGCAACAGTTGCTAACAATGTTCGTACAATCTGTATCTGGTTCAAACCCACTGCCAGAAGCCGTTAGCAAGGATGATGTCTTGTTTGAAACTAGCGCTGACCTATGATAAAAGTCTGTTATCATCACTTTGGTACACTTTAACCCGCTTAGGATGGGCAGATTTTGCTACAACACGCATTTCCTATAGACACGTGCCAAAGTTTACCCGCGACTTGTCCTCAATAAGTGAATGGCATGAAGGTGCAGAGCTGTATAATTCAAAACATGGTGATGGGCATAGTTTGTCAAATATGGTGAAAATTTGGAATGAATTGTAAATAGGTAATGCAGAAGTACGGTTTCTAATTGAGTGTATCCCCAGATTTCACCTCAACATTGGGTAGGCGTTTGGATTTAGTATGGTCGGAGTAAACTCGATACTTTGAAATTGGAAGAGAGTTTAGGAATGATGTGCCATTTTTATATGTCACACCTTTTTCCAGTGTGGATGGTCCCTGCGAGCCGATCTGCGAGCAGGACTGCGGAGAGCATGGGGTTTGTGTGGCGCCGGGCCAGTGCCAGTGCAATTTTGGCTACGTCGGCCAGGACTGCAGCGTGGAGTGCGAGTGCAACGGTCACAGCGACTGCGCTGGAGTGGACGCCACCAAGCAATGCTTGTCTTGTCAGAACAACACAACGGTGAGAAAACTAATGTTATGCTCTCTCTCTCTCTTTCTCTGCCCTGTGATTACTGTATACGCCATATATTTAGTGAGTCTAAGTTTTTGTGAATCGGGAATTCCCAACAATTTCGCAAGTGGTTAAATTCGCGATTGTAGAGTCCAGTTCAAGTCCAGTTCTGAACGTAAAACTGTACGCATACATGTCACATTGGTGTTGGGATCAGAAGTAATATTTCTGTGTGTTTTTTGATATTCGCGAATAGCACCCAAATCGCAAAATTTGCGAAAACAGACAAACAAAACAGTTGTGAAACATATACCGTATACAGTATAATCAGAGGAATCATTTACAAACCATGTGGCATTGTTGATGCGTCTGTGTCATGACAGAGGCAGAAATTGACATATATGAAAAATGCACTCTGATGCCATGATGATACAATTTTCTAACATCCCATCCATACAAAGTTTTAAAGGGGGTACATTGTACATATGAGTGTAATGGTGGTCAAGGAACTGGTTAAACTTGCATGAGACTACACATTGTGACACCAGTAGGGTCGTTGTTAATATTTGATCAGTAACAGAGATCTACAAACTCTTGATACCATGCTTGCCAACACAGCAGGAAGGCGTTTTTCTTGTAGATATTTTGTGATGGGCAGTGTGCAGTACTCTCAAAAAGGACAGCTTGTTGTATACTCTCTGGATTGAGTCGGCAAAAGGACTCGGCAAAAAGCCGTTAGCGCTCTACCCATTGAACAGGGGGGAATGTCTGTAGTTAGCAGTGAAGTGTAACACTAGGAGCAGGAGGTGGGTGCAGTAGTAAATGTTACAGAGCTGCAGCTGGTGTAGAACAAGACACGCCCCTGAATCTCACAATCTTCTTTTGAAAGATTTTGGTAGTAAATCACTTTGTATTCTCCTTTTCTCTTCTCCCATCTTATCTCTCTCTCTCATCCATTACATTCCGGTTTCCAGGGAGACCAGTGCCAGCGATGCCTGCCCCTGTTCGTCGGTAACCCCGCCCAGGAGGGCGGGACGTGCCGCCCGTGCTATGCCCTCTGCAACAACAACAGTCACATGTGTCTGTCGCGCGCGGACTACGACAGGATCGACCCTTCGACCATCGTCTCCCCAGCCAACGTGAGTCACCACCAAAGTTTGATCAATTTGCTCCCCTTATACTCACTTTTTGTCTGTTACTAGGATCTGCCTGGCAGTTAACCCAACAAATTCATAATCATAGAATGTTTCTGGTTTGAAAGCTCTGAGCTGTTGGGTATCACATGCTACCGGAGTGTCTGATATAATGAAAATATGAAGCTAAGGATGAAGTGAGGTTGATAATGATTTATATCTGAGAAACCTGGGCACCATTTCGTGAAAGTTGTCAGTCTCTGACAATTTGAGTGGAGGTGGGGGAAAAAAAAGTGGAAGGCAGCATGTTGCAAGCGTTCGTAATGAGTATTGGAAAGTTGGAAAGTTGTGTCCCATGGCAGTCAAATAATCCAATTATCTGTTGCACACTTTTTCAGATCTCAGACCTGTCCCCATATGGACCGCTGGACGATGACGTTATCTGCATCAACTGCAGCAACTTCAGCGAGGGTGACCACTGCGACCAGTGCATCGACGGCTACTTCAAGTTGGACGGACATTTCAACCATTGTCGAGAGTGAGTGTCATCTGACAAAAGAAGAGACTAACTGTATATATGCATCTTCCTTTGTTTTAAGTATTTTTCCTTTCTTTTTTGTGAGAAATTGAAGGGCATGTTTTAAAATAATAAGAGATTTTGCGGTCATAATGTGACCTGCGTTGCAATGTTTGTGAGTTTAATACAGGGTAAGTTTGTTGTGCACCTGAGCCAACCAAAGGCTCACTCGAACACGTTTAGATCCTATCACCCTTGGAGGTTACCTGCTAAATTTGGTGAAAACTTGATGATGCGTTTTCAACAAGAGAGATGAAAACATGAAAATTGGACCCTAATCCGGTCCCCCCCACCCCCTCCCAAGGTGGCACCCCCAGATCTGCCATGAACAAACTAGGAACTGCAGTCACCAATCTACATATTCATAACATTAACTGACCTCTATCACTTGTGGTTTTAGATAAGAAGATTTGTGAAGATTCCTCAGTCCGGGGGGCCCCCAACTATCAATCTGCCTACATGTATGTGTCTGTTGTTTTATTCATTGCCTTCTACCTGTATTTATCTAACAGATGTGACTGTAACGGCCATGGCAGCCTATGTGAGAAGGACTCTGGAGAGTGTAATGAGTGCCAGAACAACACCATGTCCCCCACCTGCCCCTCGGAGGAGTACTCGGAACCGTGCTGGGAGCACCAGGTGGGTGCAGGAACCAGGGCGTGGCCTCAGAAAGTTAATCGATAGACCCATGAACATGAAGTCATTGGGGCCGTCTCTCACTGCCGAGATTTCTGATCATGTATTTTTTGCTGCCAAAAATTATTATCTTGGCATCCTTTGATTACATGTAGCATCTCTGAATTTCCAGCACATCTTCGATATCAAAAACCTTAGATGGGAGATTTGATTTCTTTTGCATTTTTTTGTTTTTTGATTGTTACATATTTCTATGTTGTTGTTTTTCTTCAATGTTTCTTTTTAAGCTAGAATAGGTTAGATAACCAAAAGTATGTTACCTGAGGAAAACCAGGCAAAAACATTAATCTTACACTTCTTGTAAAACCCATACATTGTACACACAAAAGTCATTGGAAACTGCCAAGTTGGGTGACATTAGTCACAAAAATTATGCATTATGAATCTCTGCAAGCATGCCCCCAATTTCATGAATAGGGTCTCAAAATTTGTCAAAGAAAAAGAGTTTATCATAAGTTGCCAATTTAGGACCCATTATAGATCTAGCAATAAAAAGGTGTTTGACAATTTTTCTAACTACTGAGAAATCAATAGTGGGCTCTCCTCCTTTAGAGCTACATACAGTGTAATCGACCAGAGAAGCAGCAGGTGAATACTTAACTTGCAAGTTAACCGAATGTAGCTGCAAGGAAAACAAAAAATTTATGCTGTTGTTATTGTTGTTGTTAGAAAACTGTTTGTGTTCAGTGCTTATGACGATTTCTGACATTCCTCCACGGTTTCTTCCCTCTAAACAGAAATTATAGCTCCTAAAGAGCTCTCCCGTTCAGTAGTGAATACAATGTAGGTAGAATGTTTCATGATGATCGATTGTGCCCTAGCGGTTGTATTTCTCAACATGCTGCATGCGATTCTTTCTCTCATGGTCAATCGATGGATACTGCTACGGCCCAATTTGTTGATTTTAGATAATCGATTACAAGACATTACGTAGCAACCATGATCAGATATGTTCTCAGATTGCAATACTGTTGGCATACCATTTTGGCTAATATTTTAAATTTCTGTTGATTTCGTCTATCACAGCTTTTTTCATGTATTTCTCATGCATACATGTCCATTTTAGAGCAAAAATTGACATTTTCTGCAGGCATATGTAATCTGTGTTTGACCTTTAACCTCCCACATCCACAGTGTTCCCAGTGCATAAACGACTTGTTCAAGGGTACGCCCACCGACAGCCACCAGTGCTACCGGCAGATGCACGTTGATAACGACATCTGCTTCCATCCCGACAGCAGGACAGGTGAGGGGAAAAATTTTGCCTTTCTTTTGAGGAAAAAAAAATGTATTTGCATAATGTAAGCCCGAAATTATTCTCAAGAAACACTGCTTTATTATAAAAAGCAGACAGTGCAAATTTTCTTGTTGGTCTGTGTATGATACCCAGTGATGCCATATTCATGTTCATGATATCTGTTCACATCTTTTTTCTTTCAATTTTGCATTCCATTCTCTTTTTCCAGACTGCCCAATAAATGCACAACCCCTGCCCAATGGAGCCTCTTCTTTCTTTGTCATCATGCCCAAATACTCGGACCTTGACATCAGGCTGACTGTGGATATTACATATGGCGCCCTTGACGTTTACGTCACGTACGACTCCGATGTGTTTGTAGTGGAGTACGATGAAGAGCTTCAGCAGCAGATAATTAGCATTGATGAGAACTACATCAACTCCGGCTCGCAGGTTAGGCGGCGGTCCGTCCACGATGAAAGCATCCCCGACTGGGCGAAGGAGGTAGTGCTTAATCGCATGCGTCGCTCCGACAACGTCACCGTGGTGACGACCCCGAATCCCGGTCAGGGCGAACTCTCCGAGGTCTCCGCCCAGGGGCTGAACACCTTCATGAGTATCGAGGACGAGCACTTCATCACCGTGGTGCGGCAGCTGGAGAACCGGCTCGTCATCACCTTCCCGCGCCAGTACCACCAGCTGACGTCGCGGCGCTTCTACATCGCCCTCGTCGGGCACGGCGCGGCGGACTACGACGCCACCCAGGGCATCATGTACTTCCGGCAGGACCAGCCCCACATCGACCTCTTCATCTTCTTCTCCGTCTTCCTCTCCTGCTTCTTCCTCTTCCTCGCCTTCCTCATCGGCATCTGGAAGGTCAAGGTTGGGGTGGAGGCACGCCAGCACCGGCGCATGCACCTACAGGAGATGGAGCACCGGGCCAGCCGCCCCTTTGGCCAGGTGCTTCTGTACTACGAGAACCCCAGCATACAGACCCACCAGGCGCCGGCACTGGCCGGCACCGGCAAGGGGCACTCGCTGCAGAAGAAGCACCACCGGCTCGGCAGGATCCGTGGCAAGGTGGACAGTGGTGGCGCAGCCAACACCGAGGGGGAAGAGATGACCTTGAATGCTCAGGAAATTGTGAATGTAAGTCACAGCATCTTAATGAGGATGTTTGACATTAGCCATTAATCACACTGTACATAAAAACTTTGATCATTTTGGTACACTACAGTGTCCATGTAAGAGCAGAAAGGCAAACGCTCACTTGTAGTTGTCATACTGCTGTATTGTCAGTTACAGTACTGTTGATTCTTTTGTGTTGAGACTACAAGAAGTCTATTATATCTGTTTGAGGATTCTTCCATTACTTCCCTTGTCTTCCAAAAGTTGTTGGCGACTGTAAATCATATACTGGTCAGGAATGTTCCATGCATGCACAAATTGTGGATTCATTGTTATGTGGGAGGTGATGACTATTGAGTCATTAATGAAGCAGTAGAATATACTGTAGAATTGATTTTGTTTTTAATACAGGACCACATAGGAAGCATGTAGTGCTTATTAGCAAGTGACCACACTACTTGATGAAAACATAACTCTCTTGCACCATACAACTTCCCCGTTTTTGAAACTAAAGCTAGTACACAATTCTGATTTTTTTCGTCATCATACAGGTTCCTGCAATGGTTATGATTACCCTTTAAAAGAGAATGTTTGCAATGCAAGGTTGCTAGCAAACTTCAGGTGGAACAAATTAATAAATTGGCATATTGTGTTCTGTTCTGGAGAGGGAATATTCATTTCTTGTTTATCACTATTTGATTTCTATAAAGTGTACGTGGATGATTCAGATGTGGCTCAGAGAAATTTAGGTGTTCTTTTGAGTATAGCATTGAATGCAATATATTTTTGTCTCAATTTTGAGAATGAGAATGAGCCCTTTGAGTCCAATATTTGGAAGGCAATAGGGCCTCCTACCATTGGAATAGTGTTTTAATCATTATCCAACTTCCAGTATGATATACCAAGTTTAAGCAGTGATTGAAGGGGCAAAGTTCTAATCATTGTGTAATGCATTATGTCCTCTTTGTTCTCTCCCTCTCAATGCAACCCCGGCAGGAGCGCTTCTTACCAGGCCTCATCGCCTCGGAGCCAACAGATGATGGTATGGCCACCATCGGGACTGTGGTCATCGCCCTGCCCGGCCAGATGCGGGCCCCCGTGAGGGCCTGCCTGGGCTCGGCCCTCATCACCCTCAAGACGGTGTCCAAGCCCGGCCAGGATGGGCAGACCAACGCACGGCAGCAGCGGCAGACGAAAGCTTTCAAGTCCGGTCTCCTTTTCAACATCAATAACAGGAGATAGTATGCCCCTCTGTCGCCTGCATGAAATATTCGAGAGACTCAACCTGTTTTGTTTTGTCTATATTCAAAATATATGAATATATGAAAAAAAAGTATATATATATTTTTTTTTTCTTTTTGTGCTCCACATGTTGAACATGGAGGGATTTATCAGACCGTTTGAAGCTTCGTTTGAAAGGGAGCGGGAATTATTGACTCGACATTTTGAAAAAGAAGGAAAATGTTTTGAGCTGCCTTTGAGTGCCCAGCAGGCAATACCTGAACGGATTTAGATGAGAGTTGTGAAATCATGTGCAGCAGATGGATGGTTGGGATTTTTGAGAGAGATGGAGATGCGGCTACAATTGCAGTGAAACAACTTTCCTCTTTTATCTTCGAGGAGTATCAGTGTGAACTACTCAGGCTTGTGCATTTCACCTCTTGAGGTTTAACCGCCACTTTGAGGAGCGGGTGGAATCCGATGGACTCGACGTTAATCCGACCCATTCAGCAGTGTTTTGTGTGTGTGCATTGTTCTAACACACTGTTACGGACGGCATGTGTGCCCCGCCCACCGATGTGTGCACTGCTTCTAGCATTTCCTGTGTGACGATCGCATCAAAATGTCCCGATCTCTGCATGAACTTTTTTGGGCAGGAAACTTTGGTGGTGACCTCTATCACTACCGCAGACCATGTCCATCCCAATTCAAAGCGTGCCAATGGCAGCACATGGTATGTCGTACCACGTATTGTATATGCCATATATATTTTGCGAGGTTTCTATTTTGATAAACGCAAACAAGAGGATACTGACCAGATATGAATGTAATCCATTAGTGGAAAATTGAGCAATGAAAATGGGATTCACAAGTTTCGGGAGTCGGCTGCTGCCATTCAGGAATTCAACAGCATGCAAAAATATTAATTGTGCTCCCAACATGAATGCTGTGTCCATGTGTACATTTCTCTGTTCATAACTGCACTTTACAATTGCAAATTTAACCGCTTGCAAAACTGTTGCAAAATCCTGATTAACGTGAAATTAGGCTCACTGAATATATGGCGTATGCAGTACCCTACCCTGTATGTGCAGAGTTAAACTGCGAAGAGAACTACTGCAAATTATTTTTTTTTTCCATCTCTCTCTCTCCAGCACATGTCTGTGCAAGATGAAATTGTGCAACATTTATGTGTCATGTGATTCATCATGTGACTTCATTCTGTAAAGATAGCCTAAATGTGTCATGTGATTCATCATGTGACTAGCTTAAAAAGCCTTTGTGAAAGTTTGATGTGAAGATCATGTGCAAGAGTGTCAGTAATTTTCTTTTCATTACTGTGTATGTTACTGCAGTGGAGTTATTGTGATTGGAGATTCTCTCTAATTTCTTGTGTGTGAGAGAATGGCTCCAAAGTCTTTAATGTCGACTTTTTAACCACGAACATGAATCGAGCGAACAAACTTGTACCATAATGTGAATAGGCTATATTTTGTATTGACCGCAAGAGAGAGAGAGTGGGAGTTGGATTGCCGATCAGGACGACGAAAATGAAAACGGGTGTCTACATTTTGTGGTGTATAGAGGAAAAGGAGAGAGAATCATTTAAAAAAAGACAGAAAACAAAACATTCAGTTCCAGGTAATGGTCTGTGGAGAATTCCTTTGCGTACTTGCATGTTCTCCAAGAGCTTGCGTGCAGCCATTTCAGCTGCTCATCCTGTACAATACAGATTGTGATTCTTGTTTATGTTTGGCTTGTCCATAGGACAGACCAAAGTTTTGCCCCAGTGATTCTCTGCCTGATGTGCAAACACAGTAATGAAACCCCATTCTGTGTTTGTGTGAAGTATGTTTGCGTCACAGCGAAATCCTGATTCAAACCCCATTTTAGGTAGGGTGCTGTAAAAGTGGAGATTTTCTAGGTGTAGAATTTTGCTCGCGCCTTTTGCGCAACCAGAAGCTAAGGTGAAAATAAAAGCATGCAAATATTTCTGCATGCCATATATTCCAGTAGTTAAATGTCCTTATTCTGTAGAGAACATTGCAAAATTGGCGGGCGCGAAAAATTACTCACGCTCAGGCTCTCCATTGTGGTGATCATTGTTACATCAAATGGCATGTCAAATTGCTGTAAGGACATTCTGACTTTATCATTTCATAGACAACGATTGTATTCAGAATGGTGAAACGACAAATTTGTTTATTCTACAGATGTACGATATCATTTATGTTAAGCCTGTATTGAAAAATTGGGACATTGTTTTGGCATGATTAAAAACACAGTTCAGGAACAGTATATACACTGTACAGAGAGATGAGCGGATTATAAAAGTAGAAAGTCTGTTAGAAATTATCCCGAGCCACTGCCAAACTGAACTGACAAGTACATAGATAACAGGGATCATTTGAAGTGTGATATTTTGTGAAGCTGAAATTTTTTTCATGTTGGAAAATTGTGACATGAAAAAAGCAGGCATATGAGCTGATACTGAACTGCCACAGCTCTTCCGTTATTGTATTTGTGTTCTGATCTTAGATTTGCGTTGTTACAGTTGCTCGGTAGTTGCCCCACATGCACACAGGACATTCTGGTGAAAAATTACAAATATGTAAAGAGGATGGTAAACACTAGATAGAAGGAGTGAATATAAGATATACGTCCATAAAAATATTCCAAAAGATATAAAGAGAATAAGGCATTGCCATAAACAGTGTTCATCCAGGTTGGTCTACAACTTATTTTATTGAAACTCAAACACATTTTATTTTGTTTTTGGTTTTTTTCATCTGTGGTTGGTTTTTATGCCTCCGCCACGAAGTGGTGCCGGAGGCATTATGTTTTCGGGTTGTCCGTCCGTCCGTCCGTCCGTCCGTCCGTCCTTCCGTCCGTCCGTAATGACTTTTGTGGACAGGGTAACTACCAAAACCTTTTAAGGTATCCTAATGAAACTTGGCATGTATGTGTATTAGGGGGTGAAGTTGTGCCTATCAACTTTTGGGTGCACATGCTCAAGGTCAAAGGTCAAAAGGTCAAGGTCAAATGCTTAAAATTTTACTATTTCCCCCATATCTATGCAATGCCTGAAGATATTTTCTTGAAACTTAGTGTATACATGTACTACCCAATTAAGATTCTCTGGTGAAAGTTTGGGGTCATTAGGTCAAAAGGTCAAAGGTCAAAAGGTCAAGTAAAATGTTAAAATTTTACTTTTTTCTCTGTATCTTGGAAATTGTTCAAGGTATCTTCATGGAACATAGTATATATGCATCTACTGACTGGCAGTGGTTATCTAGGGAATTTAGGGTGCATGGGGTCAAAGGTCAGGGGTCAAAGGTTAAGGGCAATACTTCAAAAAATTTTACTATTTTCCTTATACTTATGCAATGCCAGCAGGATTATTTTTTTAACTTGATGTATGCATGTTTAACCCAATTAAACACAGGTCAAAGAAGGTAAACATTCAATGCATTTGTGACAATCATGTCATTTCAATATTTTGCCAATTTTGTGAAAATGTAATCACACATTGTCCACATGTACTATAGACCTATTAGGAGAATCATGCATTATGGCGGAGGCATACCAGTCGCCATAGCGACATTTCTAGTTTTTTTTTAATCCAAAATAACAGGCAATACTTCCTATTGTCCTGTTATCATCTAATTGCAAATTTAGAAAACAGGTGTACTTAATTTAAAATTGGTGAAGTGATTACTGGGTCATTCTACATTGCTAGATTTCATTAATGTAAAGCCCCTGTGATGAATGGAGACTGTTTTAGCATGTATATTAACACATTTGGGATACAGAAGTCTTTCTATTCTATTTTTTTGTTTTTGTTTGTTATTTACACTCAAAAAATGGATACATTGGAAAAGGGGCAATGTTGTCATACATAGCTTTCCAGGCTCTGCTTCCACAAAGGCTATATCCCATTTTTGCTGTTAAAAGCCCTGTGAATTGAGAGAAAAATATGTTCATATATCCCATGGATTGATGCGTGTATGCGTACTTTTAAGTAGTTGTGAACAATTTTGGTTGGGATGGCATCTGTTCAAATTACACCCGACCATTTTTGCTTGTGTAGTAAGTGGGGATGTTTTAAAGAGTAGAAGCCTGAGGGCATGTTTTTATACGAGGTGAAGTGTCGTTCCTCACGAGCAAGATTTCATTGTGATTTTAACAGAGTGTTTGCCGGAGAGTGTGTCCGAATATTACATTTCGCCAACAAGGAATTATACAGTTGTAGGTGTTAAGTGCACTATTCACTGCATGTCGCACACATGTGTATTAATGTTGAAGTGAGCATGATGCTATTGTGTAATATTGTGATGTGTTGCTGCAGGTAAGTGGTATATATGTTATATACACCCTACAGTCAATGGCTGTGAAGGCTTTAGTGTGGCCAATTTGGAGATCGGCAATGACTATACATCAAACCGATGTAGGGAAAAAAATAAAAATAATGTTCAAAGTGTTTTTTTTTTTTAATCTGTTGAATGTAGATATCAAATTTTATGTAATTATCTGTCCATCTTTTTGTTATTTCCTTATCTTGTCATATGAACACGTTTGCCCGAACCTGTGCTTGCAATGTGAGTTTTTGATGCCTCCCTCTTTTAACAGGGCTAACTGCGGAATTTCGCCATTTTCTAATGAGAATAGACTGAAATATAGTCTAGTTATCACGACACTCATATACCTTGAAGCGGAAATACGATACCAGCTAATAGTCAGAATCGTGCCGGTGAACGTCCAGTAGAGGTGTTTGTACTGGAAGTCAGCGCGTGCATGTGATATATAGATTTGACTGAGCTTACATTCAGTGGCTGATCACCAATCATTGTGTGCATATTTGTATATAATTATATAATCATGTCAAATTTGATCTAGTATGTCTCTTTTTTCTTCTTTTCTACATCCTGTGTTACTACTTTCACATAGTGCCACATTTACAGACCTCTCATGTTCATGGAATTATTCACGCCAATACCCAATATTTTCCCCTCAAATTCCACTGATTATCATCATCTTTTTTACTTTTGTTTTCTCCAGCAATGAAACAAATTCCATTATGTTTTAGTGAATTGTATTTGTCCAGAAAATTTTGTTACAATTTAGTCTTCTGTAATGGAAATCTTCAGGGACCTCGCTTGTCCTTGTGTTAAACTCATCATCAATGTTTCGTACCCCCTTTTTTTTAATGCATTTTTTTGTTTGTTGTAGTGGGTTATTGTTCTCCCTTATGTGGTTGTGTGTGTGTTTGTGTGTGTGTGTGTCCTTGCCTGATCCCCTTTGTGTAATTTTTTTCTAAGATGAAATCCCATTTTGTACTCTTGTTTTCATGCCTATGATTTATTATTGATGATGTGAATCTAGCAATCTCTGTGTTCTGTTTTTTTAAATAAACATCTCTAAAGTATATGATATGGAAAAAAAAAAGGTAACAGACTCCAGTGTTTTATCTTTGTGTTGGTACATGTGTGCCAGTTATACATTTTGGTTGAGCGGGACATGTGTGGTGAAACATTCATACCAGTGTGAATGGAAAATACATTTTAGTCATGTACAGTTGTGAAAGAAACACACACACACACACACACACCATCACACACACACACACGCACACACACACACTCATAATAAGCATGCACACTCAAGTACATGTACGTTTTCTTCTCCTAGTGAATGTGTCTACCTGTCACACTCAAATATTCTCTTATTGCTGTGAGTGACAAACGTAAGTCAAACCTGCCTCCATTACACATCACAACTAGAAAAGCACTCAGAGAACACCGATCTCTGCCAAGCCAGCAACTCACTTCCACCCTTACACGCATGCCATTTTGTTGCAAAGCCTTTTGTTCATTGCATGACGCCTTGCCCGCGTAAAGCGCGCATGTAAACCTCCTGTACGTGCAGCATGAACCCAAAGTTTGTTGACTTGATATGCTAAAAAGATGAAAAATCCTTCAAAAATTCTGGATCACTATCAAAATTAAATTAGGTGTTCCCTGTGTCAATACCGACCTTTTATGCAAGTTTCATTTTAGTCCGTATACAACTTTTTGAGTTATTTTGCAAACAGACAAACCAACTCCGATGATCACTTAATCTCCTCCTTCCTTGCCTACTTGTCGTAGGTATTTATGATATATGAGAAAATGACTTACTCTTGCACCCGTGATGGCAGTAAATTGGTTTGAGTAACAATTCAATGTTACCATTACAATCAGAATGTCACGGTCTTTGTTTTCAGTGGGCCATAACATGGTTGCCAAACTAGGTTCAACTATGATACCGGTACATTGTAACACCACAAGTACCGGTACATGAAGCAGGGCTGCCAACATTGGAAACTAGTTGAGAGTCAGACTCCCATAGGCCAATGGTATAATTTAGGAGTCAAAATGAGTGAGATCAATAGAAATGCATGCAAATGAAATAAAGTTTTAGAGTGAGAAAGGCACCAAAATGCGCGAGTCTCACGCTCAATGCATGAGAGTTGGCAGCCCTGCATGAAGTGTTGATATTAGGACATGTGGGTATTCATTGTAACTTTGTCTAATGACAGTGTTTAAAGGACAAGTTCACCTTCATAAACATAAGGATTGAGAGAATGTAGCAATATTAGTAGAACACATCATTGAAAGTTTGAGGAAAATCAGACAATCCGTTCAAAAGTTATGAATTTTTGAAGTTTTTGTGCAGTACCCGCTGGATGAGAAGACTACTGCAGTGTATGAATAACTTAGATGTCACATGCGTACAACAATATAAGGAAAATATAAAGAGAATTTCACAAAATTCCATCTTTTGAAAAAAGTACACATTCCCCTGACTCGTTACCGACAAATGTTATGCGTAATATTATTCCCCCTGCCTTTAGAAAGAGGCAAGTCAAGTGCTCTTTTATTATGCGAAAAAAAGTGAAAATATGTTGAATTTTCTTTTACATTTTCTTTATACTGTTGTACGCATATGACTCACAAGCTGTAGTAGTCTCCTCATCCAGCGGTTCCAACACAAAAATTTAAAAAATTCATAACTTTTGCATTGATTGTCCAATTTTCCTCAAACTTTCACTGATGTGTTCTACTAATATTGTTGCATTTTCTCAATCCTTATGTTTATGAAGGTGAACTTGTCCTTTAAGGTGATGATAATGATACAGATGAAGATGATGATGGTGATGTTGATGATGATGATGTATGGTGATGGTGGTGGTGATGATGATGATGATGACAATGATGATGATGGTGATGATGATGATGATGATGATGATGATGACGACAATGATGATGATGGTGATGGTGATGATGATGATGTAGGTGATGTAGATGATGATAATGCTGAAAAAAATGATGAGGATTATGGTGAAACTGATACCGGTATACATGGTACCATTGTAGTGATGATGAATAAATCAAGTTTTCTCACAACTAAGGCAGCCTAACTCAATGGGTGATTGATTATTGATTATCCATGTATCAATTAATCCACATGTAGAATATGAATTTAGGTTTTTTTGTTTGTTGTTGTTTTTTCTTTTTTTTAAGGGAGAAGATACACAGGGATGCCAGTTACAATGAAAGAGAGGGTCTGAAATACATCTATAAGAAGCTGCTTTGTACAGAGCCTGAAGAGCCTGAACTTTGATACTACCAGGGCCAAAATTCAGGCTTTTGCCTGAAAACTGACATCCCTAGATACAGTTCCTTTAGAAAGAAAGCTTTTACATGCTTTGATAATAAACCACACTGATCCTAGACATTCACATAAACACACTTAAAGACACGTACAGCAAGACAACCAATTCAACTGCAAAGACTAGCCAGAGATTAAGAAAACATTGTGTATTTCCAAGTCTTCCGCTCCTGATGAAAAGATTACCGAATTTTTGACATCTGGGCACGCGATGACCATTTATTGAATAAAATCCGCACGCTTATTTGTAAAAACCCATTGGAAGCTATACCGGTAGTAGCTTTTGAAAGGACTTGGTACCGACTGCCGTGACTATAAGTTCTATTCTGGTTGCTGTAGATCAACACGGAGCGCGCGGCTGGACTCAAGGCTAAACACATAACAGAATCGAGTGTGTTGTGCAATCATGGCGGTTCGGCGAGCGGACGTGGTGGTTTTGGGAGGCGGAATATCGGGTCTTGCGTCTGCATTCTACCTAACTTCACCGCATAATACTGGAGCGTCTAACAGGCAAGAGGGACACAAGAAGGTGAGACTAATCGGTAATGGCATAAATGTCTTTGCAATACAATAAAAGAGTCGTGTCAGCACCAGGCGCCTTAGCGGCAGCGTACGGTGGCTTGCAATATTCTTCCCCCGGAGTTTCGGCGATGTGAAGAAGCAATTTCCGTGCTGTGTGACCACGACCGTGTGTGCGTGCAGCAAGAACGATGGTCACCCCAGGTACTAACCGCAGCAGCGACCCCATACGGACAAATACGTACCGTTATAAAGGGCTGTTACTGTGTTACAGCGCCCCGCGACGGGGTTACCCAGGTACCAGGGCTCCTTGTTCGAATGTAGCTGCATAAGTTTTGATAGACATAGTTGTCTTATGCAGGTCATTCATACCAGATTCTGAGACTAAACATGAAATTTACATGTATTATAGCTACCACCTACCACTGTACCAGCGTAAACTTACATAAAATGACCGAAGTTATCTTCCAACCAATTGCAAACATAGCTCTGAAAATGAACACCAATTTGAATTTTGAAGATCCACTCATAAGTCTTATGCTTTTTCAACATCTTCTGCAGCTGATGTTCACATGCTTTTGTCTCAAGCGTTAATGTTTATACGTGTCAATGAGTAAATCATTTCAGACTGATTCAGAATATGTATGAGCAGTGCTGTTAACTTTTCAGGTGGTAATATTTTTATCTTCTTAAATTGTGAAAATTTTTGTGATACCTAGGCCCTAGTGGAATTTTGTGGAGCCTTCAAACAAAGTGAGGAGAGAATGAATGTGTGGCAAAGACGCTATCTTTGTTTGATTCCCCAGATTGTACTTTTGGAAGGAAGCCCGCGCATTGGAGGATGGATCCACTCACATTTGACTCCCGAGGGAGCTGTTCATGAAAGAGGAACACGCAGTATCCGTCCAGCTGGCACCGTGGGAAAGAACACCCTTGATTTGGTAATGAATGCTAATTACTGTTCTACCAACTTGATCCTTGGAAGAGACATATATAGTTCAATTGTTGATTCTTGAATGTCCTGTCAAACATATTATGTGGCTGCCCCCCCCCCCCCCCCGCCTTATTTATGTGATATAGGGGCAAATGAAAGGTAATCTGACCCTTTAAAGTGCTATTAGATTCATTGATGGATATCAGCTTCTCAGACTCAATACTGAATACAATATGTGTCATGTAAACACACACACACACACACACACACACACACATAGGAGAATGATGAATGGCACAAGTTTTAGTTTTGACAAATATTCATGATACTGCCAAACCAGAATTCTTGGCATGAAACTTTCCAGAGCCTTCATGGTCGATATTAGATGCACGACATATGTGTATGTGCGCCACTAAAATTGCATTGTTTGGAAGCGCAGTTGTAATCGTATTTGAATATGTGCTAGGCTTAACTGTAACAGCAGCAGTACAAGTCAATTTACTTGTACACTGCTGAACAGCACCATACTGGCATTCAATGCATCAATGTGTGAACAAAAACGTTTGCGTGCAATTTGCTTTCACGAATCCCCTTTGTGAAATTCATGAAAGTTTCATGCATGAGATAGAATTTCTGGTCTTGCAGTACATTAGCCATGAAATCTGCACTCCAGTGAGTCTAGCTCAAGTGCTAGATTGTAATGTAGTGCTTTCAAGCCTGGGTTTATCATGCACACTTTTTACACAGACAAAGACAAAAAAAAAAGTAAAACAGGAAAAGAAAAAATAAGACATGATCACTGCATTATTTTGTATTCAAGTCCACACACTTCATGTGCACCATTTTCACATGTCTTTGGGAGCGTTCCCTTTCAACTACCATTTGATTAGTCTTTTCTCTGATGTTGCTGTTGGCTCTGCAGGTGTCAGCGATTGGTATAGAAGACCAGGTGGTTCCGGTTACGAGGAGTCACCCAGCCACCCAAAACCGCTTCATCTACACCCCCGGAGGGCTGCATCGCCTCCCCTCATCCCTGGGGGGCTTGGTGAGGCGGCAGACACCATTCTCTCAGTCTCTGGCCGCCCGTCTAGCGAGGGAGCCCTTCGCCCCGCATTGCCGCGAGGAGGACGAGACTATCCACAACTTCTTCTCGCGCAGGTTGGGCAGAGAGGTGAGACCGCAGTGGGGATGATAGGAAGAGTTGTGTTCAAAACTTCTCTATCGCTGAAGTATCAGATCTGAATGCCATAGAAATATTTCTTGTCTACTAAAGAATCTGCTGAAATGTTTACTAATAGCAGACTTTTTTATCAAGGTTTCGAAAGCTCATATACTGTGCACATGTGACTCCCATTATAGCTGAGTCCTTGGGACTAGCAGTTTTTCATTGATGTACAAATATCGTAATTTTGTTATTAACCAAACAAATAATGGATGAAATGAAAACAATTCACATCTTAATGTCATAAAAATATTTTTTTTGTCTACTAAAAATCTGCTGAAATGTTTTCCAGTAGCAGACTTTTTATCAATGCTTGGAAAGCGTATAATTATACTTTGCACAGGTGACTCCCAACAGAGTCCTTTGGACTGGCAGTTTTTCATTGAACACAGAAATAGTGAATGTAAAGATTATAATTTGGGATCTGAATTTTTACTTTGTTGTGCAGAAATTTCTTAAAAACAGTGTTTGTTACAATGGGATCGCACTGTACTAAACACAGAGAAAGGAATGTTTGACATTACTTCATCTTTCTCTAAAAAGGATACGCAGATTGAGGGACCATGGGAGAGTGTCTCTTCAACTCTGTGCACACATGCTCCAGGTTGCTGTTATGCAATGATTGTTTTGTATGTGATGAAATCAACTGTTACATCAGAGAATGACCAATCCTATCATAATCTTGACAGTAGATGGACTAGGTCAAGGCAGAGCAATGCCCTAAAAGTCAGTGGCGCCTGGTTAGTTGTCAGTCAATGCCCAGCAAAAATTGGTTAAAAACTTGCCACCTGAATGCCTAGGAGACTGATTTTGGGGATTGTGACCGTAGCCTGATAGAGAGAGGTGTTGATGTGGATGTCTGATGTTGATAATCTTCAAAATTTTTGATCGATCAATCACTTTTTTTAACCCGTCGAGGACGAGTCCCGAGGATACTTGGGCAAGTGTCTATGAGAAATGCGTGTTGTAGCAAAATCAGTCCGTCCTCGGCGGCTATAAGGATTGTCGTATAAAAATAAGTTGGAAATTCTCTTACATATCCGTATAATGTTCTTGTGATGACTTCTCATGTTGCCTGTAGGTGGCCGAATTTTTGGCAGATCCGTTCTGTCGGGGGATATTTGCGGGCGACTCCAGGGAGCTCAGCATGAGGGCGTGCTTTCCCGCACTTTTCGACGCCGAGCGAAAATACGGTTCCATCATTCTTGGCAGCATGCGCAGTAAACCTGGTATGGAGTATCATTTTGTGTGCAATGTTGTTTCTCCATTATAGTACACCTATCCAGACTTTATTGTGCTGTTTTAGTAATCTGTTTGGGAATGAAATGCAATATTCTTGCATGCCTTTTCATTTGTTTATAAAACTTATTGAATGCAGGATATAGACAGAATTCAACATACTCTCATATTTCTAGCAAAATGAAAGGGTACTTGACTGTTATATACCTCTTTCAGAAATCAAGGAGAACAATGTCACCCTTAGCATGAGTCAGTAACAAGTTGAGAGAAAATGTACTTTTCATACAAGATAAAAGTTTGTGGAATTCTCTTTTGTATTCTTTTTACGTTCTTGTCCTCCAGTAATGTCACAAACTGTAGCAGTCTTCTCATCCAGCAATAGCAGCACTAAAATTCAAAAGATTCATCACTTGTGAACGGAGTGTCTGATTTTCTTTAAACTTTCACTGATGTGTTCTTTCAATATTGATGCATACACCCGATCCACACATACATGTATATTTCGTATCAGGGCAATTACCCCCTGGCTAAATACTGGTTAGTGATGAGGTTGAATAAAGATTAGGATTAGGGTTAGGGTTAGGGTTAGGGTTAGGATTAGGTTCAGGATTAGGATTAGGGCTAAGTCAGGAGAAGGGTCCAGGGTAATTGCCCTACACCTGTATATTTGGGTGAAATTTGTCCTTTAAAAATGATATGAATAGAATCACAAGTCAAAGTTTGTCTCTTTGGACCTCAGAAAAAGTTCCGGATGTTGGGAAGACCAGATTGGCACAGCGAGCCGCGGAGGAGAAGTGGGCCAGCTGGACCTTAACCAATGGGCTCCAAACGCTGCCAAATAGGCTCTCTGATTGGCTCATCCAGCAAGGGGTCGAAGTTCACAGTTCTACTCCATGTGTCAAGGTGGAGTTTGGTCATAGAGATGAAGGAGATTTGTCCCGGCAGGTGAGAGAAAGTGTAGTCTTCTGTTTAGATGATGTCAGAACAGAGTTGCCAATTTGTGTATCTTTGCAATATTTAGTGATTTTTTTTTCAGCCTGTCAGAATACAGTTTAGAAATGGAGAATATTTTTTATGATGAAAATTATACAGAGCATAAATTGTATACAATTTTCCCATTTTAGGACCAAATGTGTGTATGTGTGTGTGTGTGCGTTTTTGTTTGTTTGTTTGTTTTTTTTTGCATTTGCATTTGCAGAGTGTGGCATCTCTGTCTTAGTTAGTGCTGTATCTAGTACTTTGATAACAATGAGGGAGAATATCAGCCGTCCACCATCGTACATGTGTGTACATTGAGAAATGTATAACTATTTGTAAACTTTCGGTATCAAGTAAAGACTCTATAAAGGTGATTGATAAAGTGTTTCTGTCCCTCCTCAAGATTGACATTGGACATGCCAGTTGGTTGAATGTGGCAGATTATCAAATTGTCTCCTCTCCCTCACCACCCTTGCAGGTTGCCCGGGTTACAACGGAGGATGAGGTGTGGGAGGCTGAGCATGTCATTTGTTCAACGTCGTCACAAGGTATCGAGTTTTGTTTGCAATACCTTCTTTTGGGGGATTCTTTGTGAGCATTACTCTCTCTGTATAAGTACCAGAAAAAAAGGTGCCTGTTAAAAACCAATTCAAGATCTTGCAAAATGTGGTTTAGAATTACAGTGGCATGAGCTGATCCAACTCATCAACTAATATGTACAGTGCACTCGCATTATAGCAAAGAGCATGGTTAAAACGAAATTCCAGTTACAACGTAGTAAAAATTCAGGTCCCAACATTATCTGCTATATGTTATTTATTGTTTATTCATTTGGTTATGACAAAATTTCAATATAAAGAAAGAAAAGTGCCAGTCCCGAGGACTACATTATTACAGGAGTTGATTGTAATCAACAGTGGCTGTACAATCTTATATACTTTTACAATGACTTGGAAACCTGTATCATCTTGAGTATGAACATACCTCAAATGTCTACTTGTACTAAATGTTAACTTACATGTATGCCTGTGATAGCCATATACTTTTTCAGCATTGCTTAAAATAAAAAACAGGTGCTGAACATGCTGGACAAAGCACCTTCAGTGTTTGGCATGTATGTGCTGGATGCTCAAGAGTTCCCTTCAAGGGTTAAACCTTTCTGTGCTAGGATTTCAGGGACAGTGTTTTCAATATTATAGTGTTTTCTGTGCCAATCTGCACTCAAAGGATGCAATGGGTTAAGCAATCTTATACCCTATCAGCATTTTACTAAACATATGTGTGTATTAAAGGGAACGCAAACCCAAAGAGCAATGTGGATTGAGTGAAAGCGGCAACATTAGTAGAACACATCAGTGAAAGTTTGAAGAAAATCGGACAATCGATGCAAAAGTTATGAATTTTCAAAGTTTTTGTATTGGAACCGCTGGATGAGGAGACTACTGGAGGTTATGACGTATGAGTGGACAACAATATAAAGAAAATATAAAGAAAATTCCACAAAAACTCAGTTTTCATGAAAATGACAAATTCCATCAACTTGATACTGACATAATGTTAAGGGAAGCAATTATTCCCCCTGCTTTCTGAAAGCGGTTAGTCAAGTGCCCTTTCATAAGGCTAGAAAAGTGAATTTTTGTTGAATTTTCTTTATATTTTCTTTGTATTGTTGTCCACTCATATGTCATAACCTCTAGTAGTCTCCTCATCCAGCGGTTCCAACACCAAAACTTTAAAAATTCATAACTTTTGCATCGATTGCCCGATTTTCCTCAAACTTTCACTGATGTGTTCTACCAATGTTGCTGCTTTCATTCAAGCCGCATTGCTCTTTGGGTTTACGTTCCCTTTAAGCATCATAATTAACTAATGCTACATGTATCATGGCTTAAATTGAGCATTGTTGTGAGTGCAAGGGTTTCCATCCATAGCTGTGGCAATCCAGAAGTCTTGTGTTTGAATCCAGATGGAAACTCATTTTCTTTGCTCATTTCTTACTTATGTTTTGTGTCTGTTTGGTCAGTTTCTCTTTGGTTTTCATTTATGATTTAAATTCCTATGAATTTATCACATCTGAACATGCTTCATGATTCTTCTTGTAACCATCACTAGTCACCCAGGCCTTGCTGCCGGCTGAACACAGCCATCTGTCTGACCTCCTCTCCACCATCACCAGCTGTGCCGTGGCCGTGGTCAACCTGGAGTTCGACGACCTCCGGCTGCCGGTCAATGGCTTCGGCTACCTGGTCCCGTCCTCTGTGCCCTCCAAGGTCCTGGGTGTCGTCTTCGACTCCTGCGCATTCCCTGAGCTCGACCGCAGGAAAGACCCCACGACGAGACTAACGGTGAGTTAACCCATCAATAACTGAACCACCCGAAACTGCCCGTCTTAACCCATTGAATAGAATACTCATGCAGGTGTCTATGGTAATTGTAGTGTTATAGGAACATTAGTCCGTCCTCAGCAGGTGAATACTCCCCAAAATGAGTCCATCCACTTGTTATGCCTCCGCTACGAAGTGGCCGGAGGCATTATGTTTTCGGGTCGTCCGTCCGTCCGTCTGTACGTGCTAATGAGAGTATGCTTGTGTGGCTAGGAGAACAATAGTGCACAATAGATGGCCTTTATTCCGTCAGGCTTGTGTGGCTAAAATTTTTGCTTGTGTGTCTATTTTAACAAAAGGGAGAACAAAGGGGTAGACACACAAGTATATCACCGTAAGGTCGTCCGTCCGTCCCGTTTTGTTTTTGTCGATATCTCAAGAACCGTCTGGTGGTTTTACATCAAACTTGGTATGAGGGTATATCCTTGGGGGATAATACTTTGTGTGGATTTTAGGGTCACAGGGTCAAAGGTCAAAGGTCACAGGTTATTTTGTGAAAAAAAATGAAATTTCATGTTTTTCTCCATATCTCGCAAATGGTTCAAGGTATCTTCATGGAACTTAGTATATATGCTTGTACCGATGGGCAGTGATTATCTAGGGAAGTTGGGGGGTCATGGGTCAAAGGTCAGGGGTCAAGGTCAACTCCTCAAAATATCACTACTTTCCTTACATTTATGCAATGAATGAAGGTTTTTTTTTAAAACTTGATGTATACATGTATTACCCAATATATATTCTGTGGGAAGTTTCTTGCCAAAAGGTCAAAGGTCAAAGGTCAAAAGGTCAAAGGTCAAGTGAAAGTGCTGAATTGCACTTTTTCCTCCATATCTCAAAAGTAACTCAAGGTATCATCATGAAACTTACATATTTATGCATGTTTAACCTAACAGTGATTCTCTTTGGAACTGTGAGGTCAAAGGTCAAAGGCCAGGTTTAGATAATGCTATTTTCCCATTTGATACTGAAATTATACTTTTTCTCAATACCTTGAAAAATTACTCTATGCATAAACTTATAAAAGGGTCAAAAGTCAAGTAAAAATCATCAGTTCCCCAAATACCTGCACTCTGACATTTTAATCATTCATCCAATTGAACCTAGTTCTACGAAAGTGAACATTCAGCACATTTGTGTCAAACCTGTCATTTTAATATTTTGCCAATTGTTTGAAACTGTCATCACACATTGTCAAGACATTGTACTATAGCCCTATTAGGAGAACCATGCATTATGGCGGAGGCATATCAGTCGCCATAGCGATATATCTAGTTTTTTAATGGTTTTGTGTGTTACTATTTTTATTGTTTTCATATAGAATATATAATTACATAATTTTAAAGAGATCAATGGTCAACAAAAGTACAATGTATGTCAGAATTGCTTCTCTGACACAATACATGTACCATTCTCTTGGTAAAATCTTTATAGGCTTTCAAATAAACATAACTTATGATAGACAAAAATAAACATGCAGTGAGTTATTTTACATGATTTACAAAGTTGTCGAAATGAGAGTAATATTGATGTACCTTCTAGGGAACAATAAGCCATTATTTATGGAATCTTCAGTTGCTAAAGGGTTGATTATGCAGCGAGAGCTCCTAATGGTAACACACGTGTTCACAAAACTCATACTAAATGGCATTACTCTTTGGCGGAATTAAATTTCAACAATAATTTGCCAAATATTTTCCCCAAGCCACCCCAATCAGTAAGGCATGCCAATACCTGCTCAGTGCTCAGGGTTGGATCCAGGAATTCTTTAAAGGGGGGGGGGGGGGGGGGGGGGGGGGGGGAGGGGGGGGGCGCAACTAATATTTCTGGTGCCACTTCCGGGTTTCGTTTCGGTTTTTTTTCGTTTTTTTTCTTTTTTATTTTGTTGTAACCGGAATTTTGTTATAACCATGTCCATAAAAATTCTAGTTATATTGAAATCTATGTGCATGTGCGCTTACCAAATGCTGTGTTTTATTGATGAGTACCGCTTGTTTCACCAGGACTATGCCCAAGGTTTACAGACATATCGTCGCTTGGGCGACAAGACCTCGTATCTACAAAATGTCAATGTTCGGGAGAGCGAAAAAAAATGGCAGCCAAAGCACTGTATCGAATGAGATAGACATTCCTTTGACATGCCATATTGGCCTTCGTTTTTTTTTATGTAAGACAGCTAGGATTTGGACAGGACATCAGTTAACTGATTATCTGACCATCAATCCAAAAAAGTGAATGTCACCAAAATTTCAGATACAACCTGAAGGTCTTGTCACCCCAGCGACGATATGTGAAGTAGTGCTATGCAAGGAAAGCACTTAAAGAGAAGTGACATGCCTGTCCCCAACTCATCCCATACCTCAACACAAAGAAAAAAAAAATAAATAAGAAATAAAAATATTTTCACACAGTGCATGATGGGAGGAGCTTGGTTCAACGAACTCTTTGGTGACCCCAACCATTCCGATCTGGATGACCTTTTGCACTCTGCCCTGGAGGCTATTAAGAACCAGATGGGCATCAACCAGCAACCAGCCTACGCAAAGGTCAACATTTTGCACGACTGCATCCCGCACTACAAACTGGGACACACAAAGCTTGTAGGTGAGGATTTTAGACTTTTATTAGCCTTCTTCAAAGGAAAACCCCTCTTTTTTTAGCATGGGAGAAAACTAAATTTAAGCTGAAGGAAATGCATCTCAAAGGGAAACCAAACCCAAAGAGCAATGTGGATTGAGTGAAAGCAGCAACATTTGGAGAACACATCAGTGAAAGTTTGAGGAAAATTTGACAATCGATTTTTCATGAAAATTACACATTTCATCAACTTGATACTGGCAATAACAGGGGTAGCAATTATTCCCCCTGTTCTTTGAAAGCCGTTGATCAAATGCTCTTTCATCATGCTAGAAAGAATTTTTGTGGAATTCCCTTTATATTTTCTTTTTTAATTACTACCGGATACTTTCTTTGGCTTCAACATTGTGCATGTGGCATTGTACAGCATGCTCTATCCAGTGTGTATGTAATATCAGTGGGTACAGTTCCACTGCTGACATAACTTACGTTGTTTTTGTTTTGTTGTTGCTGTTAACTCAGACGACATCCAATCCTACATCAAGGACCATCGGTTACCTCTGACCCTAGTGGGGGCGTCCTACCGTGGGGTCAGCGTCATTGACTGTATAATGCAGGCAAGGCAAGCGGTTCAAGCCCTGGACATATAAAGAAATGGAGAGAGATATGGATTGCTTCGAATTACATTGATATACGGAATCTTTACGTACTTCCTGAGCATGTGTTGTCTGTGGCAAACCAGTGGCTTGCCTGTCTTAGCAAATTCTACCTTAGGCCAAAAAGATTTAAAGAACTTACTACAAACTTGTATATGCTTCTACCATATTTTATGTACCTGTTTTTGTCAAATAGAAGAACATATTTTTGAAAGAAAAATTATATTATTGATTTAACTTTGATGTAGTGTGTTTACATGTAGTATGTGCAATTTTCCATATTCTTTAAGCAGAATTATGTTTTTATCATGCCTTCAAAATGCATTGGGTGTTTTGTGCGTATGTTGCTGTGGTGATTTTGATCTACAACTTAACCAGGATGCCGTCAAAGAAACCATGTTGAATATGAAAAAGGCAGTTGATAGCTCTTTGCCAGGTACCAAGGCCAGAAATCACTGTTGCATATGATTCAAATGCTACGAGTGTATTACATTGGTCGAGAAATGAGCATGGACAATTATGCCATGTTTGTAGGAATGAATGTGGTACTGAAGTGCTATTTTTGTCATTTTGTACTTACTACTGTACAATTGTACTGTATCTCCTTTTCAAATGTGCATGGGTAATACAGCATGTCCATAATCGTATTAGGGTAATTACCCCCCCCCCCCCCCCCCCCTGCTTAATACTGGTCAGTGATAAGATTAGAGTAAAGATTAGGGCTAGGTTTGGGTTAGAGTCAGGGGAAGGGTCTGGGGTAATTGTCCAGGGGCTAATTGCCGTAAACCCGTCCGTAATTTGTGTAAATCTTGTGCATCATGTCTGTGATGTCTATTAACTGAGATTGATAAATATGACTGAAATGAAAACTAAGTCATGACTCCGGTCAAAGGTCATGTTCGAGCCCTCATAAAGGAACCAAACCGAACCTTTCCATACTGTATCATACCTTACCGTACCAGCACACTACCATCTGCTGTGGTGTCATGATACCCAAAGTTATAACAGTCCCCTTCCATTCCACTATGATGACCATCTCCTCACCTCCGGGCAGGCATCGACCTCTATACCAATATACTCCGTGCCTCCAGTGAGTCTCTGTCCTCTGTCATCCCTGAAGTATACCACCAGAATATATTGAAGAATGGTGCCCTTGTTCTCTCACATTATCAGACAACGTCCAGCCCCATCTCCCAATTATGTAGTCCCAAGTATTCTGTACTGTAAAACATAATATTTGCGGCATGAAATTTTTGCAAATTTGAGCCGACAGCCTTTTTTGCGCCATGAAATTTTCGCGAATTGACACTTCCATTCAATGCATATAGTATAAACAAGAATTTTCATGCGCATTTTAATTTCACAAATCTTGGCGCTCGTGAAGTTCGCAAAATTAAAATGCACGCAACTGGGTTGAGTCAACCATAAACATCCTGTCCTACCCCAGCCATTATAGAGGACTCCCATTATAACAAAGTCTTCGGGACCAGCAGTTTTCTTTCATTATATCGAAATTCCGTTATAACCAAACAAATAAGCAATAAAAAAAAAAAATAGAGGATATTGTTGTGGCCAAAGTTTTTATTGTGCTGTAACCAGAACTTTGTCATAACCATGTTCTTTATACCGGTAATCCACTGTACTTTGAAATGGTGTAGAGTTGAACCACCCTCAAACCAAGGAGGTACTACCCCCTTTGCTGAAACAAGTTCTGACTTTGTTTCTCGAACAACTTAAGTTTTGCCCAGTTGATTACCTTCAAGGCTCCATCCCCGTTCACCTCGTCATAGTCCTGTATGTCGCTCAGTTGTGTGTATTTGCTGTATCTTGTGAATTATAAGGTTCAGGAAGATTTGACTCTTGGAGTGAAAGGACCACAAGAAACCTCTCAAATAAAATACATTTTGAAATATATTCACTTTGTGTCGCAAATCATTCTTCAGCGCACCTTCTAAGAACTCAATTCCCAATACATTGTACATACCATACCATATCATAAAGGCCGGCAGAACTGGGGGAGGGGGGATTGGGGGCCCTCACTTTTTTTTGCACCATACAAAGGAATACTAAGGTGTCACCACTTTGCCCCCCCCCCCCCCCCTTTTCTTTTTTTTCACCCCAAAAGTGCATAGAGGCCCATGCAAGCTTATATTTGCTGTTTCTTTTCTTTTCTTTTCTTTTTAAAGAATAACATGCGGCACTTCGTGCTATAATACAATGCAAGTGTTAATACTCAAAATTGCCACCGACCTGTTTATAATGGCCAACTGTTTACAGCGCCCATTTTTGTCATTTCCCTTGGGTAGCTGCTATTGACAGGTTTGGTTGTATTTCTGGATCGAGTGAGAGGGTTCATACATTCTATACAGTATGTCCCCCCCCCCCCCCCCCAAAAAAAAAAAAAAAAAATAAGTAAATAATAATAATAATAATAATAATAATAATAATAATAATAATAATAATAAAAATTAAAAAAAATAAATAAAAAAATTGCAATCAAATTTTCGCATTGATAACACCCAATATGATTAAACCGTCTAAATGCTACTTCAAGGTCTTAAAATATATACATCTTAGCTCTATTTTGCAGAAAACCCCATTCAATTAATTTTGGTTCAGTGGTCACAGAGAAATGTGGATTGTTGTAAAGCATGTCATGGGTCTGATTCTTCCAAGTTTAGCACTTGGATGCTCTTGGCACTGCATGTTAATGTGTAAGCACAATAGACAGAACTTGGAGGAAAGGTATTCCTGACATGCTCAACAAAAATCCTCATTTCTCTTTGACCACAAAAGGCAATAAAATGGGATTTTCTGTAAGATGTGGGCCATGAGTTATAACTTTAGTTTCATACCCTGAAAATGTATTTGGAGTGATTCACTTTTTTTCAAAGTTATCGTTGCGGAGGGTACCAATGTATTTTTTTTTTTTTTTTTTTTTTTTACAGTATGCTTTTGGAACACATCAGGTAGGCGTAATGGTCCACTTATACACTAGCTGAATTAACCATGGTACTTACACGTGTTTTCTTATTATTTAGGCATATTTCTAGGTATTGTTGAATTGGGAATTTTAATGTGTTTTGAAATGATGAACTTTATTTCATTTTCGGATTGATGCAGCTCAAGGAATAACGAACATCACCCCGGATCCATATTTGAGATATCACTGGTTTCACTTAGAGAGAGCTGACAGACAAGTGCAATAAATGCTTATACACCTTGTACTATACGTTATTATAAGCAGGGCTGTCAACTACTAGTATCGTGCAATTAGTATGAGACTCGTGCCATTAAAGGAACTGTTTCGGCCTACCATAGGGAGCAGTGATTTAGAAATGTTCAAGTTATCACATTTGATGACGTCGCTTAATGCATATTTATTTACATTCGAGTTAATTCATTTACATCGTGAGTGTACCGCTCTGCCCTGGTCATTCAACAAATTTTCTACCTGTTATATCTCTCAAATCAGTGCAATGATTGTCTGGTAATTGTCGCTATCAATTCATTTTGAGAGCGCTGTCCTCATTCGGTGCGTAAGAGAGAGCACAAGATCAAAGTGCAGTACTATCTCATGAATACGTATCAGTATAATCGTTTTCTATACGCGATTGGCTGAGCGCCCAGCTACGTAATACTGTACTGCGGAACGTTCGAGAATAGGCCCTACGCCCCGCCCACACTACCAGTTTCGCTTTGTAATATACATGTGTTAAATGTCATAATAACCGGCTGCGTAATGAGCGCAGCTCATTCGCTGTGTGGACCACATTCGGGACCGGATACAGGATAAATTACGGATAGGTGTTCTCCTCTGGTGTATGATCCTTGTTTTGTTGAGATTACAAATATGTTGCTACTCAAGACAGTTGCCATTCTTTTAATATTTGATCCTACATTTGCCTTTACGCGCGCTCCTAACATCACCCATGTTATGATGGGTGAGGAGGCAAAAGTTTGTTGCTGGGATAATCGTCAGGGAGCATATGCCCTGGCATGGAGTAAAAATGGGTCTTCAAGCAGGGACACGACATTTGCGACCTGGGCACCACCACCTTATAACTCATACACTGAGTTTCCCAATAAGTATGGGCTTGAGGACAACGGCGGCTGTCTTCTTATTTACGACATATCGCGGGAGGACGAGGGTGTTTATAAGTGTAAAACCCATCGCCGTGCTGATTTATATAAGACCTCCCAGTATCTGTTTGAGGTGAAAATATACGGTAAGAAAACACCTACCTGTATCTCTTTGTTATTATCATTTTCACTGCGACAGTTTTACTGGACAGAGAGTATAGTCAAAGAACTTGAGTAAAGTAAACCATTTTAGGATTTCGACCATCATGATGATATTTCATTTTAATTACAACTGAGATATCGTTCTATGTACATCTTTGAATGCTAATGGTATCAATACCAATCTTCCTTTTGTTAGTTGACTACCAAAAGAAAAAAAAAGAATGTTTATGCTGTGCAATGGCTCCGTGTTTTAATTTCTTAAAGAGTAATCCGTGTGGCTCCTTCGAAAGCAAAACTTATGAATAAAATCAGCCAACCACAAGCAGAGTAATTTGACGAAGAAGACGTATTATAATCATAAAGACACAAAGAGACAATGCAATGAAATGGTTCCGGTTTGATTTCATTCAAACTCTGAAGTGTCCAATGACCTCGTTTCTGTATAGGGCCTGTGTATACTACAGAGTCTGGTACCACAACCAATAACGTGGAGACCACCACACAAGCAACAAGTGTCTCGACTCTGGGCTCTACAGGTAAGTTACAAATAGTGCAGGTTACTGTCGCGGAACATAATTTTATACCATTATATATAGAGAGATATAGATATGTATTGTTTATTATTATTTTTGTTATTATTATCATTTATTGTTCCATACTCCGCATTGTCATACAAATTTTTTACTTCCCATTTGATTTCGAAATACATGTATCAGTTAAACAAGACAGTCAATTTGAGATGGCTCATTGAAAAAAATTTATTTAAGGACGTATGATAACGGGTAATATGATAAACCTATATACCAATAAAATTTGAAAACTTGCAGGGTGTATGCTGCACATGTAATAACATAAACATTTAAAACAACGTGTAAATGACGAGTAGGAAACACAAAATTGGGAAAATATGTCATGAATGTAATAAAATTTACGGAATGCACAAATTTTGAGCAATTTCTCAAGGCCGATGTTCCGTCATTTAAGTAGTGTTTGTAATAATGAAGATGATTAAAGATAATGCAATATTGGCTTTGGAAAGATATATTTCAGTTTGTGAACAACTCCAACATTTTAACAAAGAATTTACATTAATAATCATCACGAACTTTCTAAGATGAGTTACTATCAATGTAGATACCTAAAATTTCGTTGAGTCTATCTGGTTTGACTGTATTGCAGTCACTAATGCTTAACCTGGAGGGGTCTTTTTTGTGTGTTACTGTAAACCATTAGTCTTAATTATACTGCCATTCATTATTAAAGCGATACATTAGGATTTGAGCCAGAATTTAATAAAGTTTTAAAATCTTGTGTCATCCACCTGTCCACGGACAGAAGAAAAGACGGCAGAGAGGATGAATTCCGGAAGTCATTGATATATTTTAAATAAATAAAAGAGGACCTGTTGGAGCACTGCATGTGGTACACCACAACAAATGGAGTTTATTTCAAAGTCATGATTATTCACTGTATAACGAATTGAGTTCTTCCAGTAAGATAGCTTTGGAACCACTCCAAAGTCTTTCCACGAATACCATAATGATTTAGTTTGTGCAAGAGAATTTCGTAATTTATCATGCAAAATGCCCTGGGGTAGTTCGGAAACATACCGACTTTTAATGCGACTTGTGTCTATTGTGTTTAAGTTACAACCAGTAATAAAAATGTCACGAATGCTTGCATGTTATTGTGAAACCCGAATTGAATATCATCTATAAAATAGCACATTTACAAATTCAATTAAACGATCATAAGCCACCCGAAAAGGAAGAGAATGATACTGGCAGATAATTTCCTATAAGTCATCCTCTCTTCCTCGCTTATAAATTGATATAACTTTAGCAATTTCCATTTCAGTCGACACAATACCAGTAAGTAAGGACAAATTCAAAATATGAAGTAATGGTTAAAATATTTCATTGCGAAATACATTTCATGAGATGATAAGAAAACCCATCATGACTTGCACCCTTCTTGGGTTTAAAGTGATTGTACAGTTTTGGCTGAGACCTAATTTCAGTTTCTAACATTTTGTTGTTGTTGTTGGAATAATGAGATACCTCTTATGAAATATGAAAGATCATGTAATTCTATAAGGAATTCAACGTTTATTTGCTGAAAATTGGTTTTGAAATGGCTGAGATATTAAAAAAAGAGCAATTCTAAGAAAGTGTGGGACCCACACGTTATTACGATGGCTTTGTTTTACTTTGTTTCTATTAATATCTGTATCAATTACAATGCATTCAATTGAATCTGACATATGGGTTATCATTTCAATTGACCCGTGTACATCATACGTGTACATACCTTCTAATAACTGATGAAGTGAAATTCTCGGGTGCACGTCACGAGACCGACACCCACGAGTCCGACACCCACGAGTCATACAGCCCTCAAGTCATGCAGCTCACGAGTCAAACAGCCCATAACTTCGACACTAAGCTAACAAGTCCCACGAGACCGACACATTAAGCCCCGTGTTATATCTGTCGAACTCGTGGGCTGTTTTACCTAGCGTCGAACTCATGGGCTTTATTTGCCTAGTGTCGAACTCATAGGTTGTATTACTCGTGAGCTGTATAACTCATGGACCTGTTTTCAATGTTGAACTCGTGGACTGTATGACACGTGGGTGTCGGTCTAGTGGGATATTCTCAGCCATCCAAGTTTCACATAACCCCAGAAGGGAGAGTTTTACATTCATAGTATCGAGAAGAAATTGAGATTGATCAATATTTTCAATCAAAGAATTTAGAATTTAGAAATTATTTATCTAAAGAAATAAATAATATTGGATATCATACCAGGAGCCAGTGCCACAATCGCAATCACTTAAATATAAGTTGGTTTTTTTTTATTTCCTCCTTTCATAGCTAAAGAAAATCCTGATGACAGAGACGCCCCACGCAAAAACCTGAAGACGATCTTATATGCAACGTTGGTGCCTGTATTCTGCATTTTCTGTGTGGTAGCTGGAATTATGTGGAAATGCCGTACCAAGACAGGTATTTTTTTTTTCAGCTCGTCCATATAGAGAGATGTATACTATATAGGTTTGCCCTGCCAATTTAATCAGATTTGCATTCTCTTTAACAATGCGATTATTCATGTTTGAGTGAATTTGAATGATCACCGAGTTCATTCAGTCAAATATCATCAGTTTGTGATATCATGAGTTTCTCAAATTAACATGTGAAAAGGGCATTCTAATTAATAGTTCACGTAGAACGCATTCAAATTCCCGTCAGCATCGTCGTGAAGAAGGTTAAGGAATTCAAATTCACGATAAGGCAAACATCTACAATATAATTGGCAGTGTTTTTCATTGTTTCTTATATTCTTTGTAGTTACCCATCTATTTGAATACGCAAACTTAATGTATCTTGTCATGGGACTTTTGCTTCATAATACATGTAGCTAATATAGGGCATATGAAAGCTCGTGTAATTCCTCTTTCAAACACATACATGAACATTACATTCATACACGACTTTCATGTTGCTAGAACAGAGTATTTGAATGGGGTCGTCCCACTAGACCGACACCCACGATTCATACAGCTCGCGAGTCCGACATTGAAATCAGGTCCATGAGTCGTACAGCTCACGAGTCATACAGCCCATAGGTTCGACACTAGGCAAATCAAGCCCATGAGTTCGACACTAGGTAAAACAGCCCACGAGTTCGACGGATACAACACGGGGTTTAATGTGTCGGTGTCGTGGGCCTTGTTAGCTTAGTGTCGAAGTAATGGGCTGTATGACTCGTTGGCTGTATGACTCGTGGGTGTCGGTCTCGTGACGTGCACCCAAATGAATATCTCGCATACGGACAGAATTTGTGGGCCAAGCTTTTGACAACTGTATATAGCAAGACTATATCACTGGCGAAACCCTTTGGTTGAACAGGTCTACATCTGAGCCGATTGTGGCAACTTATGATACGGACACGGAGAATATAGGGATAGAATCAAAATGTAAATTTGAATGTAGATAACATTTTGAGATTCAATCCTTTATTGTTACATCGATATTGTACAAGAGGGTAATTTGAAGATGAAAGACAAGATTATACAGACAATACAATTTATAGAACTAAACTGAATAAGTGAAACTTTGAAATTAAATTGTAATTCTAGACCAGAATCCAATATAACATAGAGAAAAAAAAACACACGAAAGAATCCGTGGAAATGCATGGAAACTTCTTATGTTGATTCAAAGTGCGAAGTTGTATCCCCCCTATACAATTGAAACTGGTATTTGGGACGAAATTTAACGTCTATCCAGCTGACGCGAAATTGATTGCTTACTTTGAGTTGTTAAATTAAATGAATTTCTCTCTAAATTGAATGAAGTAAAATCTAAAAAGAATGACATAAAAGGAAATTGAATGCTCAAAGAATCAAAATTAACCATGAGAGTAGAGCAGTGGCTAAAATTGCTTGAATTTGAACACCTTTTCATTATTTCGAATGCAAATCTGATGAAATTAGGCGAGAAAACCCATATTTTATCCTTTTTTTTCAAAAGGTTTCTATTTTCAAAGAGGTTTCAAGGATATCTGAATGCAGTAGTTCTGGAGTTGCATCTCATGTAATTTACTTAGCTTTACTTTATGAATTTGATTGTCTGTTACCATAAACAGGGAAGGGTCTTGCAAGATCGACATTTTTTTTTCTGCCAAGTTCAAGATCAAATGAGGACCGTTGTGACATAATTATGTGTGCATATGTACTGTATTATTATTACTGAATTATGTTTATATGAAAATATAACGCAGGGTTCCTCATTAGCGGTTGCCGCGACTAAAAATTTGTGACAATTTTTTGGCCCGGACGGCACAACTATAAGATTCAACATTTCATACTTCTGCTTTTATAACATGCCACCACAAATCTCTTTCGGGCACACAATTCTCAGATTTAGAGATTTTAATGGCCCGAATGGCCAAGTCAAGCCCTAATATAACTATATATGTATAAGAAATACACACAAGCACACACACATGCACACACATGTTCATATGTTTATATATATATATATATATATATATATATATATATATATATGGTATTATTATCCGCGTGTTGGAATAAGAGCATGAAGGCAATGAAGACAAACAAGTTGACATAATGCATTAGATTCCAACTTCATTTATTTGTAAACCAAATTTTCGACCCTTGCACGGATCTTCCTCAGGGTAACAGTGATATTTGTATAAGTACAAATATCACTGTTACCCTGAGGAAGATCCGTGCAAGGGTCAAAAATTTGGTTTACAAATAAATGAAGTTGGAATCTAATGCATTATGTCAACTTGTTTGTCTTCATCGTCTATATATATATACATATATATATATATATATATATATATGTATATATATTTATTTATTTATAGTATATATAGATGTATATTGTATATTAAATGTGTATGTGTGTGTGTTTTGTGTGTGTGTGTTAGTTTTTCACAAATAAACTGTTGATCACACACAAAAAGAATATACTTGAATCCGTTACCACGTAAACACGTGTAAAGCCATAATAAGGTATTAAATTCTAATACATTTTAATGCATCGCAAATGTTTGTTTTGCTTGTCCACCGCAGGCTAGAGCTTTTGATTACGTCATATCTTCCACAGCATGAATTAGCATACTGATGATTCTTCCCATTTTACTCCATTCTCTCTTGCCTCGTGATGTTCAATTCTCGGGGAAAAAAAAACCCAACACAGTAGACGGAGAGAGGAGCGAAAGTTGGGCATCGGCTTTCTTCCCATGTTTTAAGGTAGGCATTCGATTTTACCTGTCTTTGCTGTATGTTTTCTTCCGACTGCCATAATTTATGATCTCACTTTCGTCTAGAAACATAAACAAGAAACCGAAACAATTTTTTTTTTTCAAAAGAGACCTCTCCCTGCTTTTTCTTAATGACTTCTTCCTGCAAAGTGCATAGATACGACATCCGGTATCATGCTGCCTTTTTATGAAAGACCGCAATTGATTAATGACATGGTATAAAATGATTACTTTTGACTTGTAGAAAATGTAGTTACAATGTATTTGACATTCTATCAAGCAGAACAAGCCAGATAGGTGTCAGATGTTTATTTCCATATTGAAAAGAGTCGGTAGAGATTCCCACAATAACGAAACGGTACGCTCTTTATTTTGCTGACATTTTTAATTAGTTGGCACGAAATTTGATACAAAATGATAACTTCATAATATGGACTTCTGAAATAGATTCGTAAACTTTTCGTCTTTCTTTGGCAATGGGATAGCTACTGTGGCTTCCGCTGTAAATGGTTGAAATGTTGAAAAATATAATGTATTGTCTATACTCATTCATCCATATCATATATTTTTTTATTAAACTTTATTTTTTTTGTATTTCTTTAACAATACGATATATCGAAATACATATCTTGTCTTTTACCTTTCATGGGTGGATGAAATTAAAGCACAATTGAATTGAATCGAATGTTCCATTCAAAAATACTTCTCTATGAACTATCATTCTGTTTGTGTGTTGTATATATTTTATAAAGTTGTCAGGTTTAAGGGACACAAAACGTACATAGAACATTATGACGAGGCTATACAGTATACTTTTCTGCTATAGTGCTCTATAATGTCCGTAGAAATAACAGTATGTTATTTCTTTATCTCATTGTTTGTAAAATTCCCAAACTTTGCAGATTAGAAGGGAAGTTTCCCGTGAAACTGAAGAGGAGGTCTCCATGGTCTAGGGGTAAGTGCGTTGCAAATATCAGAGTGCTTAAAGTCGATATTAGCTTAAAGGGATGGTACAGTTTCCGCTGAGATGGGGCTTCTGCAGGTTTCCAACGTTTTTTAATCATGACTCTTTGAGAAAATGAGAAACCTCTTATGAAATCATGAAAGAGCATACAATTCTAAGTCGTTGCTTTTTGTAATGGCTGAGATATCGAAAACAAAGCAATCCTAATAAAAAGTGAGACCCACCCTTTTTATTAGGATCGCCGTATTTTACTTTGGTTTTTTTTTATATCTCAGCCGTTTCAAAACAAATTTTTCTCAAAAACCTTTGAATTTCTCTTAGAATTGTATGCTCTTTCACATTTCACGAAGTGGTTTCAGGTATCTTGCAAAAAGTTAAAAAGTGAATCCTCTCCTCAACCGATAATACATTGTATATACATTCCCTTTAAACCAAAAGCTAAAGAGTCACTGTAACGGCGATAGTACCGCAGAATCATTTCATTTTAGTTTCATTTTATTTCAACCCTTGCTCAGCCAGCTATGGGCTGTTATTCTGCAAATCCGTGCATACCATATAAAAGAAAAAAAAATGGTGAGCCTCATCAGACTAAAAGGCGATAAGGCTGACATTGACACAAAAGGGGGAATACCGCGGTATGGGGATTGAAATCAAAGTTGTTTGTGTTGAGTTATACAATACCGTGTGTCTATGGGAGAATAACGCGCAGTGTAGACAAAAGGTACCACCTGTTCCAGACACTGAGCATGACGCATCCAGCTAAAACGCGACGTGCACGGTCAAAGCTCATGTTGCAGTGTGTACATGCGTGTTAGGGTGGGATTTCACGGAGCACGCGAACGATTTGCGAAGGACGCGAATGGCAAAATCCAGCATTCGTATTTTAGTCTGCAAAAGTTCGCCAAACGGTCGTGAGCGTTCGGAAGCGTCGTCAGTTGTTCGCGAATGTCGTTTTTACTTCGGCGAGAATTTCAAAAAAGTTTGAAATTTTTTGCGAACCTTTTCCGCACACTTGGTCGTGATTTGCTCGTGAATTGTTCTCGAAATTGTCTTGAAAGCTTCGTCATATGCGCAAGACCTTCGCAAGACACGCGCGATGTTCGCAAAATGTTCGTGAAACCCCAAACAGACTCCGAAACTTTGGAGAATGTCTCGCGTATGTTACGCGAAATCTGCGAAGTTTTTCCGATCATTTTACGACGTAATCGCAAACGGTTCGCGTACCTTTTGAGACATTCTCGCGAACGTTTAGCGCACGTTTGGGTGATGCATGACTTATACGTTTTCTGCAGATAAAAATTGTACAATACATCTAAACATCAAAGAATTATTAACAACTATAGTAACAAAAGAAATTAAAGACTAGCAAAGATAAAGAGATGTTTGATATACAAAAAAATCGCAGAATACACTTAGAATATATCTTAACTATGTAAAATTTCATTTGAACTATAGAGATTATGTGTCGGAGGAACTGAAAAAAAAAAATCAAATGCTCCTTACTATAGTGGAGATAGGTATTAAGAAAAAGAATGTAGGCAAGCACACGATAGAGAAATGAGAGAAAAAGAAAGGAGAAATAGAGGAAAGAAAAAAATTCAACTCAAGACAGCTTCCACCTCTCCTTGGGTACATTTTCTCCCATGATTATTGAAAATTTTTCGTTGTTCGCATTTCCGTCGCGTGTTCTTCGTGTACGTAACATGCTGTACTTTAGCAATGATACACACGACATTCGCACATACGTCGTGGAAACTTCGCACAAATTGCGCAAGAATAGTTTTCGGCTTCATTGTCGGAAAACATTCGGAGAAAAACTTTTCCGAATGTTGGATTTTGTCATTCGCGTCCTTCGCAAATCGTTCGCGTGCTCCGTGAAATCCCACCCTTACCCTATACGCTGAACATGATCAGCATTTTGTAGGCCTAGGGTACCATCCAGTGTCAGGCGGAGAATTCATGCGTGTACTTTACACATGAATCTGAAAATACAGTGTACAGCGATTATGGGTGTTTGCAAAAGGAGAATGATACTTGGGAGGGATTTGATTGCAGAATATTGATCTGAGGTGTAAAAATGGGACGATAATGATGCTGATATAGCTGCTCTAAACACAAACCTGTTAGGATATTGATGCCTTTATACTCTCTGAAAAATCGAGTGAAAATACAATGTATATGTTAACTCTTGAAGGAGTGAATAAAAAAAAGAGTGTATTTAGAGTGAAATATTTTTTTTTTTTTTGTATTCACTCCTTCAAGAGTGAATATTTTCACTCGATCCTTTAGAGAGTATCATAGGAAATACATCACCCGCTACGCTTTTCTCGTTATTCCATAAATTTCGCAAAGCATAACGTCGGTATTAGGTGTGCATTTCATGATACCGTAATAAATTGTGTGCTTAATGATCTATGATAATTGTAAGTTGGAATAATCTTTAGATAATGATGGCTCAACTCTAAAATATCATACTGCAATGTCCCATGAAAGCTCTCATGAGAATTTCTTTTCCTTGAACGTATGCTCAGGAAGTTAAGGGTGTTGATATAAATGAACACGTTCTAAGGTGCATTCAAAATAAGAGAGAGACATAAAAATGTAAAGGGACCGTATTTGTATGTTGTGAACCTTTGAACTTGTTGATCCTTGCGATGTATTACAGTAATGGAAAGACATAGGATTGAACAAAATTTAATGATGATAGTACCATAATCCTATTAATGTGTGTGTTGGGGGAGGGGTGAGGGAAGGGCTGGTCTTTAGGAGTGGAATAATTCTCTAGAAGGCACTGTATAATATCCCAGCATAATCGGCATTAATTGTTACATGTATTTACCTATTCTTTCTTCAGGGTCTGAGAGTGTCTCCTACCCGCTGTCTTGGAGCCCGCAGCCTGCATCAAGATGTTTGAAGATCTTGGAAGTTGTTGCAGAGCTTGAATAAAAATATGAATTACTTTGATAACCCGAGTATGCAGTCTTGTTATTTTGGCTTGAAGTATCGGAAATTGGAAAAAGACATTGTAAGCAGAATTTAGGTACTTACCACATAATGTCATATAAAAAAGATAAGAGCGTTCACGTACGTACCCTGTACGTACGTTTGTATTATATATGTGCGTGTGTGTATGTGTGTGTGCGCGCGCATGTGTGTTCTGGCCTATGAGTGTGCCCGTGTAGAATACATCAGAGGCCTATGAACAAATAGATATAAATATATTTATTACATATATATTTGTAATATATATACGTAGATAATGAATAACACACACAATCTGTGTGTGTGTGTGTGTAATATGAAACTTAAGTGTAGGCCCTATATTTGCTACCATTCTCGAATTATAATAAACTACTAGAGTACAGTATCACCTTTTCATCCAGGTTCTGAGCTTTTTCCCTACATTCATTTTCACAAAACCTGTTTTCCTCTTGTACACAACGTGACACATGACACATACAGTTTTGATCTTTCAGTTAAGTAAACGTAAATAGAGGGAAATATGTGTCTATGTAATAGGATGATTATTCAAAAGGTAATGAGAGTAAATGTGAGAGAAAGGGAGAGAAGAAACTGTTGATGTGCATGGTATTTGTGTTGTCAAGGTATTTTTATTGTTTACCATTTGCAGTTGAAACAAAAACCTAGCTTTAGCGATTCAAAATAGTCAAGTATGTTAGGGATAGAAACCAAAAGTGTAAAAGAAAAAGTTAATCAGAATATGATATATCGCCAAATATACAAAATGTAAACAATGGTTATAATATGTAAAATTGTTACCAGATAAACTAGTTGTATCGATAGCTATGGTTTAATGAGGAAAATAGTGATATCTTCTTATATTTTAGGCTTTACTACAATTGTGTTATATGGTAAGATGTTTTGTGATACAACTGACCTACACATATGCATAAAATAATGCGATAGCTCGAACTTTTTTAAATCACTGCTCCCAATGGTTAACAGGACCTTTCACTGGCTTATTTCCACTCGATTTCGCCAAAGGCGGACAGGCAACTACACGCTTTCCTAAATAATGGCATTATAGCAAGCACAAACAATGTATAACCCCGTGCTACCGGGATTACTTTGCACAAAGAAAAAAAAAATGATCATAAGACGACCCATAAAACAACATGAAAATAATGACCTAGAAACATTTTCTTTGCATATCCGAGACGATATAAGACCCTCCAACAGCATCTAAATAGAACTGTCGGACACCAGTTTGATAACTGGTACATTTTCATTAGTTCTACATGTCAGAAATTAACATATCACTTTGCATGATATATACAAATTCATTTATCATTATGACTATTATACAGCTTTGCATAATATGAGAAAATAAGAAAAGATCGAGACAGAAAGCATTAGATATACATAAGCCTTCAGAGAAAATCGTTACCATGCAGCATGATCCCGAACAAGCAAAACCTAAAATGTACATGGTGTATGAGCCTTCATTCAAGTCATTGAAAACACATGCAGGAAAACATTATTTTTTTTTTAATCAATAACTATAACTATCAATGTAGCCCTACTTAGCAACAACAAAACAAACTTTCACAACACAAGACAATAATAGACATCTTCACAAGTGATGATAGAGAAAGGAATGGACAACAAAAATTGTAAAGTCAACGAGAAAGAGCAGAACTAAAATAGAAAGATATGGAAAGACTCCTCGTTCACTGGACAATAAACAGTAGGTGCAGTCATGATCGTCACATGCTATTTTTACTCCCTTGTGGGACTTTCCCGGACAGATACTCGTTGCTCAATGTGCGAAGTCAAAAAAACAAAAACAAAAAACAATCGGCAGTGGGTCGAGCATTGCTATACAAGCCACATTTCACTAATATGCATTGCTCACGTCCATAATATTACAGGTGTATTTGTGTATTATGATTGTGCTCGTCTGTCACGTATATGAGTGGGTTTGTACACAATTTGCGTCTGCGTCTGTTTGTCGGTCTGTCTGTTAGTCACGTGCGTTCCCCCTTTGTCACTATAGGATCTTTGTTGTAGGCTCGCACACTATATAGGCCTATACTTTAAATATTGCGAGAACAAAACAAAAATAAAACAAAAAACGAAGGCATTTCTATAATCGATATTCTTGTCGAAATCATTTGATAGCATTGATCATTATTATTATCAAAATTATCAGCGACAATAACCGTAGTATGAGTATACACTGCAGTAAAATAAAATGATGGCGACATGTGACATGTGGCTACTTTCTTATAATGATATAGGTACCGTAAGTCCCCCCCCCCCCCAAAAAAAAAAACAAAACAACAACAACAACAACAACACACAAACACAAACAAACAAACTAACAAACAAACGAACAAATCTTGTTTCGATAACTTTACAAAGAGTGGATGACGGTTATGTGTATGTGTTCATGGTTGCAGGAACCATTGCAATAATACTTGTGTATATGGCATTTGGTGTGTGTGTTTTCTTGCACTCCTTACGCCTACGCTGTTTTTTCTGTTTGTGTTTTTGTCTATAGCGACCTCCTGCTTATTTCATCCACTGAAAAATCCCCCGCACGAAATTGCAGTTCTATAGACCCTTCAATATAGAGCGCTCATCTCCTTAACGCGGACAGCGGCCACTTATTTTGTATCCTGTGGTGAATGTCTGAGCATGGACCCTACCACACTGAGCATGGACCTTCGTTGTAGGTCCATCATGGTCTAATATAAGTGTGTATAGCGGCCACAGAAATTTTTAAGTCAGGACTGAGTTAGTTATCTCACGGGCAGATGCAAGCGCCATTTTAGGAAGCAAATCGATCGATTTTTACGTGACCCTCATTTTCATGTTCTCATTTTGAGAGAGGCATACAGGGTAAATTAAGAACTTAGGACCTCATTACGGCATTTATAAGTATCATTCCTGCCTAAGAACGAAATATAAATGAAGGAATGCTCTTTATTATCCATTAGATTCGAGCTAACTCCTAATGATATATAGGGAGTATACCTAAACCATGGTGTGTGATATGCATGTGATGCTCACAGCTTCAGAGCCTTCTCCACCCTCCCTCTCCCTCCCTCCCTCTCAACTCTTCTCTTGGTCAACGATGTAGGCTAATATACCATGATTTTCCCAAGAACAACCAATAGAAATCATTGTAGGCGGTCAATAAAATTTCCTTTCTGTAAAGTCGTTTCCAAGAATGCTGCAGAACACTATTCTCTTTCTTCTTATGGGGGTTATCTTTCTTTCTTTCTTCCTTCCTTTCTTTCTTTCTTTCTTTCTTTCTTTCTTTCTTTCTTTCTTTCTGTTTTAATGGGGGGGGGGAAGGGGGGTAATGTAGACATCTTGATACATATGAGCTTTTTTGCTGTGTTGCACTTTTAAAATTTGTGAATTGTACGGTATGTCCCCCCCCCCCCTAAAAAAAAAAAAAAATTACAACGGGGCCCTCCGCAATGATATCTTGAAAGATATTGCATCAATCTAAATACAAATTCAAGGTATGAAACTATAACTCATTACCCACATCTTACAGAAAATCCCATTCGATTTGCTTCAGTGGTCGAAGAGAAATACGGAATTTTGTAGAGGATGTGGGGAATCACTTCCCTCCAAATTCTGCCTATTATTCACACACAAGATCATCGAAGTGCTAAACTTGGAAGAATCAGACTCATAACATGCTTTACAAGAATCCATGTAGGGATTTCTGCAAAATAGTATCATTATCTTATTTTATCATAATCGTGATCCTTTGCCGCCGTCACCCCACTTACTTTCACATTACTGATCCCTGAAAACAACGTCTCTTGTTAATTGTATCAAATGTTCATTCTTGCCCAAATACAAACATATTCCTGGGTAAAGTGGCAATGTATAGTGATGTGACTGTGTGTGTGTGTTGGGAGGGGGGCGAGTTGAACGTACATTAATCGCCTTTCTTGGCCATAATACATTAAGATCGTCTCTCTTGGCCGCAAATCATACCTTTTATGAGGATTGTCTATACCCACTGCCCCCTCCGATCCATACCGTCGGAGCTTTTGGATTTTTCTAGAAAAATTCAACAATCTCCGTGCCCACTTTGGTGGAATGATATTTAAATTGTTTTTAATCACAGATATTCTGGGACAGTGATCCTTGGCTGAGATAATTTGTCATCCTCTACGTTGTCGGTCTTCACAGTGCACTCTGTGTTGAAGTCGACAGTTAATAGTGCGGCCCGGGCGGGGGGGGGGGGGGGGGGGGGGGGGTTGTGGGGGGCAGAGGATGTCTTCCTCCCAAACGTGGGAACTTTTGTATTCTCAGAATTGATACTTTGGTGCACACTTTGGTGGACTATTTGCAATTTTTAACTAAGAAAGGGAGGATATGTAGGGAAAATGTGGTTAAAAAAAAAGGTGTGATATAAGGCCAAAAAGGCAGGGGCAAAAGAGAGGGAGAGGGAGAGAGAAAGGCGTTTCAGTAGTGCTATATAGCTCGAACTTTGTGGGACTACAGATTCGAAAATAATGGAGATCTCTTCATTTTTTTTTTAATATTTTGGCATAAATGATGCTTCTAAATGGAAATTTGAGATCTTAAGCACAGCTACACCGCATTTTGCCTCCTTAAAAGGGAGAAAATGAAGGGGAGCCAGAATTCACTCCTCACGTAATTATACGTTCGCGATCATTCAGCGGTTTGCGTCCTAAAATGGCCGCCGCCGGGCTCCACGGCGTACTACACAATGTCATTTTACGTGTAAAATCGCGAGAGTGCACCCTCTTAGGTTTGTACGCTCTTAGCCTTTTGTCAAAGCCCTCTCGCTGTAATGGGCGAGCGAGGCGAGCCCAGCCGAGCGCGACAGCGCGACCCCACATATATCAGTAACAAGTTGGTTGAATGAGTAATTTTCATTAAAAGATATTTTTTGTGGAATTCATTTATTTTCTTTATGTTGTCCACACATGACGTCATCAAACTCAAATAGTCTCCTTATCCAGTCATATACAACACAAAACTGTAAAAATCGATAACTTTTTCAGGTGTTATCTTTTGTTTTTCTGTAATGATTATGTAGTTTTACATTTTAATCGAAGAATATTTGTATGATTATGTATGTTATTGCAAAATGAGTGTACAAAATTCTGCAATTCAGCCTTCTCCATGGCTGCAAATTGATTTTATTTAATAAACCATTACCATTACCGTTACCATTACCATTACCATTACCATCGTCCGATTTTCCTCAACTTTCACTGATGTGTTCTTTTAATGTTGCTGTTTTCACTCAATCCACATTGCTCTTTGGGTTTTGGTTACCTTTAAATTCGAGCGTTTTAACGCTGTGAGCACATTGTGAATTATCATTCACAGCTTAGATATAGGCCTAACATTTTACATTTTTGACTCTCTTTGAAAAATTATACCATAGTGGGAAATTATCCTCTCACTGTTATAGTCGAGGGTTTCCACACAGCTGATTACAATGTAGGCCCTATGTGACGCATTGTGAACACACTGTGAACACTTGATGCACACATTATAGGGCACTGTGCTCTTTCCAGGAGGGCAAATCTGATCAAAATGTATTAAGTTTTAATGCTGACAGTCCCAGTGATTTTTCCAAATGGGAAAATCCGAAACAAACATGGCATTCTCTCCCTTGAGCCTGCAACGCACCAAACAGATTTCCGATAATTGTCGAGTATGCTTAGACGTGAAAGAGTGAGATAAATAGTGACAAAAATCTTTATGAAAGTAATATGAATAGGATAACAGCAGCTAATCACTCTTCTTGATGAAGATGGCCTACTTGTTCTTGTTGTGGAACGTCAATCGAAAAAAAAGGATAAAGGGAACCAGTACCTTTATCGCATCATTTGCACCATACATATAAATTGTTGTCTCGTCATTTATGGTTGTAGAAATACCTGCTGACGGAGACGACCCAACTAAGAAATCGATGTGGATGATAATAATATGCGTAGTGTCGGCGCTCGTAAGCGGCAGTGTCTGTGTGTTGTTTGCCTGGCTTCTGTGTTACAAACGACGTCCCAAGACAGGTATTTAATCAGCTCTTCCAGAGAGATGTAGATAATGATAGATTATTTCTGTCCTTTTGTTTTTACCAAAGATTTTTTTTTTCAAAGTGATTTCGAATTTGTATGTCTGAATACAGCAGTAACTGCTGGAGTTGCATCTCATGTGTACTATAAATAGTAATTCACTTAGCTTTTCTATACTTTGTTCATTCAATAGGCCGACATCGATGCAAGATAAGCATTTTATTTACTTAGATGAAGATCATAATACTGTGATTAAGAAGAATGTGAATACATATGTATACAGTGTGTATAGAACAAAATTTCAGATTTAGTGGTCCGAACGGTCCACAAAAAAGGGGAAAAAAGATTAGTGTCGAGCCCATGTGTGTGTGTGCGTGTGTGTATGCATGTGTTGGAGTGTGTGTGTATTTGCATGTGTGGGTGTGGGTGTGTTTTGTTTTACAAACCTATAAACTGTTAATCCCAGACAAAGATAGGATATTTGAATTTATAACCTGACATATGAAGCCAAAATTGAGGTATTGTCTCACATTATTTTTAATACACTTCAAATTATATCTTGTTTGTCTAAAGTACCGCTTATAGAGCTGATAAAAATAATGTCATAGCTACCACTGCACGAATTCACATATTAATGGCTCTTCCAATTTTATTTCATTATCTCTTGCATCTTTCAATTCGTGAAAAACAGATATAGAAAACGGAGAGAGGAGCGGATGTCGGCCATCGGAGGTAGGCATTCGATTTTACCTGTTTTGCAATACATGTACAAATGTATGTTTTGAAAGTGCCATATTGTCCCCCCTCCCCTAGTGTAGACTTGTCAATACGAAGCAAAAACAAGATATACAGACCTTTTCCTTCTTTTTAAACGATTACTTCTTCGAAGTGTTTGTTTGTTTGTTTGTTTGTTTGTTTGTTCTATATCATTTAATCTCGGGATGAAATGCCCTTGATCAGCATGTTAAGGCCGTTTGTCAGAGAGAACAGTGAATCGTGTATCGTGTATCGCGTATCGATACAGTTTCCGATATTACACTGCTACACTGCACATTTTACACGGTTACACACTATTACACCTTTTCATGAAGGACCTGAAGGATATGAAATATTGTGACAACGTATTAACATGATAGTTTTTTACTGATGAAAATATAGTGATGTACCTTCTAGTAAGCAGAACAAGCAAAGTAATTGTCACGTGTCAAATGCCGTATTTCTACACTGAAAAAGGATCGATAGAGACTCCGACAATGACGAAATGGAACACTTCTTATTTTGCTGACTTTTTTGCTTAGTTGCCACGATATTTGGTACAAAATGATGGTTTCATACTAATATGGACCTCTGTTATTTCGAGACACGTATAAAACTCTTCTTCTCTGCTTAGCCATGGGATACTGTGGCTACCGCGGTATGGTTGAAATGCTGAAAAGTATGCATTTATTGTTTTTACTCATTCGCTTATATAATTTTGTCTTAAACTTTATCATTTCCTTTAAACTGTTAAAAATACAATTAAAATCAAAATACTTGCTAGTCTTTACCTTTCGCTGTTGGATGGAATTAAAGCACAGTTGAATTGAATCGAATGGTCCCTTTAAAAATGATACATTTAAATTATCATTGTGTGTGTGCGTGTGTTTGTGTTTGTTTGTTGTATACATTTTATATAAAGTTATCGGGTTTAAGGGATACAAAACGTATATCTGTAATAGAATATTATGACGAGGGTATACAATATACTACTCTGCACGAGCTCTTTAATGTTCTTATAGAAATAACAGTATGTTGTTTTTTTCTCATTTGATTGTAAAATTCACAGACTTTGCAGAGTAGCAAGGAAGTTTCCGATGAAAATGAAGAGAAGGACTCCATGCTCTAGAGGTAAGTGTTTTGCGAATATTAGATGATTAGAGTCGATATTAGCTTAACTGAAATTTTAAGAGTCGCTGTAATGGCAATATTACCGCGGTATCATTTCATTTTAGATTCATTTTATTTCAACGCTCGCTCAGCCAGGGGCTGTTAATCTGCAAATCCTTGCCGCATACAATATAAAAGAAAAAAAAATAGTGAGCCTCATCAGACTAAAATGCGATAAAGCTGACATTGACACAAAAGGGGGAATCCCACAGTATGGGGATTGAAATCAATTTTGTTTGTGTTGAGTTTAAACAAGCGCGCAGTGTCAACAACAGGATCAGTGTCTATGACAAACGTGACACATCTACCTATAGCTTGACGTGCACGTTCAAAGTTCATGTAGCAGTGTGCACGTGCGTGTAGTTTCCCTAAACGCTAAACATCAGCATTTTGTAGGCCTAGCGTACCATCCCGTGTCAGGTAGAGAATTCATACGTGTACTTTACACATGAATCAGAAAATACAGTGACCGTGGTGTTTGCAAAAAGAGAATGATGATACTCAGGAGGGATTTGATCGCAGAATATTGATCTGAGGTGTAAAAATGGGACGATGATGATGCTGATGTAGCTGCTCTAAACACAAACCTGTTAGAATATTGATGTTTTTATACTCTCTGAAAAAAATCGAGTGAAAATATATATTAACTGTTGAAGGAGTGAATAAAAAAAGGAGTGAATTTAGAGTGAAATCTTTTTTGTATTCACTCCTTCAAGAGTGAATATTTTCACTCGATTTCTTAGAGAGTATCATAGGAAATACATCACTCGCTACGCGTTTCTCGTTTTTCCATAAATTAAAAGTATAACGGCGATATTAGATGTGCATTACATGATACCGTAATAGATTGTGTGTTTAATGATCTATGATAATTGTAAGTTGGAATAATATCTAGATAATTATTGCTGAACTCGAAAACATCGTACTGCAATGTCCAATGAAAGCTCTCATGAGAATTTCTTTTCCTTGAACTTATATGCTCAGGAAGTTAAGGGTGGTGATATCAACACGTTCTAAGATGCATTCATAATAAGAGAGAGTCATAAAATGTGAAGGGTATGTGTACTTGTATGTTGTTGACCTTTGGACTCGTTGATCCTGACGATGTATTACAGTAATGGAAAGACATAGGATTGAACAGATTTTAATGATGATGCATAGTACCATAATCTTATTAATGTCCGTGTGTGTGTTGGGGGGGGGGGGGGTGATGGAGGGAAGGGCTGGTCTGTAGGAGTGGAATGATTGTAAAGAATGCACTGAATATTATCCCAACATAATCAGCATTAATTTTCATTCACCTTTTCTTTCTTCAGGGAACATGGTCCGAGGGTGTCTTCAAGAGACAAGCTGTCTTGGAGGCCGATGTTTGAAAATTTTTGATAATGTTTGAAAATGTTTGAAAATGTTTGAAAATGGTTGATAATGTTTGAAAATGTTTGATATCGTTTGAAAAGCATGAATAAAACATGTGAATTGCTGTAATAATCCGAGTATGCAGTGTTCTTATTTTGGCTGGGAAATTGTAAATAGACATTGAAAACATAATTTTAGTACATGTAGAACAGATAAGAGTGGTCATGTATAGGATGTATGTTTATGGATAACAGTTTATATAATAACAGTTTATATATATATATTTTTTTATCTATTTATTTATTTATTTATGTGTGTGTGTGTGTGCGTGTATGCATATGAATGTGCCCTTGTAGAATGTATAGAGAACAATAAGAGACCTGCACAAATGTACAGTTTGTTATAACGTATATTTTGTTTATGTATATACATACATGTTGTATATATATATATATATATATATATATATTTATATATATATCTACATTTACATAATGTACGTTGTATATATATATATATATATATATATATATATATATATATATCTACATTTACATAATGTACTTCACAATGTGAAATTATGATATACTACAAACGTATCACCTCTTCATCAGGATTCTGAACTTTTTTTTTTCCACAATATGACATGTACGTCGATCTACACAGAATCTGTTTTCCCCTTTACACAACATGACTCAGAAATATATGTTGTGAATGTAGTTTAATAAGTAAACACGGCTATATAGGGAAGGTGTATCAACGTAATGAGTAGTTTTAATTTGAAGTAGACATAAACAGAGATTTATGTGTCCTTGTATAATGAGATGATAATTTATAGGTTGTGAGAGCAAGAGAGTTAGTGTGTATGGTATATTTGTGTTTGAATGGCTTATTAACCCTCGATTTTGCCACAGGCAACAGCACTCGCTGCTTAAAGAGGAAATCTCCTCCAAAATCAACTTCCAAATAAAGAGAAAATATTCCCGATAGAAAGATACAAAAAATGACTAAATTCGGGTAAGAAATAAGGTAGATATTACACTTTGAAATTTTCTGGAAAACATCTTCTTTCTTTTTTTTTTTTGACTAGGCCTCATGAATATCCAAATCAGGAAGTTGACGATTTCATGCTTCCACAATGTCTTGTACATTTTATGTACAGACATGACGAAAATCTCATATTTCAGCTGTAGGCAAACTAACCAAAATAAAAAAGAACAAAATAACTCTGACATATCTTGGTATGGGAATATGCTATTACTTGTCTAGGCTAAAATTATTTTTTTCCAATTTTCATCTCTATAACACACATGAAATATTGTGAGGTATGGCATAATCAACTCGCTCATTTGAATATTCATAAGGACTTGTCGAGAAATGTTTTCCGAAAAAAAATTGTGAAATTTCAAAATGTCATACCTTCCAATATCTCATCCGATTTTTGCCATTTTTGTATCATTTTGTAAGTAATATCTTTCTCTTTCTTTCGAAGTTTATTCATTTTGGTGTGGATTTCTTATTTAATATACCAAACACATAAACCCGTTATCACCTGGACCACATTACATACGAAGAAAATGATAAGATGATATTATGTAAGATAATGAGAAAACAATAACCTAGTAACATTTCCAATGTATATTCGAGATGATATGGCCGTCCAACTGCATCTAAATAGAACTGCCTGTGGCACTAGTCTGATAACTGGTATATTTTTCATTTAATTTATTATTTCTGCATGTCAGACATTAACATATCACTTCGAAAAATAATAATACAAATTAGTTTGGCATTCTATTATGGTTATAACTTTGCATATGAGCCAATATATGAAGATCATCGTGGAAGAAAGAATACCTTAATTATGTAGCCTATATACGAAGAAATTCAAATCACGGCATGCAGGAGGGTCCTCAGCAAAAACAGCTGAATTTAAATGGATACACAGGAAAGCAAAATAGTTTGAATTAACTATCAATAAACTTGGATACAGCAATACAACAAGCTTTCATGAAACAAAACAAAACAAAATAATAATAGACATCTTCTGAGGTGATGACTATAACAGAAAGGAAGTTACAATGAAAATAAAAGTTAATGAGAAAGAGTAGGATTAAAAGAGGGAGTAATGAAAAAAAAAAGACTACCCATTCACTGTACAATAAATACAACAGGTGCAGTCACTTGCTATTTTTACTTCCTTGTGGGACTTACCCGGGCAGGTATACATTGCTCAATGAACGAAGTAGGCCTCCAAATTTGTGCAATCGGCTGCGTAGTACATGATCGAGCACCACCATACAAGCCACATTTTTTACGAATATATTATACATTGCTCGTGTCCATAATGATATACATGTATGTGTGTTTGTGTATGTGTACGTCTCTGTGTACCAATATGTGTCTGTACACAATTTGTGTCTGTGTTGTTTGTCGGTTTGTCTGCCAGTCTTTCTACCCATTCCGCCTTTGTCACTGTAGGCTTGGAGGCTACTAACTGCGAGAAAAAAAAAATGAAGGCACGTGTATAATATTTTCTCGCAGTAATGATTTTAATATGATAGCATTGAATATTGTTATCAATAACATTTCGGTTATAATCGACAATATAGCTGCGATGTACGTGACACTGCAATTAACATAATGGCTACATCTGGCATACAATGCCGATGCAACACCGTTCGTCTCCCACCCCCCCCCCCCCAAAAAAAAGAATACAGTCGGACTTTCTGCAGCGATAACTTTAAAAATAGTGAATCAATTGGGAAGTTATTTGAAGCTATAAAACAATAATTGATAACTTTCATCCTACAGTAAACCCTATCCGACTTGCTGTGGATGTAAGGCCTACGGATCGAGGGACGGGGGCTATGTCATGGGTCCGTTTCTTCCAAGTTTGGCCTTCGGATTCTCGGGGCACACCGATCAATGGGAACATTTCTGCTCACAACTGTGTGATGCATGAAGGGGGCTCGAAGGACCTGCTCACAGGGGTGTAGCCATAACAACACGAGCTCTTGGGGTTATCATTTCCCCCACTGGGCTTATTGGGATGGGACATGCAGTATAGAGTGTCCCCAACACCCTTCCCCAGATCTCACCCCATGTGATTTTTTTTTACCTCTTGGGGTATTTGAATCAGAAGGTGTTTACATCATTCTGTTAATTCGAAGAACATGCCCAACTTGAGCCTATGCAGGTTAGAATCCGTGACGAAATCATGACGTATGTGCAGAACATGCATTGTCAGGATCCAATGTATGTGTACAGACGTGCATGGTGTAATTCATTGTTCATTTCGCTATGTCAAAATGAAAAGAACATTATACGAAGCCACTTTTTCAATTCAGCTCAGAATACCTTCGTATTTGTAAAGCGTGAACACAATAGACTACGAGTCTCCTTACAATAATTGCACGGAATTGCACGGATAATTGCTTTATAAAAAATCCCTATATTGCTCCGTGACCTCTGATGCATATTGAAAGATGTAGGTATATATATTGTTTCATACTCAAATCGCATTATAGCTACCTTTAAAGGTATAGCTTCAAAAATTCTGACTGTGTAATTTTTCTTCCTTTTTTTTTGGGGGGGGGGGGGCGGTTTGTTTGTAAATCCTATACTGAGTCCCTAACGCTAAATCTGGTTCTTTTCATTACATATTCCAGACGGACAGGTCACAATATAAAACACAGAATTTTAGAATAAAATTATGTACTATCTCACACTGCCACTTAAAAGTAAATTCCCCTCTCCGAACATTCAAGAATCATTTCCCCACCAGTTCTTCCGCTTAGCAACAAACCATATACAATATATTGGCTCAGTGTAATGTAAATTAACAATCATAGCATGTGAGAGTGCAGTCCTCTTGTTACATGAGTCTCAGCTCGTATAGATATCTGAGAAAGAGCGATAAGTGCTATGGTGGATCCAGTAGACGTTATTTTCTTTTTTCTTTTTTACATGATGTACTTTTGTAATTGCACAACCATTGATTGAAATTAGGATGATAATTCTCGTGATTCTACAGGCGTCTTCCCAGTTGTACTTCTGTAGTTGTTCAATCGAGGAGCAGTTTGGGAGAATTCATTTAGAAAGAGCAGTTCACCGGCAATAACGGAGTAATGAACCATTTCAGTGATGATAATGGGTGCCAATGATGTGATTTCAAGCGCGACTGCACCTCACTGACACTGGAAGGAAATCCCCATATCATTCTAGAATGAAGGTTCCCACTCCAACCAGTTGTTCGATTAGCCTCACATTTTTCAATTTCAGTCATGCTCTAACAGGAGTGTAGTCTTCATTGGGTACACGATCATGTATGCTTTACATAGATCGAAGCACAAGAGATAGGGGGTTTGGTGAACAGAGGGTTTTTTTTTCTTCTTCTTTTTGAAGAATATTGTATCAAGATATTTTCTCTAATCGTGGAAGTCCTGCACCCCTCCCCCCCCCCCAAAAAAAAAAAGTCTAAGGGGAGGGTGTTACATTTTGGATAGGCGTAAAGACTGGAGAAATTAGAGAGTGAGAGAGGGAAAGGGAGAGAGGGAGAGAGAAGTGTACCTAGGGCTGTTCGTATGCAACTGCATATGAATATGCATAAGTTTCAGTCAACTGTCATGTCCAACCATCAATCGACGCAAGGAAGAGGGAAGCAAAGAGCGTGCGCCTCCCCACCTCCTTGATCGACGCTTCCAAAGCGATGGACCATGTGATCCGCACTGTATCTGCGAACATTCGAGAATCATTTCCATCCCCCCCCCCCCCCCAACCTGTTCTTCCAAGCAAGCCGGAACCAAGGATTCATAATTGGCTGTACATTGTTTGCAAACAGTATAGACAGTGCAGTACGTCCTCAGGTTGGTTTACGGATACATGTCCTTGCTGTAGAGGCACTGCAGAGTGGATCGAGTAGACGTATTCTTTGGACAGTTGAATTGTTATGGACAGTTGAATTGTTACGATGCTGTTTCCCATGATCCCTATGGCCTTACTCATTAGCATCCTTTTGCATGTGGTAAAAGGTGATCAGAAGGCAACAGCAGACCTATGTTGTCTGTTTAAGAATCCGCGGGATGTCTGGCTGCTATACTGGAGAGCAAACAAAACCGACGAGGTGGTGGCAACCTGGTCGCCAACTACAAATTCACATACTAAATCTTTAGATTTGACAAAATATCATGTTGAGCGAGACGGATGTCTGCGCATTTACAACGCTACGAGGGAGGATGGTAGAGTGTATGCATGTGACATCATTTACAACGATGGCTCTGTGGATACTTCTTTTTACAACGTGATGGTTAACGGTAAAGGGGGTATCTCACTGAGCGGCGAACGTTTGCGAACGTAGCGAATTTGGGAATTCGCCAGGGTTCGTAAACGGTTGCAAAAGGTTCGTTAACATTCGCAAGAAAGTTCGCAAACGGTTTTTATTGTCGCAAACAGTTTTTCTTGTCGCAAAGAAATTTTGAACATGTTCAAAATTTCTTTGCGAACCTTTGCGAATTTGTATTTTCGCTAACAGTCGCAAACATTCGCAAACATTCGCAAAACACTCGTAAGAATTCGCAAACGGTCGTAATACGGTGTCGCTAACATTTTTATATGATTCGCCACTGCTAGCAAACAAGTAACCACATGGTTCCTATATAAAAGCTTCTGAAACAGACAAGGTTCCACTCTAAGAAAGTTCTTGAAGCTCTTGACATCTCCATCATGATTGTAATTGCTTCAAATCTTTTCATATTGACTAAAGTCTGTCCTCTGCAACAAGCACTTTCTGACTCTCTTTCTTTTCTTCTTCCTCTCTTGTTTTTCTTTATTTTATTTCTCTTATGCTGCACAGCTCTCTAAAAAAGAAAGAGTGAAAATGTTCACTCTTGAAGGAGTGAATTACAGAAAAGAGTGAGTTTTGAGTGAAATTGGAGTGAATTTTGAGTGAGAATGAACGTTTTCACTCCAAAATCACTCTAATTTCACTTGAAACTCACTCTTTTCTGTTATTCACTTCTTCAAGAGTGAACATTTTCATTCTTTCTTCTTTAGAGAGAATAGCTGTAGCAGCAGCCTGACAAAGCAGCTCTTCAAGGATAGCAACACCTTGAGCCTCTTCTTGGCAGAAATTTATTTCCATATCCTGGAAATCCATCTTGAACGGTTGTCACAAGAGATCTGAATTCAGTGGAAGGTTTTATGTCGTTTTATGGGTCTTACTATACACAGTCGCCTGGTACTTTTCTAGGTCTAAGAACATTCGCAAAATTGTCGCAAAGGATTTGCAAACAGTTGCTAATATTTGCAAAACTGTCGCTAACATTTGCAAAATTGTCGCTAACATTTGCAAAATTGTCGCTAACATTTGCTAACATTCGCTAATAGTCGCCACCTGTGTTCGCAAACACTTTCGCAAACATTCGCTAAAGTGTTGCTAATTGTCGCTAAACATCGCTAAAAGTCGCTAACTGTCGCTAATGGCAGAAGCGAACTTTGATTTTTCGCAAACATTCGTCAGAAAAGTTGGCGAATCTCAAATTCGCTACGTTCGCAAACGTTCGCCGCTCAGTGAGATACCAGCTTAAGCAACGAATCGATACCTGCTATATAATTGATTGACAAATTAACCTTCATCGACGTAAATATTAACACTGATTCTTTTTTAGTGGTTTGAGGACGATGATGTATGGGCACACATACTCTGGTGAGATCCCAGCCAATTACGTATGAATGAACATCCCTGAATAATACTAGGGGGTTATGGGGCTTTAAGACCCCCCCCCCCCCCCCCCCCGGTCAAGTCATTTGACCCCCTTTTGTTCTGTTTGTCTTTTTTTTTTTTCGGGGAGGGGTTAGGGAGTTTCACCGCCCCCCCTTTCCCAAGCTTTTCATGTTTTTTTTTTTTAATTTCCATTTTTTCGCTTGTCAGCGGAGAAATGGCAGCTAAAAAGTTATTATCATTATTATTATTATTTTTTTTTTTCGGGGGGGGGGGGGGGCTTGTCAGCCGATTTTGTGGCAGCAAAAACAGTGTGAAGACCTCCCCCTCCCTCTGTTTGGCTTATCATGACCCAAATTTATGCCCCGCCCCCGAATCTGTACCATCCCTTTAAACTCGGCTTTTTACCAGTCCTCTCCACTTCCAATTGTGATGGTTAACGGTAAGCAACGAATCGATACCTGCTATTGATTGACAAATTAACCTTCATCGACGTAAATATTAACACTGATTTTTTTTTAGTGGTTTGAGGACGATGATGTATGGGCACACATACTCGGGTGAGATCCCAGCCAAGTGCGTATGAATGAACATCCCTGAATAATACTAGGGGGTTATGGGGCTTTAAGACCCCCCCCCCCCCCGGTCAAGTCATTTGACCCCCTTTTGTTCTGTTTGTCTTTTTTTTTCGGGGAGGGGTGAGGGAGTTTCACCCGCCCCCCCTTTCCCAAGCTTTTCATGTTTTTTTTTTTTTAATTTCCATTTTTTCGCTTGTCAGCGGAGAAATGGCAGCTAAAAAGTTATTATCATTATTATTATTTTTTTTTTTTTTTGGGGGGGGGGGGGGGCTTGTCAGCCGATTTTGTGCATGGCAGCAAAAACTGTGAAGACCTCCCCCTCCCTCTGTTTGGCTTATCATGACCCAAATTTATGCCCCGCCCCCGAATCTGTACCATCCCTTTAAACTCGGCTTTTTACCAGTCCTCTCCACTTCCAATTCATTTGATTCGTTATTTGTCAAAAAACTCCCATATATATTGTCTTTTAGTTCACAGTATTTCCTTGATTAAATGTTTCATTGATTTTGTGCCATTATGTGTATTAAAATGTTTATGTGCAATTGCATATTCGTTGGATATGAAATAATGAAATTAAATGACATTATGATAAACTATGTTGTCATCATTATTGCGCGTATTTATAAATATCTTTACGAATAAAAACAGTTTTTAAGCATCCAGACATAATTTGATAAATTGGAGAAAACGGACAGAAGATAATGCAATATGCGGAGGGAGCTAGCTTTATCTTTATTTCAAGCTTTATTTCTGTATTTAATGTTGTGTAATGATTCCTTTTTCTATAGAATATACCACATCCAGAGTGGAAACGACATCAGCACGGGCATCAAGTTTCTCAACCAGTCTTGTCTCCACAGGCAAGTTACAAATACTGTAGCACATATTAGTGGGTATAGTCCATAGAGTTTGATTATACAGCTCTATGGTATAGTCCCACTGGTTCCTTTTTCCGACATGTTCGTTAATTTACAGATCAGCAGTTGCGATCTTAAAGGAATCGTACAGTTTTGGTTTAGACCTAATTTCAGGTTTCTAACATTTTTTGGTGAGATAATGAGAAACCTCTTATGAAATATGAAAGAGCATGTAATTCTATGAGGAATTCAACGTTTATATGATGAAAATTGGTTTTGAAATGGCTGAGATATCCAAAAAAGAGCGATTCTCATAAAGTGTGGGACCCACACTTTATTACGATCGCTTTGTTTTACTTTGTTTTTGGATGTTTCATTCATTCCACATGCACCCGATTTTCATCAAATAAACTTTGAATTCCTCTTAAAATGATATGCTCTGTACTATATCATAAGTGTTTTCTTGGTGTCTCGCAAAAAGTTAAAAGCCCAATTCTCATCTCCACCAATACTGTACTATCCCTTTAACAAATTTATTTCGTAGAGGGAGACAAATTGAAGTAACTCACACCTGAGCCTGACCCCTCTGAATATCTTTCATTTAGTGCAGACTAATCTCATGAAATATTCATTGCATCATATTTTATCGAATTAAACGAAGTTCATTAAACCTAAAAAGGAACTCTTCACTATAAACTTGAGAGATGTATTCACAAAAGTGAAGAACACAAATACAAATCTGTTCAAAATATATTTACGATCGATTTTTGTCTACTCTGCAACATTCCCAAAGAACGATAGGAAAATCAGAGGCAAACAATTGTACCGGCCTTCCATCCAAACAACTATCGAGCAATCGTCGTAGATTTACCTGTTGAATAACTAAATTCATGCAATTTTATCTTTTTTTTTCTTTCGGGTAAATTGCATAATCATGAAATTTTATATTTTGTATTCTTTTTTTCGAGTTTGATATATAATTAGACTTGAGGGAGTGAAATAAATCATAAAGAATACAAAGAAATAGTAAAAATTCCAGAATTCGGGAACCAATCCTCCCTAATCAAGCTTGATTAAGATGAACTCTATTTTTTTTTTCTTTTGGAGTGGAACTTCAAGAATAGAAAGAAAAGAAAACAAAGCTAAAATAAACTTTCAATGATAATGTGCGTACAGGAACCAAATTCAAAAACTATGGCCTTATCATCACTTGGAATATAATTTTTTTTCATCTCCTCATTTCTGGCTAAAGTATCACCTCGTGACGACGTAGACAAAGGCGAGAAACCGGCCGGGCTCATACTTGCCATCGTGCTGCCTATTGTGTGCTGCTTTCTTATCAGCATCTTAATTGGGTTCGTTGGATGGGTTGTGTGGTGGAGAGGTCGTGTCAAGACAGGTAAATAATTATCTCATGTAAAGCTTTGTAGATCTAGGAAACATGTATAATATTTTGATCGCAAAACAACTAAACCCCAACATTACCCAAGTCACAGAAAAAAACAACAACCACACAGTTCATTGCAGTTAATGATGAAAAGGATGCGATATTTCTGTCATTACTTAAAGAATTTTCTTTGTTAGGTGCAAGTATCAAACGAAGTAAGAGAAAAAAAATATTTTATTATGCTCTTACTAATAATGGACTTGACTTAATATGCCATAGAGAATGACGCTAAGCCCGTTTTGCTATATAACCCTTCATATGTATAAATATAAATAAATAGATTATATATATATATATATATATATATATATATATATATCACCATAAATATATAAAAATGAATAAATATACATATATATATATATATATATATACTGTATATATATATTATATTACTTTTTTTTGGGGGGGGGATAATCGAAGATTTCATATTCAAAGGCTCAAAAATATCTTAATACAATGGTTATGCACGTCGAGTTGCATCTCATGAAATTTAGATACTTATTCTGTGTATTTGATTGTCTGTTACCACTGTGTTACCACTGTCAGAGGGGACAGTTTTTTTTTTCCCCCAAACACCGCCATTTTGTTTATCCTTGTCATGTGAGACCGACATAAGGGTTTTCGATGCATTAAAATACACCCCCAAAATATTGTGTCTGTCCACCTTTGCAACTGTTAATATGTCTCTTTTCACGGTGTAATTTAGCATTTCCATGCTCTCCTCCATCTAGCTCGATTCATTTTGACCTAAAATGTTCGATTGTCAGGAGAAGCAGAAGACGAAGAGATGAACACAAGTCAGACATCAACTGTCGTTCCATTAGTTGAGGTAGGCATTCTATTCAAACAATATCGTCAAAGGAAACAAAAAGCCAAAGAGCAACGAGGATTGAGGGAAAACAGCAACACTAGTAGAACACATCAGTGAAAGTTTGAGGAAAATCAGGCAATCGATGCAAAAGTTATGAATTTTTGCATTTTGGTGCTGTATTGACTGGATAAGGAGACTACTGGAGTTTATGACATCATGTCATGACGTTGTCGTGACATTCACTCGACCCATATTGCTCTTTGGGTTTCGGTTTCCTTTAACATTATCTTGCTACCCGCATGTTTTATAGGCTTTTTTTTTCCTTTTTTTTCCTCACATCGTCGCTTCGACTAGAGATCGCGCAGGAAAACCTATCAGGCTGTCATATTGGTCTTTCTTTCTGGCAGACACACCTCAGAAACGAAACCAGATCAAAAGCTTCGATGGGAAGGCACATGCACAAGAAGATTAATAAGTACTTCTTTTAAGGTTTCAAGGATATCTGAATGCAGTGATTCTGGTTTTATTTATTTACTTCATGTATTTGATTGTTGCCATTAAAAGAGGCATTTTATGTGTGGTTGGGGTATTTTTTTAACCAGTGCAGTGATCAGTGCAGTTATATTGATCGCAGGCAAACAGATAGGCCTACTTTTAACACGTTGTAATGCACCGCAGATATAGTGTTTGTACCCTTCAAAGAACTATCAATATGTCATGATTTTCAGTTAGGCCCTTTATATAATTTAGGATTTCTTTTGTTGTATTTATGGTTTATTAAAAAATTATACAAAATCACACTATTTACATTAATTTACATGATTAAGATAACACAATCACTCGTAGAGTAATTGTTGAAAAAAAATTGATGTTCTCCTTTGACTCTGTTCATGATTAATTTCTGCCCAAAATGTTAGATTGTCAGGGAATGTTAGATTGTCAGAAATTAATACACGACCTGGCATCGACTAGCTGTCGTAACATTTTTGGAGAGACTTTCGCTTAAACCTCAGTCTTGCTACATATTTTTGTTTCAAGTATTTTTTGCTATAAGCCTATACCAGGTTGTCATATTGGTCTTACTTTCTGGCAGAAGCACAAGAACGAAACCAAAGCACAGACAAAGGAAAGCAAACCCTTTCTTAATAAAACTTATGTATAGTACACCGATCCGATTTCACGCAGCATCTGAAGGATGGCAAATTCTTCGACCGGAAGGCACGAGCAGTTTAAAACGTCAATGGGGAATGACTGCCTAAATTATGTTGAAGTCATGTGTTTATGCGTGGTTATGGAAACAAAGCCTTAGTAATTGACCTTCTACCCGACATATTATTTGCTGTGTGTCATGTTACCGTTTTAGACGCAGTTTCAGTTGCCGGTATGTTGCCTCTCAAACGGATCACACTGTTAAACTGTCATTGATTTTGTACATGTGCTAGTACGTGTAAGTGTGTGTGTGGGCATGTGTTGTAGACATGCATGATCGTCCATCTTTTATAACACATCCTAAAGAGGCAAAAAAGAAGGAAAGAGAAATAATTCTGCTGATGATTTGATCTGATTCGATTTGATTTGATTGAATCTATTTCTGCATTTTCACAAAGTATATAGGCCTACAACATAACAATTTTCCACTACTATTCACATTATATCCAACACAAAATGAATATAAATGCAATCATATATAATGTACCAGTAATGAATTATTGTATAGGTGAATTAAATTAAAATCATTAAAAAATAATTGGAAAATCATTGATTGTTATTAGAATGGTTTATTAGGTAAAAATTCAATCGCATTAACTAATACAAAATGCATGAGACCGTTATCTTGAGCTGAAGCTTGAGTATCAGTAAAAATGTTCGTATCAGTTAAAAGGAAATAGTTTCATTACTTCTCTAATTGTTTGTTGATGTCTCTTACGTTGCAGAGTAAGACCGAAGTTCCGGTTCCGGGCTCGAAGGAGGAAGAGACCTGTATGGTGTAGAAGAGAGGACCATTGACCTTTGACCCAAACCCTTTACATTCCGTCAACTACTTCCTTCTCCAGCATGTCCAGCATGTCCTTCTCCAACTACTCCCTTCTCCTTTGCAATTGTCAGAGTCAGACGATGTATGGACAAGCCTTGGATCTAGCCCGGGACAATCCGTCCCAATCCACCAATCCATCGCCGTTCGCAGAACCTCCGGCCAGCCCTACACACATCACCATCTTGATACTATGAAAGTAACATGAATCAAGAGAAAATAAATGAGTGTAAATGGCTTACCACTTCAATAACCAGAGTTCGCAGTCTTCTTATTTTACGAGAAATAATATTGTATGAAATATGAAGTGAGAAAGCGAAAATTGACAGCTCGTTTTAGTAATGAAAAATAGATAACTGATTATACACATATACAGTTGTATATTGTATAATATCATACATACAGTTTAGATATAGATAGATAAAGAGATAGATAATTGTATATGTATATATATTCATTTATATATAATTATCTTTCTATCTATACCTATCTATCTATATATAAATTATATATCATACCACAGTTTAGATATAGATAGATATATAATTACATATATATATATATATATATATATATGTGTGTGTGTGTGTGTATGTGTATGTGTGTATGTGTGTGTATGCGTGTGTGTGTGTGTGTGTGTGTGTGTGTGTGTGTGTGTTTGTGCCGGTGAGTGTAGAGTGAAGAGAATACATGGAAGACTATACGTATGTAAGCATGAAGTTCCTAGAACAAGTATACTTCCAGTGTCGAATGACCACAAAGCAAATTCTCTCTCTCTCTCTCTCTCTCTCTCTCTCTCTCTCTCTCTCCTCACAGTCACATTAATACTCCAAGTATCACTTTTACACATTACACGACGTAGAATGTCTAGGTATAATGTGAATGAACTTACGGAAGCTTGGCTCTTTTGAACTAATGAAATGGATACAGGATTGATATGTATCATTATTATTACTTGAAAGTTTTTTTGTGTGTGTTACTTTCAGGTAACAATAAACTGCGTGTGTCTACGTGATAAGATGACCATACTAATCTAAAATTGGATTGTGTGAGAGAGGGATAGATTGATAGTATATTGATAGACAGATAGATAGATGTTATAGATAGACAGATAGATATTAAGAGAGAGACTCGCCTGGGTGTGTATGCGCGTTTGCGTTTGTGTACATGTACATGATGTGCTGTCACGGTCATAGTGTTTTAATTTCAATACCTTGTAGGATGAGGATTCCATGGAGTGGAAAGACTAGCCCTGTTCGGATGTATTCAAGAATCCTTGTAACGAATCGTGTGTAGCTTTCACTAAACACTATTGTGTAAAATACACACACAGCCAGCCGAAGAATTCCGACTGGAGTCGAACATTACCGATGATCGTACGCTTCGATGCACATTACATTCGCCGACTGGCGTAGCTGAAAAATCACTGTTTACCACTGGGAGCAGAGATTTAAAAAATGTTCGTGTTTTCGCATTTGTTGCATAATATGTAGGCCTATAGGTCAGTTGTATCACAAAACATGCTACCATAGAAAAAATTCGCATTAGCCACAAATATAATATTATGACGGTAATTTTCTCAACAAACTACATGTATGATATCTAGGGATGGTTTATTCTAGAATCAATTTTTATCAAACTTCTTTTCTTATGTTTAACAAAACTTAACCTTCAATATACTGGTTAACAACCTTATATTGTTTGCTTCTATCCGCAACTCTCATTTTAGAACTATTTTTGGAGCACTTAAACTTTTCATCTGCAAGTAAAATGGTAAACAGTAGCTTTATCTTTTCTTGGCTTTCAAATGTATGCTGCTGGCAGAGAAAGAATCGGGCTACCAATGAATTCCCACACTATATACCGGGTCTTCCATTTTTAGTTATTTTTTTCTTTTTTTCTTTTGCCACAAGAAGCAACACATTTCCGCGGATATACCAAAGACTGATGTCAGCGACCGTACCATTATGATTATACTTTGCTTACAAAGAAAATGATAAAACAGTTGTTGTCAAAGCATGCTCGACAGAAGAACAAAACCAGAAAACGATAAAAAGAACTGCTCATCACGTTTTCGTCCGTTTGAACTACTGACCAAGACGTGTGTGTAACTGTTTCTCCTTATAAATGCAACACGGGGCATCCCCAGGGATTACATACACCTACAAATTGCGAAATACCAGTTGATTTGGGGAATGCCATACAGCGTTACCATTTCATAAATATTCATTTTCTTGATTTGTGTGTACAGTGTGCGTATATAATACATGTATACTAATAGTATAAGTGTCTATGTTTGTGTGTGTGTGCGTGTATCCTTTTGGTCTGTGTTTTTTTTTTGTGTGTGTGTGTCTCGCTATGCATTCTTGCATCACCACGGAATCCGCTGCCCGAACATTCGAAAGGAAAAAAAAAGAATATAAACGAAGCAAATAACAGTAGGCCTACAATAATAATTCATAAATCGTGTCCTTGCGACTGCAACGAAGCCTGACTATCAAATCAAAGCTCAGGGGCCCGTTTCATAAAACTTGTCATCAGTGACAACTGCCAAATTTCTATGACAATTTTGCTCTCAGCCAATCAGATGCAAGGATTTCAGTAGCTTGTCACATCTATGACAATTGTCACTGATGACAAGTCTTATGAAACGGTCCCCAGATAGTCACTTCAATACGCATGTTTTTTTGACTGAGCAAACTTGCGAACGATGGCAACAGAACTGTTATAGCTCCCTCTACCAATGCCTTCCGTTTTACTGCATTTGAAAGAGACAAGCACCTGATTGTGGTGGATATGTGTGAATGTGTGTGTATATATATATATATATATATATATATATATATATATATATATATATGCTTATGAGATATGAGAAAGGAAGGAGAGCATATGAATATATACATATATACATTTTTTCAGCGCATTTTCATTTCATTCAATGCCTTATTGGGAGTGCTGTAATAAGTTTTGGTGTTTACTTGTTTGTGAGTATGTGACTGTTTGTGTGTAACAAACGACAACTTAAAAATATTGAATGAATGCAAATATACAATATCAGGATATGAAATTATAACTTGTTACCCACGTCTTAAGACAAAAAATGCTTCAGTGGTCAAAGAGAAAGGAGCATGTCTTGAATCCCTTCCTTCAAAGTTCTGTCCACCGCCGGGGCCACGCTTTTAAAAGTGAGGGGGGCACTTCCGGGTTTCATAAGCTAAAAAAAAATGGCCTTCAGTGGGATGGGGGGGGGGGGGGGAAATTGGTGACACCTTATGTATTCCTTTGTACGGGGCAAAATAGTGGTGCATACATTAATATGCAGTTCCAAGAGCACCCATGTGGTATATAGGCCCTCATTACCTGGAAGAATCAGACCCATGACATGTTTTACAACGATCCACATTTCTATGTGACCATTTAACCAAATTTAATGGGGTTTTCTACAAAATATTGGTATTTTCAGACCTTGAAACCGCATTCAGTTACTTAGTAGTTTATTCATATTGTAATTTATCAATGCGGAAATTCAATTGTGTTTTTTTTTTGGGGGGGGGGGTGAGGGGAGGCATATTCTATACTCATACACTTGATACCCTGTACTTTGGGGTTTTTTTTATTTGTTTGAATGCCGATTTTTAAATCCGATTTAATCTTGTTTTTTTATTGTTCCAGGAAATGACTTGCACATTCTGTAGAATACATTGGCACATTTCACGTTAAAATTGAACATTTTTATGCATTCCAGTGTTGTTTGCATACTTTGCAATTTTAGAGAATGAGCTAGTACACATCCAAGGTGTTTCAACATACTTTTTTTTTTGGCAAATTAGCAGGGTTTCTGGCCACACAACCCATCACAATGAAAATCGTTAATCTAATATAGGAATTCCTTTAAAAAAAAATCATGTAGAATTTCAAGCTAACCTTTGTTTGCACAGCCAAATCATCTCTGTTTTTATCACCTTTCATGTATGTGTGCTAAAATCGATTGCTTTCACGGGCTTTACTGTATATCAATTTATTTTAGCTAAAATTTTATATACCGGGGTAACATACTTGCAAAATATCGAGCAAACTGAAACCAAAAACGTCGCTGTAGATGCTTCAGTTTAACATCATTGAGACATGTCTTCATAAGTATATCGTTTGAATAATGAACACAAACCGGCTCAATAAAATAAAAAAAAAGGAAAACAACAGAAAGAGGTCTTGTTTTTCTGCATGATTTATTCATGAATTATTGAATAAAAAACAAATGTATTCTTGCATAATTCTTTTCATGATAAACACCTGGAAGATAAAATATCTTCGGCCTTATGCCACGACATGATTGCATAGATTTATTTTCATATCACAAATGTTCCTATATTCAAGATGGAAAACACCATAATATTGTGATTAAACTTGGAGATCAACTAAGTATGGCACTTGTAAATATACATCAGTGTTATTATATTAAGGCAGACACATCTACGAAGAAACCTGACCCTTACTGCTCTAGTGAAGAGTGTAGCCTTTCAATTTTAACATCATCATCAGAAATGGCAGTTGCAACTTTACAATAAAGTAACGATGCCGCCAGGAGACATGATTTTAATGATTTGAAGGAATTTTATGTACACCATTTAGATGCCCACTGTGCTTATTTCATTAGCTTTTAGTGCGTGATTCTCTTACACCAGTGGTGAGAAGAGAGAATAAAAAAGGACTTTCTTCCTTGTGAAATCGTCTATTCCGCAAAACAAAAATCGACCCACTCTTGACAGGTACGAGTTTATCAAGGACTTCCAAAAAAAAAGTATTTACATAAAGCCAGAAGAAATGAAATACAAAAGTTATCAAAAATACAACAATAGAAAACTATTTTAGTCTCAAAAGCTAGAATGTTTAGCAGCTATATACAGCCGAGGGCTTTGCGGAGAAAATAATAGAATAATTTACGACATGGAACGATCTGCACTCGGTATCAGCAATACATGCAGACAACAGGTCCACTATCTAAACTGAAAAGAACATAACAAATAATACCTTAACGACATTAACAATTAAGGCAACTGCACAGGTAGCAACTGTATCCTTCATCAGTAACCCTATGATTACATTTGCAATTACAAAGAGACTTTATATATATTTTGTTTGTGAGCATGCCAATATATGTCATGAGATGTATATATATAATATAAACTTATTTTTGATGGAGTCAGGGTTAGAGTTAGTCAGAGTTACAAAACACACCCACTGGGAAAGATTGGTAACGGTTTACACAATTATGTTCATATTTTGAATTTCAGATTCTGTAGAAGGAATACAAGGTGTTCCTATACGTCGCTTCCTTCACCAACGGATATCAAACATTACTTCAGGCAAATTTCGGCCAATTAACGGCCCGTTAACGTTAACTGTACAGGCATGCTAACTTGGAAACTTTAAACTGCACAATACTTGAATATGAGACCATTCTGAAGCAAATAATTTTAACACAAGAACAGATATATAATGTACTCTTAAATGAATCCTACAAGGATTGGAATAATCATCCCCCATCATTCCCACTGATTCCCACGGATCACTTACTAGCCATCCCCTTTAAAGTTTTTCGAAGAGATGGTGGCTGATCTGAAAATGCGTTGAAGGAGAGCTGCTAAAACTGCGTAACAGATTACCTTGATAAATGTATGATATTATTCCGGATTAGCCATGACTTCTCCTTTCAAAATAAAACAATCCTAAAAACACAATTCTGTCAGTGCAATTTATCTCGATCATGTACACATCACGTTATTCTGGATAAAACTCTTTGAGTTCGAATCGTGTCAAGTGGTTAGGTCTGTAGACAAGATGTTTTACCCACGATGTCCCTCTTGATCGAGCAGTGAAAACGGGTGGCTGGTATACAGATTGTAAAATAGCAGGGCCCTTTAAAAGAGCAGTGCTAACGCCATTTGAGATGGTGTAAATTGTGTAGATTATGTCATGCCATTATCATTATCAGTATTATTTTAGTTTCATTTCATCATTATTATAATTTTCATTATAATTATTAGTATTACTATTAATGGTAGTAGTAGTAGCAGTATTTCATTATTATTAGTAGTAATAATATCATTTCATTCTTATTATCATTATTATCATCATCATTATCATTAAATCTACTACTACAACAATTATTATCATTTATCATATTATATATATTAGAAATAAAAAATCAATACCGAGGAGCAAGTGCAGTAGAGTGAACTGAGGGAATACAAAAGGTGAATACGGAGTGTGCGAGAGAGAGAGGGAGAGAGAGTTCCAGCGCAATGAAGTCGAAATGTCAAATGTTTAATATAGAATCATATCAACCATGTAAACAGTTAAGAAGACGAAAGTCAAATTTTCTATTGCTACATGTACGTGCATAAGATACAGTCATTTACATACTTATTATTAGCTTAAGTATAAACACCCATTTCACATTGCGCTCTAATGAATAGATAAACATAGTATATACATTATGTATACATATTCACTCAGCAAAAAAAGAAAGAAAGAAAGTAAACCCTCCAGGGTTATATTTCTGATAGAATATTTGGCTAAAAAACAATGTAGGTTCCTGATATGTCACCTTGTGATTCAGAGTGTAAGCGTGGAATGCGCGGAATCATATTTTGTCTAGGCAAGCCAGGTGGAAAAAGGGGGGGGGGGGACAGCAGAAGAAAACATCATGGAAATTCTGAACCGGGCAACCAGCTGGTGGAGAAAAAATCTTAATGGTCCATAAGAAAAGACAGTCCAGAAGTCAAGAGGGAGGCTCGGCTGAGCTATGGTAGAATATCAAACCTAGAAGTAGAGAGTTGGCAGGGAAGAATTTGTATTAAAAAAGGGGGGAAACAGTTGGGAAAACACTATGAGAGGGTAAAGCAGTTGAAACCAAACCACCGTAAAGGGTGGAGTTACATTAGAGGTACGTGACAAGGAATGTGGATTTGGAGGAAAAATCAGTTGAATCTTAACATGTCTGTCAGAGCAGGGAATGGGTATATGGTATTCGAACTCACTTTCGTGATAATAGGGTATAGAGATAGCTAGGTAGCCAGCTGATCAATAGGGCTACAGTACATTTCAGGCAGGAGAGTAATGGCACAGAAGCTCCATGCATACGGGCAGGGCACGCGCGAGACATGCTGCAGGCTCTCACAACAGCTGGAGTCTCCTCCTCACCATTACTTCTGTGTCTGAACACATATCCCAGAAATCGAACTGGGCTCGACATTCCTGTAAGTTCGAGGACAATCTCCAGCTCGGCAGCATGGGATTATATGTCAGCTCTATATGTGCCCTTCTTGGACTCTTCAGATTCCAGTTGTTTCTACTGATTAGAGTGCCCCTGCAGTAATCTGTCATACTCCGATATGACTCCCTGGGCCTGCTTTTCGACTGCAGTGAAAGTTCTTCTTAGTTTCCTCTAGCCTTGTCTTGGTTGACTCAAGCTCCTCCTTGGTCACCTCACGAGCAGTAACGGCTGCCACAAGAACAGTCGCCATTGATCCGGGGCGGGAGCGTTTGTTTCTTGTCTCCAGTAACATTGTATACTGTGGTTCAGTACTCACATGTGCGCACGTGTTTGATTTCAATACTGTCAATACATGCAATACGGGGATGATGACGATGGTGGTGACAGCCTCGTCAGCTCGACAACATCTCCGTTACCACCGCGACATCCACGCTACCTCGACATCCTTGTTGTCTCGGCGACATCATACGTTACTTTGACGACGTCCTCGTCACCATCCTCATGGGACAGAATTGAAAGCAAACCAATGCGCACATCAGAGTACTGAATCACAGAAATTGGAGACAAAACGCAAACGCCCGCACCGGATCAATGACGGATGTTGTTGTGGCAGCCGTTCATGATAGTAAGGCGACCAGGGAGGAGTCAACCACGACAGAGCAGCCATAAAGAAAACCAAGAAGGACTTTAATAGGTGAAGTCAAAAAGCAGGCCGAGGAGTAACATTGGAGTATGACAGATTACTGCAAGGGCACTCTAAACGGCAGAAACAACAGGAAGCTGAAGAGTCCAAGAAGGACACATAGAGCTGGCATATTACAATACCATACTTGAAGTAAATTGATTGTTTAAACTGGTAGGTCAATAAAAAGAGAAATGTTTGCATGAGTGGACACATTCATTTTTTTCTTTCACGGCATTTATGCGTAATGAAGTGCTCTTCAATATTAATGAAAACATAAGACAAATTTAAGACAAGGAGAAACATGATTTGATCTGCAAAAATAAGCCTATGATCTCTTCAATTTCCTTGTAGCCCCAAAGATAAAGAAAGGTTAAAAATGGAGGAATGTGAAAAAAATTTCTGTCAAATTCCGATTCAAATGACGATGGAGAAGAAACAATATCAACAAACATGGTAGAAGTATGTTGTTTCAAATCAGTAAAATTGGAAACAATGGGAAATTTCATACTGTCTCATGAGTTCTTGATTTCGTACATTAAAAGAATAAAACTTAAGAAATTCTGTCCTTTCAATCAGCTTTGTGATTTGACTCCCAGCTATGCCATTTGAATTTAAGTTTGACAGAAAATTCTCATTTCCGCTCTTATTTTTCCTACTTTGTTTTTGTTTGAAGCTATAAAGAGATTTAGTAGGACGAAAACTAATTTGTGATATTTCATTCATGTTTTTCGTTGTGTGTTATTGGTCTTTTGCTATCTTTGTTATCTTGACGTACATTTTCAAATGAATGACCTTTCATCAATTTTGCCTTTTTTTTTTTTTTTACTTTCTAGCCCTGGAGAACAAAGACGAAATGCATTCACTCATCCGTAAATTTTCCCTTTGTATACTGACCTACCAGGTTGATAGGCAATAAATCTTCCGTTAATATGGTATAATAATAAAAAATACATTGATTTGTATCAAAACATTCTATGAAAAATATGAACTGAAAGTGTTCACTTTCTGTACATCTTTTCTAGCAGCATTCAATTTACTCATACACTGACATTGGAGCATAGAATAATTTCGGTGTGTGTATATGTGTGTGAGCGTGTGTATGGGTGTGTGTGAAAGTATTGAGTCAAATAAGATGCAGTTGTGGTTCTGACAAAACTCGTCTCCTCGCAACGGACTCCTTGGGTCTCATCGTGAGTCCACCTGTCAAAGCAGGAACCTCAGGTGGTGCAAAAATGATCGTCATCAGAATATTGTACATCAAAATTTCCTTGTTGATGTCGTCATGCATGCGGCCAATCGCCCTGGACCAATAGTTGATAATCTCCCCATTCCGAGCACTGCTGCCTGCCATTTCAACATTCTTTTCTCCACTACGAGGACGGAAAGGTGAGGTCTCTCGAAGCAATGGCTCCTGCATTCGGAGAATGAAAATGATTACATAGAACCTTGGAACTTCAATTACAGCTAAATATTTTAAACACACACACACTCGCACACACACGCACACACACAGACACACACATAATATAGACTTGCACAAACAAAAACATAATAGATAGATTATGATGTGTGAAAAAGAAAACCAAGCAAAATATTGTAGATCATGTAATTCGAATGATTAAAATATCAGGCTGGCAGATTAATTGTTTCTGTTGATCCTGTTTCAATAGTGTTGACAAAGGCAATCATAACGACTTCTCCATATCTGAATATTCATTTGATATAGATCAGAATAGATACGGAACTTAGATTATCAGGGTCTGCAAAAATTTTGTTCTAATGCTGGGCATCCCTACTGGAAAGTATACAACGTTCCCCAGTGTGTACACACTGTTTTCACATAGTCGACGATGGGGAAAATGATTTAATTTAACAGTGTGAAGATTATTTCACACTGTGGTGTGGTTTTCAAAGGGTATTTTCATTGCAATGCTCTGTTTCCAACAGTGTACTAATAATTCATATAGTGATGTGAAGATTCACAATCTGTTCACGCCGTTTAAAACGCTCAAAAGTAACAGTGTGACGAGATTTCACATTACGTTTTCAAAATGTGTTCCCACTGTGTTTCACATAACGGTACACTGTGTCCTTCCCAGCAAGGACCATTGTTTCACTGTTCATTCACTTTAAACTAATTGCAGTCATACCCACATTTTTACTGATATCCTGTAAATACTCATTTCAAGCTCAGTTTTGCCAATGAATACACGTCTTGACAGAATACGTGGGACTTTATTTGTCATGAAATTGATTAATGTATCTACTACTTGAAAACAATAGAAAAAATGCATTTTCTTTTCCCTAACATTGTATACTCACATTTTTAAAGCTTTTCCATTAATTTCATATGTATTTCTGCCGATATTACACCGCTAATCTCGGAAGAGATTTTACATGTAGTACGACGGTGACGTTGTCCCTATATCCCAGCCAAGTGTTAGCGCATAAAATATTGCTAACTTCATATTTTCTAGACGATCATATAATTTCTCTTGTTTTAAATGATTACATCCGGGGATATGCAAGAACTGTGACGTTATTTTACTTTCATCTAAACTTAAAGATTGTCTTTCGTCACAATCATGAGTCAAGAAGACGAAGAAAGAGTCTTTTGATTGTAGAAGAAAAGAAAAAGAAAATATACTTGACACAAATGTACAAGGTCATATCGTGTGAAAATGTCACTAGTAAGTATAAGAAATATGATGGGGCCTACATAAAAGCTTTAAAGCTTGTAAAACTGTAGGTTCCCGAGTTCATAGGCATATAATTTTACACGGAGAACGGATATGTTTGTCTTGACCAACTAAAATTACACAAGTACAAAAAATCGATGAGTAATAAACTAATGAACCACATAGATATCGCACAAACCAGACTGCATACAAATCTCGCAGTGTTTGAATAACAAAAATGCTATATTATTAAAAGATGTATCGGTACCATGAAATAACTTGAATGACTTGGTGCTGCGGACAAGGACAAAAGACTGGGAGCATAAAAGGGTTGCTAAAAACTTGGTAGTGAGTATCCACTTAGTAATAACTGTTTTAATTTGCGTTTGAAGGTGAATAAAGATAAGGAAGAAGTGATATCTAGAGGGAGATCATTCCAATATCTGGGTCCAGTAAATATAATTGTTTTCTTTGCAAAAATAGTGCGAATACGGGGAAGGTGATAGGCGTCACTCTGGCGAGTGGGATAACAGTGGATAGAACGATTCCTTTTAAACATGTGGATAAAAACAGATGGTAATTCATTAGTTGTCAGTTTATACATGAAAATTCCGAGATTGTAATAAAATAGGTCTTGAATTTTCAGAATTCTGTTTTGATGGAAAAAACAATTTGTATGGGCAAAATATCCGGCGTGGTTTATGATTCTTATTGCACGCTTTTGAATACGGAGAAGGGAATCTAGTAATGAGTGAATTGCATTTCCCCACGCCAAATTGCATTTCCCCACGCCAAATTACATTTCCCCACGCCAGTCAACGTAGGTTCGTTTACAGTAACAACCTACGTAACGATTAGGGTAGGCCCCACTGAGCAATTGAATTGTACACAGGCGACGCTTCACCGACTTTTTACCATGAAGAACATTAGCAAAAGATCCCTGATATCATACTGGTGTTGGGCATATTGATTATATAGAATACCTTCGATTCTTCTACGCTTTGTCTGTCTTCTTTCAGAAACTGCAAGTAAGCCCGCATTCGTCTGCTAATGCCTTCTGTAATGGAGAACACTTCTTCGTCGGTACGTGTTTGAAGCTCTCCGCGTAGCAATTCATCGAAATAGAACTCGAGTACCAATGAACGGTAACTGCCTGTGAGTTTGGATTTGCCTCTGACCTAGGAAACGAATCAATGTACATAGAAGTGTTGATATTATAATTCTTTCAATAAATAAAGCACACATGCATACTCACAAAACAAAACAACAACATCAAAATGGACTGAATTATGTAACAATCATTTGTGTTCATATTATGATTACAAGTACACTCTGAGGGCGTGTGTGTACGTGTGTGTGTGTGTGTGTGTGTGTGCGTGAGTGTATTTGTTGATTATTTGATTAATTTGATCAAGTTGATTAAGATGGCTTTTTCTAGGAGTTAAGAAGAATATCATCTAATCTTTGTGTCTAGGGTATGCTCTGCAAAAAAAAAAGTATGTTAAAAAAGAAAGTGATTCAGCAGCACTACTGTTTGCATATGGAAGCAAAGATGGATTGACTTGATTAAGTTGATCAAGACAGTCCTTTTTTCTGAGATTGATGCAGAATATTATGTCATTATTTTTATACATGGTATGATTTGCAGAGAACAAAATAAATACTTCCAAAAAAAATGTGAGAACAGACATTGCCTCTTTTTCTTTTTCTTTTTTTTTGCACAAAATACGCCTCTTAGCAAATCCAGTGAGTCTGCATTGATGTATTTGCAGTAAAGTTGCCTATGATACATATTGTCATTCTGATTTTAACTCTTACGAGCAATAAACTCCACATAACATTTACGACTGTAGTCTGCTTCTTGACGAAAATTCTCTATTTAGAAAAAATATAAACGTGTTGGATAGAGAGAAATTTGTTAATGGACATGAAAACGCTCTCACAAATGAAGGATTCTCCTTTGGTAGTTCTGGTGGACAATTGTCAAGGAGTTCTAGATTCCGGAGACACTCCTTCCTGTCGTCAGAGTCAACCATGCCAGCCACAGATGCTGCGCAGAAGATGGCGAAGACCACGTCATTTCGTTGGTACTCGACTGTCAAATGGCTTTTGAGAAAACTTCCCAGCTGGCCTCGAATCTTGATGTTTTAACATCGGGTTCAGTGAAAGAGACATTTGGAAGGAAAATGAAATGGCGACATTACAGTATTGAAGGATTAATGTTTACAGAGAAATTTCTCTTAGCTTCATAATGATGAAACCATTGCTCATATTTTGTGCGCTATTTCAATAATATCATGTTATGTAGTCACGATGTGCTGTCTTTGAATCAGAGGCCTTAACTGCATTTGTTTTCAGCCCTTCGCAGCCTTAGGTTCTTTATTTTATGGCACAGTTTTGGTAACTAGTTTAATAAGGGTGTACCTACCAGATCGAAGTCCCTGACCGTTTCAATGTGGACTACGTCATCATACCGTCGTCCGTTGGCACGTCGTAGATAGCCGTGTATATGCTGAAGCATGATCCTTTTCCTACCAGTCATTTCCGTGTTTTCAGTTGAGGATTTAAGATGACATGCAGTCCACTCCAGAATGGGTTTCGGTAGAAGATCATCCAACAAACTTTCAAACTGAACACAGCAGCAACATATATATATATATATATATATATATATATATATATATATATATATGTATATATATATATGAAAGAAAGATATTATTAAGAGGGGTGAAGGTTCAGATGAGAGTTTCCTCACTTTGTCTCCCTCTACAAATTAAATTTGTTAAGATCGCAACTACTGATCTGTAAATCAACAAACATGTCGGGAAAAAGGAACCAGTGGAACTCGAACCTGTCATCTGCTGCTTTCCGGGCAGCGACACTACCACCAGGCTGTCCCTGGTTGCCGGCAGTGACACGATGAACATGGAACAACAATTGATACAAGATCCGAAAATCTGACAGATATGATATATATAGCAATATATATATATATATATATATATATATATAATGGCGTCCACTGTTTTATATTCGTCGGCCTTTTGCCAAAAGGGCACTAATAATAACAGAGGGAAATTCAAAGGCCCTTTTGGCATAAGGCCGACGATATACATTTTGTTTGTTTGTTTGTTCGATTTATTTTTCTTCCAACACAATTTCATACATAAATCAAGATTCTTTTCAGTAATATCACATAGAATATCAGTAAGCAGATTACAATATAAATATATATATATATATATATATATATATATATATATATTATATATATATATCTGTATTGTTTGTTTGTTTGTTTCCTTTCAATATTTATATTTATAGCTCTTAATGTTTTCTGCTAATTTTAATAAAATGCCCATTAATTTGCTGGTCTCATTTTCTTCTTGGTGTTACTCAATGTTAGCTTACACTTTTTTTTTGTACTTTTTGTACTTTTAGTGTTCCTTTTGTAACTTTTATTGTGCGTTAATCACTCACTACAATATGTGTACTTGCAGACGAACAGCTTTGCCGAAGCAAATTGCAGTGATTAAATAAAACAAGCTGAAGCCAAAAAATAAAAAATAAAAGAAACTGAAACTGAAACGTCAGCTCATATGGAATAATCGCTTTCCGAACGCGAAACTGAATAGGTCTTCCGCGGAGTGTTTTTTTTTCTTTCTTAGAAAAAAAGTACCTCTTCAAGTATTCTATAGGTGTGGTGATCATACTGAAATTTCACATCAAGTGCCCAAAATACTTCCTCTGATCATTTTATATTTTCTTCATTCTATTCCAAGTTGATCTTGCAATACCAAGTGTTTTTACGCACCTTTACAGTTTGACGACAGCTGCTTTCTGGAACGGGGAAACAAGATAGATATTCAAGTAATTTTGCAATTGAACAAACATTGTGAGGAAACAGAAGAAAAAACGGTATACATAATGATAAATAATTACGTATTCTATATATATATATATATATATATATATATATATATATATATATATTAATACAAATACAAATAAAGACAATTAATAAAATTGATAGTAGTATTATGGGTATTTTAATCTTGATATACTAAGCAGTAAATCATCGCTGCGGGAGTTTTGTAAGATTTTATTATTAATATTTGCAAAAGCATTTATGGGAGCAATACAATAATTATATATCTCCTTTTTTTTTCTTCTTATATCATTGCACCTTATTGACTTACCAAGATCAAGAGCAAGGCTGGAAGAGATATGTCCATTAGATGCACGTTGATAAACGGATGGGCTGTGTTAACATAAATCGAAAAAATATGTCATTTAGATGGAAGGAGTTGCCTTTTTATTGTTACTGTTGTTGAAGGACATAGAAATGACTCATTATGAAAAATATATGTGCCAAAATCACACAGAATCTGGCAAGGAGTTGTTGTGGTATAGAGGATAAGACCACAAATAATCAATCGTGAAGTCCCTGATTCAAACATACGTGCAATAGTTGTGCACCAAAATGAAGGGACTTTTTATCTTCAATATCCTAGCATTTCACAGGGAACTACTGTCTGTGCTTCGGTCGCTTGTTTGCAAATATTCATTGCTACTATAACGACTACGTCAAGTTCAAATGCAAGTATGATACCTAGAGTGCTTATGTTGAAAAGTAGTCATAAAGTACGTTGTATGCCATATTAATGCATAAGATAAGAATGCAAAGAGGAAGCTCAAGAGAAAATGTGTAAAAAGTCAAGGTACCATACAGGAGGATCCCCAGTAAGCCGAGCTTAATATTGGGGCCTCATGTACAAATGAATAAATAAACAGTTTCAACTAACTATCGGCTAACTTAACTACAACAAAAACAAACTAGTTTTATGACGAAGAAAACGGAATAACACTTATATACACAACTACCTGAAAAGATAGTTATCGACCTTATTACAGGAAGAATATTGAACTTTATAATTACGTGAACGGGTAAATATGATAAGCATTTCAATACTTTACCTAGATCTCAGACGTTCTGTTGTCGTCGGAAAGTCCTCTGCAATAAAGAGGAGAAAGTGAGTAAGTCCACCAAGTCACAGTAAGATAATCCCTTTCATGATAAACAACTGCGTAATATTCTATGGTCGCAGTATGTGATTGACAAATGGATATATAAAATGAAAAACGACCTTCAGTGGTTCGCTCGTATATTTGTTGAAAAAAAAATCAAATTTTAAATTTTTCAACACTGATATTTTGTAGCCTTGGAATTCGGTGCTCTCCAGCAATAAATCCACATTTTTATATATCAAATGACCTCTATCACTCATCAGAAGAGATAATGAGTCAAGAGATAATGATCTATTTCAGACGTATTTGTATCTCATAGACAAAAACATGCATGCTCTCTTGAACTAAGAATCCTGGAGTACATTTACTGTTAATTGCTTCAGAAACAAAGACAATCTACAGGATAATCTTGAAACATACTGTAAATGCGTATTTTATGGTGTTCGAAATAGACTTACATACTGTATTTTATATCTTCTGTTTCATTTGTACCGATTCATACCTCTCCCAAGCAAGAAATGAGTGGAGAAAATGGGTGATGATTACAAAAGCATTTAATATTGTGAAGAACGATGCCTTTATTTTGCTAAAGTGGAGCCTAGTTTTCTTTTTAACGTGATAATGCGGCAATTCCAATTATGAACGTCTTGCTTTAAACTTAATCTCTCATATGAACATATCATCTAAGATGAAATTCCATTTCCTCAGTACTTTTCTATTCTTTTTATCAAGATGTTAGTTATCTTTGCCTCCTCCCCCCCCCCAAAAAAAAAAATATAAAAGATAGACAATTAATAAAATTGATAGTAGTATTATGGGTATTTTAATCTTGATATACTAAGCAGTAAATCATCGCTGCGGGAGTTTTGTAAGATTTTATTATTCATATTTGCATAAGCATTTATGGGAGCAATACAATAATTATATGTCACCCTTTTTTTTTCTTCTTATATCATTGCACCTTATTGACTTACCAAGATCAAGAGCAAGGCTGGAAGAGATATGTCCATTAGATGCACGTTGATAAACGGATGGGCTGTGTTAACATAAATCGCAAAAATATGTCATTTAGATGGAAGGAGTTGCCTTTTTATTGTTACTGTTGTTGAAGGACATAGAAATGACTCATTATGAAAAATATATGTGCCAAAATCACACAGAATCTGGCAAGGAGTTGTTGTGGTATAGAGGATAAGACCACAAATAATCAATCGTGAAGTCCCTGATTCAAACATACGTGCAATAGTTGTGCACCAAAATGAAGGGACCTTTTATCTTCAATATCCTAGCATTTCACAGGGAACTACTGTCTGTGCTTCGGTCGCTTGTTTGCAAATATTCATTGCTATTATAACGACTACGTCAAGTTCAAATGCAAGTATGATACCTAGAGTGCTTATGTTGAAAAGTAGTCATAAAGTACGTTGTATGCCATATTAATGCATAAGATAAGAATGCAAAGAGGAAGCTCAAGAGAAAATGTGTAAAAAGTCAAGGTACCATACAGGAGGATCCCCAGTAAGCCGAGCTTAATATTGGGGCCTCATGTACAAATGAATAAATAAACAGTTTCAACTAACTATCGGCTAACTTAACTACAACAAAAACAAACTAGTTTTATGACGAAGAAAACGGAATAACACTTATATACACAACTACCTGAAAAGATAGTTATCGACCTTATTACAGGAAGAATATTGAACTTTATAATTACGTGAACGGGTGAATATGATAAGCATTTCAATACTTTACCTAAATCTCAGACGTTCTGTTGTCGTCGGAAAGTCCTCTGCAATAAAGAGGAGAAAGTGAGTAAGTCCACCAAGTCACAGTAAGATAATCCCTTTCATGATAAACAACTGCGTAATATTCTATGGTCGCAGTATGTGATTGACAAATGGATATATAAAATGAAAAACGACCTTCTGTGGTTCGCTCGTATATTTGTTGAAAAAAAAAAATCAAATTTTAAATTTTTCAACACTGGTATTTTGTAGCCTTGGAATTCGGTGCCCTCCAGCAATAAATCCACATTTTTATATATCAAATGACCTCTATCACTCATCAGAAGAGATAATGAGTCAAGAGATAATGATCTATTTTAGACGTATTTGTATCTCATAGACAAAAACATGCATGCTCTCTTGAACTAAGAATCCTGGAGTACATTGACTGTTAATTGCTTCAGAAACAAAGACAATCTACAGGATAATCTTGAAACATACTGTAAATGCGTATTTTATGGTGTTCGAAATAGACTTACATACTGTATTTTATATCTTCTGTTTCATTTGTACCGATTCATATCTCTCCCAAGCAAGAAATGAGTGGAGAAAATGGGTGATGATTACAAAAGCATTTAATATTGTGAAGAACGATGCCTTTATTTTGCTAAAGTGGAGCCTAGTTTTCTTTTTAACGTGATAATGCGGCAATTCCAATTATGAACGTCTTGCTTTAAACTTAATCTCTCATATGAACATATCATCTAAGATGAAATTCCATTTCCTCAGTACTTTTCTATTCTTTTTATCAAGATGTTAGTTATCTTTGCCTCCCCCCCCCCCCAAGAAAAAATATAAAAGATAGACAATTAATAAAATTGATAGTAGTATTATGGGTATTTTAATCTTGATATACTAAGCAGTAAATCATCGCTGCGGGAGTTTTGTAAGATTTTATTATTAATATTTGCATAAGCATTTATGGGAGCAATACAATAATTATATGTCACCTTTTTTTTTCTTCTTATATCATTGCACCTCATTGACTTACCAAGATCAAGAGAACAGATACGTGCACGTTGATAAACGGATGGGCTGTGTTAACATAAATCGCAAAAATATGTCATTTAGATGGAAGGAGTTGCCTTTTTATTGTTACTGTTGTTGAAGGACATAGAAATGACTCATTATGAAAAATATATGTGCCAAAATCACACAGAATCTGGCAAGGAGTTGTTGTGGTATAGAGGATAAGACCACAAATAATCAATCGTGAAGTCCCTGATTCAAACATACGTGCAATAGTTGTGCACCAAAATGAAGGGACCTTTTATCTTCAATATCCTAGCATTTCACAGGGAACTACTGTCTGTGCTTCGGTCGCTTGTTTGCAAATATTCATTGCTACTATAACGACTACGTCAAGTTCAAATGCAAGTATGATACCTAGAGTGCTTATGTTGAAAAGTAGTCATAAAGTACGTTGTATGCCATATTAATGCATAAGATAAGAATGCAAAGAGGAAGCTCAAGAGAAAATGTGTAAAAAGTCAAGGTACCATACAGGAGGATCCCCAGTAAGCCGAGCTTAATATTGGGGCCTCGTGTACAAATGAATAAATAAACAGTTTCAACTAACTATCGGCTAACTTAACTACAACAAAAACAAACTAGTTTTATGACGAAGAAAACGGAATAACACTTATATACACAACTACCTGAAAAGATAGTTATCGACCTTATTACAGGAAGAATATTGAACTTTATAATTACGTGAACGGGTAAATATGATAAGCATTTCAATACTTTACCTAGATCTCAGACGTTCTGTTGTCGTCGGAAAGTCCTCTGCAATAAAGAGGAGAAAGTGAGTAAGTCCACCAAGTCACAGTAAGATAATCCCTTTCATGATAAACAACTGCGTAATATTCTATGGTCGCAGTATGTGATTGACAAATGGATATATAAAATGAAAAACGACCTTCTGTGGTTCGCTCGTATATTTGTTGAAAAAAAAATCAAATTTTAAATTTTTCAACACTGGTATTTTGTAGCCTTGGAATTCGGTGCTCTCCAGCAATAAATCCACATTTTTATATATCAAATGACCTCTATCACTCATCAGAAGAGATAATGAGTCAAGAGATAATGATCTATTTCAGACGTATTTGTATCTCATAGACAAAAACATGCATGCTCTCTTGAACTAAGAATCCTGGAGTACATTTACTGTTAATTGCTTCAGAAACAAAGACAATCTACAGGATAATCTTGAAACATACTGTAAATGCGTATTTTATGGTGTTCGAAATAGACTTACATACTGTATTTTATATCTTCTGTTTCATTTGTACCGATTCATACCTCTCCCAAGCAAGAAATGAGTGGAGAAAATGTTTGATGATTACAAAAGCATTAAATATTGTGAAGAACGATGCCTTTATTTTGCTAAAGTGGAGCCTAGTTTTCTTTTTAACGTGATAATGCGGCAATTCCAATTATGAACGTCTTGCTTTAAACTTAATCTCTCATATGAACATATCATCTAAGATGAAATTCCATTTCCTCAGTACTTTTCTATTCTTTTTATCAAGATGTTAGTTATCTTTGCCTCCCCCCCAAAAAAAAAATATAAAAGATAGACAATTAATAAAATTGATAGTAGTATTATGGGTATTTTAATCTTGATATACTAAGCAGTAAATCATCGCTGCGGGAGTTTTGTAAGATTTTATTATTAATATTTGCATAAGCATTTATGGGAGCAATACAATAATTATATATCTCCTTTTTTTTTCTTCTTATATCATTGCACCTTATTGACTTACCAAGATCAAGAGCAAGGCTGGAAGAGATATGTCCATTAGATGCACGTTGATAAACGGATGGGCTGTGTTAACATAAATCGAAAAAATATGTCATTTAGATGGAAGGAGTTGCCTTTTTATTGTTACTGTTGTTGAAGGACATAGAAATGACTCATTATGAAAAATATATGTGCCAAAATCACACAGAATCTGGCAAGGAGTTGTTGTGGTATAGAGGATAAGACCACAAATAATCAATCGTGAAGTCCCTGATTCAAACATACGTGCAATAGTTGTGCACCAAAATGAAGGGACTTTTTATCTTCAATATCCTAGCATTTCACAGGGAACTACTGTCTGTGCTTCGGTCGCTTGTTTGCAAATATTCATTGCTACTATAACGACTACGTCAAGTTCAAATGCAAGTATGATACCTAGAGTGCTTATGTTGAAAAGTAGTCATAAAGTACGTTGTATGCCATATTAATGCATAAGATAAGAATGCAAAGAGGAAGCTCAAGAGAAAATGTGTAAAAAGTCAAGGTACCATACAGGAGGATCCCCAGTAAGCCGAGCTTAATATTGGGGCCTCATGTACAAATGAATAAATAAACAGTTTCAACTAACTATCGGCTAACTTAACTACAACAAAAACAAACTAGTTTTATGACGAAGAAAACGGAATAACACTTATATACACAACTACCTGAAAAGATAGTTATCGACCTTATTACAGGAAGAATATTGAACTTTATAATTACGTGAACGGGTAAATATGATAAGCATTTCAATACTTTACCTAGATCTCAGACGTTCTGTTGTCGTCGGAAAGTCCTCTGCAATAAAGAGGAGAAAGTGAGTAAGTCCACCAAGTCACAGTAAGATAATCCCTTTCATGATAAACAACTGCGTAATATTCTATGGTCGCAGTATGTGATTGACAAATGGATATATAAAATGAAAAACGACCTTCTGTGGTTCGCTCGTATATTTGTTGAAAAAAAAAATCAAATTTTAAATTTTTCAACACTGGTATTTTGTAGCCTTGGAATTCGGTGCTCTCCAGCAATAAATCCACATTTTTATATATCAAATGACCTCTATCACTCATCAGAAGAGATAATGAGTCAAGAGATAATGATCTATTTCAGACGTATTTGTATCTCATAGACAAAAACATGCATGCTCTCTTGAACTAAGAATCCTGGAGTACATTTACTGTTAATTGCTTCAGAAACAAAGACAATCTACAGGATAATCTTGAAACATACTGTAAATGCGTATTTTATGGTGTTCGAAATAGACTTACATACTGTATTTTATATCTTCTGTTTCATTTGTACCGATTCATACCTCTCCCAAGCAAGAAATGAGTGGAGAAAATGGGTGATGATTACAAAAGCATTTAATATTGTGAAGAACGATGCCTTTATTTTGCTAAAGTGGAGCCTAGTTTTCTTTTTAACGTGATAATGCGGCAATTCCAATTATGAACGTCTTGCTTTAAACTTAATCTCTCATATGAACATATCATCTAAGATGAAATTCCATTTTCTCAGTACTTTTCTATTCTTTTTATCAAGATGTTAGTTATCTTTGCCTCCTCCCCCCCCCCCAAGAAAAAATATAAAAGATAGACAATTAATAAAATTGATAGTAGTATTATGGGTATTTTAATCTTGATATACTAAGCAGTAAATCATCGCTGCGGGAGTTTTGTAAGATTTTATTATTAATATTTGCATAAGCATTTATGGGAGCAATACAATAATTATATATCTCCTTTTTTTTTCTTCTTATATCATTGCACCTTATTGACTTACCAAGATCAAGAGCAAGGCTGGAAGAGATATGTCCATTAGATGCACGTTGATAAACGGATGGGCTGTGTTAACATAAATCGAAAAAATATGTCATTTAGATGGAAGGAGTTGCCTTTTTATTGTTGCTGTTGTTGAAGGACATAGAAATGACTCATTATGAAAAATATATGTGCCAAAATCACACAGAATCTGGCAAGGAGTTGTTGTGGTATAGAGGATAAGACCACAAATAATCAATCGTGAAGTCCCTGATTCAAACATACGTGCAATAGTTGTGCACCAAAATGAAGGGACTTTTTATCTTCAATATCCTAGCATTTCACAGGGAACTACTGTCTGTGCTTCGGTCGCTTGTTTGCAAATATTCATTTTTCAATTCAATTCAATTCAATCATAGTTTATTTCCAATCATCGAAAATCAAAAAAACATAGTACAAAGTATGCATGTGATGAAATATTGTTCAAACGTTTGCATAAGATACGAGACATATTATAGAACAACATATAACATGTACAATATTTAGGAAAACACTGTATAAATACTTCGTGGGCGAGCGGAAAATAAATTCGATTATGGAAAATAGTGATCCACTAAAAAGCATAGCTTGTCGGACGTGGATCGCTAGACAAATAATGAGTAAATTATATACTATTCTATAACAATATACATGTAATTATTTTGAGATACACCGGTTGGGAAAAAATATAGAATACCAATGCTAGTGCCCGGACACTGCTCACTGAACCACGTGTACCGGGAAAATATGACAAGGACAACACGTTCGTACACACATTCGATTACCCACACGTATATACACTGTAAGACGCGAGACAGTACCGAGAGAGGAGAAAAGACGGTAACAATACAAGTCTACGAAGAACAAGAGACAGGAAAGGAAGAGGAGAGAAGAAAGAAGAGAAGTCTGCACACAGAACACGCCAAGTGCTGCGACATCAGGACAAGTGAAGGCTCAAGCATGAATCAAAACAATTTAAATTATCTAAGATTATAAGTAGAAAGTAAATATTTTTTGAGTTTGTATTTAAATGTAACAAATTTGGGGGAATCTTTTAAACTATTATCTAAATTATTCCAAAGTCTGGGTCCGGTATAAAGAAATGTATTTTGGGCATGTGCGGTTCTCATTAATGGAAGATGAAATTCGTCGGATCGTCGCGTGGGATAGTTATGAACATGACTATTTCGATGAAATGAATCATAAGTTACTGTTGTAATTAAACATAAACTGGCCAAGTTGAAACACATACAAATCATTTACTTTTAATATTTTATGGTCAGAAAACAAAGCATCTGTATGTTCTCGGGTATGTAAATTAAAAACAATTCTAAGCGCTTTCTTTTGCAGTAAAAGAAGTTTATCAAGTAACATCTGACATGTATTACCCCAAGCAAGAATCCCGTAGTTTAAATAAGGTAGTATCAAACTAAAATAAAGAGTTAATAATGCAGATGAAGGAAGATAATATTTTAATCTATTCATTACGCCAATGTTACGTGATATAATTTTACATATGTTATCAATATGATTCCTCCATGAAAGCTTGTCATCGACGCAAACACCAAGAAATTTAAAGGAAGAAACTTCTTCTAAGGGAGTAGTATCAAATGTTATATTGCCTGGGAGGCTATTTAAAGAATTACTAAAAAGCATAACTTTTGTTTTTTGAATATTTAATGACAATTTATTTGCGTATATCCATTGTATAACCTTTTTCAGTTCTTCATTGACTGTTCTTATTAAAATGTTTGGGTCAGGGTGAGAAAAAAAAGGTTAGAGTCATCCGCGAATAATATGAATGATAGTTTACTCCGAGGATCTATGAAAATCATTAATATGAATAATGAATAACAATGGGCCTAATAAACTCCCTTGTGGAACACCAGATGCAATTGTTTTACTTTGAGAGTCAAAGCCGTTGACATGTACAAATTGGGATCTTTCTGATAGGTAACTCGTGAACCACTCCAAGGCCTTTCCACGTATTCCATAATGAGACAGTTTGGCTACTATTGCTACTATAACGACTACGTCAAGTTCAAATGCAAGTATGATACCTAGAGTGCTTATGTTGAAAAGTAGTCATAAAGTACGTTGTATGCCATATTAATGCATAAGATAAGAATGCAAAGAGGAAGCTCAAGAGAAAATGTGGCATTACAGCGGAAAATAAATTTTCGGACTGGAAAAAAAGATGAAAAATAGGCAATTCTTTAAGTGAGGAAAATTCATTAAACTTCTAGATAAAGCTTGGACGAAATTCACAGACCTCATAACCTATATAGGAAAAAAATATCAGGTTTGAATTTATTCTGTGGATAGTTTCGATGTAAATATAGGATACTCAACCACCACAAGCTATACATGTCGGACCGAGTGAGTTCTTGAACACTAACAAGACCTGGCCGAAGAGGAGACAACAAAAGTTATGTAAAGTCTCCTTTGTACATTATCATGTTACACTAATTGTGTAAATTTTGTGGGAACAACATTTGAATGACCTAAGCACAGAACTCAAGCAATGTATCATACTGTCAAAACCGAACTACAGTTTATTTGAAGAACACACAAATTTTCGGGCTTCCTGCCCTTCGTCAAGTAATTTTGAATTACCGTCATTGTTTTATTTCTTTTCTAATCAATACATTAACAGTCACTTACGGAGAATTTCCAACGTTGGATTCTCGGCGATCTACTGTTGGAAATATTTTTCATAAAGTGAATAGGTTATAATCTTTTTGTTAATTTGTGTGTTTCTCTTTGTTGACACGTATTCAAATTCTATAAATCTAGGAAACTTGCAGACTATTCTATCCTAAAAAAAAAATGATAAAACAAAATGACAAAATCAAAGCAGGTAAGGAGCTGCTCTACCTTATACCCCGTTTAGAGTCCCCCTTTCTAGGAGGACCTCTGGAGGACATGCTAGATGAAAATTTGCCATTTTTATACAAACTCAGTGGGTGGTAAGAGAGCTTAGACCCCGTTTAGAGCCCCCCTGTTCAACTAGAGTGAGGTCCGTATGCATTTCTGTTGAAACCAGTGGAAGGGCATTTTTTCCACCACAAACAGTGCTGGTCAATGCGAGTGTTCACGCTAGTCTGGTTTTCAGACCGTCTTCTCACACTAATTTCCTTTTCAGAATATTAACACCTTCTTACAACAAAAGAAGTAGCAGATTTAGCTGATGGGCCTTAGCTTTTGGCAAAAGCGGTGACTTCGTGAAGGGCGGCGACGAAATCCGCGGAGGGCGCATTTTGTAAAAGGAGTACAGTTGGCAAAGGTTCTGAAAATGTTCACGCCGTGTTTGTGCCGAAACTGTTTAGAGTCCCCATCGTCTGGCATGAACACGGCACAACCTCTAGAGGTTGTGCCGTGTTTGGTGGGACTCTAAACGGGGTATAAGTCGATAAGACTAAAACCAGTCAGTGACGAGGTCCCTATACGAGTCCTGCCTACTTGTGTTTCCCCCTAAAGGCAAGGAACTTAATGCTATAAGAGTCACACACTGCCAGATTTCGTACCGGGTCCATAAGGAATTAAAACCGTGTCGACCCGGTTCGAGCCGTAGAGACCCGCATTGACCCGCGTCGTAACCCGTGTCAATTCCTGATGGATTCCAGGGGCTACGATAAGACGGTGAATTTTTTTTTTTTTTTTTTTTGGTCATGTTCAAAATTTTCTCACGGATTTAAATACCGTATTGATATCCGACTTGACCCGCTTCGAATCGCATTGACTCGCGTCGACCCGCTGCAACCCGCAGCGTAAAACCGTATGGACCCTTGCCGTATGCCGTATTGTCTTCAATGCAACGCATGACGAAAGAGTTTACATCCGGGTCGGTACGGGTCGAAGCGGGTTGACACCGGTCGATAGGGGTCGAAAAGGATTCAGTTAAGGATTATAAAAGCGGATTTTTATACGGTTAGATACGGGTCAATACGGGTCTCTACGACTCGAACCGGGTCGATACGGTTATAATTCCTTATGGACCCAGTTCGAAATACGGTCGTGTGTGACTGTAGCATAAATTACCCTCCATTCCGGGACAATTCCGGCTCATTTTCACCCGGATCAAATCCGTTTTGTGACCCTGCCGTGTGTAACTTATCCACATTGCCTTGTCATTCGGATGAGACTAATGTACAAATATAGAAAGAAGGGCAAAATCCAAGCAGGCAAGGAGCTGTTCCATCTTAGTCGATAAGACTACAAGCAGTTAGTCATGAGGTCCCTTTTCGAGTTTACTGCTGACCACTTTTATGCCTCAGCCTAGGCAAGGAGCTTTATCTACACTGTCTTGTTATAGGTTTTCCCGGTCAATTTCATATTTTGGTCAGTCAAATTCATATAACGTGCATTCAAATGCACACAGCGCTGAAATATTCGGGCATTCAAATTCAGAAACCGAACGATCAATTTTATTTATGGGCGTTCTATTTCAATTTTGTAAAATCAAATTCACGATTGGGCGTTCAATTTCTAAATGCGAGCAAAGCATTTCCTACTCGTGCATTCAAATTCACGCAACAGTCATGTGATAGTGCGGATTGGCTTGTTTGGAGCGTTCAATTTCATTTTCAGGCGATCTAGTTCCTACTTCGTGCGATCAATTTAACGAGGAAAATGGAGTAGACTTTTTTAAGAAAGGAGAAATGGCATACACAACCAATGAATGTTTGCATAATAGTGTAATTATTATTGTTTAAAAGTTCTGCATTGTTCGCTGTTCATGTATTCTTTGTTTTTCATCTATAAAAAAAAATCTAAATTGTAAGGTCCAATCAGCAGTGCATCCAAACAACACAACGACAATCTAATCATTTGTTGATGATACTGCATACATGCTGACAACGCCCAAACACTAATCACATGATGGTAATGTGTTAAAGACAATTTGACACACAATGACCTCACGTAGTCCCGCAAAAGTATGCCAATAAGATAGCAATAAACAACAAATACGACGTATGCAATGTTCATGTTATCAGTTTCAATGTAGGCCTGATCGAAATTGCTTTTTTTTTTTCAGGTGTCAACCAACTTTTCGTATCATGCTCGTCTATAGGCATATACAGTGCCTAATGTTTGTTTGTATGTTTGTTTCATTTTCCATCCAAGAAGATGGCTGCAATAGCTTGTCTTCTATGGGGTGAAGTTGGATATCAGGTGGGACCATCTCACCGGGTTACACTCTGCTCTTTGTGATAGATAAATGAAGTGAGATCTTTTGCGTGCATGAGTTGTGTCACACATCTGTCACACATGGGGCCTCCATTTCACGTCCTATCGGAGGGACATGTGCCTGTATATTCCTTTTCGTGAAGCTCGAGTTCACCTTTGTCAATGAAAAGGTGGACCTCTACTGCAAAATAAATAATATTCATCATAAATCTCGATATATTCAAAGCTAAATGAAAAAGACACACATACACGTCCCTAAACTAACTTAATTGCGGCCTTCTTTTAAACTGAATATAAACCGTTATTCATTTCCAAAATAAAAAGCAAACATCTGACATTTATTTTAGCATCTTACGGAGCCGATTGTTACCGCTGTCCATCTACAAAAGTAAAGGCAATCATCCGACTTTTTGGTGGCCCGATTGGGCCACCAAAATCTTCATTTCTGAAATTTGGGTGGCCCGACGCGCGTTTTTGGTGGCCCCGGGCCACCGGGCCACCGTTAGTGTCGAGCCCTGAGTAAAGTGAATTCATGACTTGACTAATCCTTACTGAATTGATGATCACTTCTGTAAACCATCAGTTATGTCTTGTAGATGATACCTCTGTAATCGTAGTCAAAATTCTTTTGAGCGATGAGACGAAAACCAACAAACAAAATGCCGCGTATCATCGCTCGAGATTCCAACATTTGGCGTTACCTGACCAACAATAAGTGACGAATCAAATGGAATATTATGTTGTGGGATAGCAGACTGTGTTACGATTTTTAAATGTTTCGAGCAATATTGTTTTTTTAAAAAAAGAGAAAATTAGGCAAACTTCAAGAAATTAGAAAAAAAAAGTACGTAAATGCAGGCGATCATGTTTGATAATCAAAGTAAGAGATTACAATCGGCCGTGCGGATGTATATGATTGCCTTATTTACATGTCTGATTTCTGTAAACTACATGTATGTTGTATTTGAATTTAAGTTCCCTTCCCTCCTTGATAGATGTTGTGTTGGGTTTTCGCTATAGGCATTTATTAGGAAACGCTGTAAAAACGACAACAAATGCCTACTATACATCAAGAGATGACCTGTACATACATGAAACACAAAAATTCTGTACGTTCTGATATAATGCAACTGCTTGTTTGTTTGTTTGTTTGTTTTGAATTACCATGGTCTTTGTCGAGGGAAAGATGAAGAAAAGTAGTAGAGTGTATCACTCTCAAATCCGGATGATTGCGATAAGTGTGTATCCCGCCCTTTCTATACAGGTAAACGATTTAAGTTTGGTATGCTATTATAAAAGCCTGCATGAGTCACGCAGAAGAACTGATTCCGCGATCACTTGTAACCTTTCATAAAATTTACGTTTTCAGATAGTAACGATAGCTTGTAGGAGATAGAGTAAGTTAGCGTCCCTGACTGTGGTTCAGAACACAAAAGGGGACTGAAAAATTATTTTACAAATTAGCAGACATAATGCCGATCCTCCAACACTGTTGCTCCATTCCGTCACTGATTCTGCTATCAATGGCGAAGAAAGAATACTGGTTGCGTGATTATCCACCCCTTGATAGCAGGAAGTTTACCTTTCATTGTTTAAGGCTTCGTTGATGCGGGGTTTAAGGCGTGAACAGTGTCGTCCGAGTTCTTTCATTCGAAATTCCTCAGAATACGCAATTCAATGGGCGATTAACGCTGCTACTGCGCAAAGCTGTTAGCCAAATTCTTTGCAGACTTGACCTCTCACATGTCAGCTACACGCAATACACGACAAACAGCTATCATTACAAACATTCTGATTAAAAAACAAAACAAAATGAAGAAGCACACTTTTGAGCAGCGATACAGCTTTCTGTCCCTTTCTCAAATAGGTCCTACTTTTAAAAACTACACAGATGACAAGAGTCAGAATATCCTCCAAAGGGAACACGAGCTATTTGGGCATTAATAATGTTTGTCTTCCGATTTCTCTCCATGCCGTCACGGCCCAAACCATCATAAGAAATAGGGGAAAAAGTTTTATTAACCAGGGAAATAATAGTACGCATTACATACATTTGGCGAATTATCACACGAACTGTCGACTTTATAAAAACGAGAATAATTGACAACTTAGGCCCTACTATATCTCCAGAGATGAACTTTAAACAGCAAGTCACATGCCCGGGAACGAAAGTAATCGGTAATGATTATTTGAATGAATTCATTAATGAGGCCAATTAATAACCGTTGTAAAAGTACACACGCGCATAAAGAGGTTGCAAGTTCGATATGTGATCATTGCATTAGCTCATAGATAAAGTATCATAAATTTTGCGTGATCGTTCGTTGGAATTAATTTTTTCAGGGAGATTTGTGCGTCACATCAATCAGCACTTCATGAAATGGAGTGCATATCAAACGAAACTCGCTGGTCATGCAATCGATGGCCTTGGTCAGCTCACTATTATTGCGTAATTCTAAAGCCCTCGCCGCTTGGCCGCCGACGCCGCCGCGCGCACCATGCTTTTTTTTTGTCTTCAATGGGGTCAAGAGCAATGCCCCATTAGCATACACCCTAGCAACGGAGGCGGAGTCTCGATCGGGCAAGAACAATAGGTGCGAAACGCAACGCAAAGGCGAACGTTCGAAAAAAATGTAACCGAAAAAAATTGTCTGAGAAAAACTGTGATTTGGGACACTTGTACTCATTTTCACACGCTGAAATTTTCTGTACGAATAGATAAAACATCAAGGAATCAAAATCCGTCATAAAAAAGTTTCGACCCGAGCAGTGCTTCCCCTTCATCTTCGGCTCATTGCGGGAAAACTCCCCGTGCGACTTATGACTCATTTTGTCGGAGCGCCACACATATACGATGACAATATTTACGCTCATCAATTTGTCGTACTTTTGATAAAAACAACGAAAAATATATCATTCGCGTGAGATGAAAGAGACATAGTCCAGGCTAGAAAGCACCTAACCTTGTTTTTTTATATATACAATGTTTTTTGATGGTTTCTTGTCAATTCGAGGGTGCTGATTCCAAATCCGATTGATGCCACTCGCGTAACCTTGAGCATTTTCGGCAAAATGCAAAAATTCAAAATGGCCGCCAAATATGCTAATTTGGCCGTGATAATCAGAATAAGGCGCATTCTATTACCAATTATTCCGCCAAACTTTGTACATTTCCTTTCCCAGAGTTACTCCATTTATATTTACAAGAGAATTTTCGTTTCATATAGATTTATTTGGTATTTAAAGCTCATTTTCAATTCAAAATGGCCGCCATTCCTATGCTCATGTACAATATGAATGGTAAAAAAATGCATAGAAATATAGAACAAATTTACTGTATTTCCTGTCCCGTACCTAAGCTGTTATAAAGTGTTGCGTGTGCAACGCAAATATATTGGGTGCCACTTACAATAAATAGGCCCTACATGTATTTTTATTCTTCAAAATGGTCGTCAATTACTCTTATTCTGTACAATATGAATGGCAAAAATATATGTGGAAATAGAAAGCCAATTTGCTGGGTGGTTTTTTTTCTGACATCCAGCTACATCGTTTATTAAGATCTAGTGCTGATCATATATCTGAAGGATGTTCTTAACAAAAAGTTATTCTTCAGTGATGAAAAGTCCTTATTTACCACATAAATTTGGATTATTACTTGAATTATTTGAATTATGAATGGTAACCCTTAGCTACGATGTTTAACACAATTTCTTATCTTTTATTCTGTTTCATCAAAGAATATAAGTGCACTACACATCACGCAAAAAATCAATATACATTCCTGTTCTGCATGCAGGTTGCATATAAAAATGCAATACTCACACAATGTTAAGAACCTAGATACATGGTATTTATTAAATAATGTTGAAAATGGAGGGGAAGCTAGAAAGCAAGGCTTCTAACATGTATTTCACTGAAACCATTATTAATAGGGACAGAAATGGTGCAAGGAATGGGGGGGGGGGGGAGTCCTGTGGTGAGTTTGAAATGGATCATAACTTCCATCACTTTATATGATATGATTTAAAAGTACCGCTTTGATGTTATCGAATCTTGAATTAAAACAACACCAAACAGTGATGAAGGTATAAACAAAACTGTCCAAACGCAATACCTTTCAAACTATTCAAAACCAAGGACCAATGTGAAATACCTCTTTCAGTTCTGTCACACTTCCCATGTGTTTATTTTATATACTTTGACATCATGAGGTCATTCATTCTCGTCTTAAAACCAAAACTATTCTTTTTTATTGTCTTCAAAGATCTCTTTAATTTGATGTTTGGCAGTAGGCGACATCAGCCCCAACTTTGCAGGATTATAGGACTAAAGATGCATATCAGTCCGACCCGCAATTGCCTTTATTGCAACCACATCTGATGACGTTCAGCACTTCCATGACTTCCTCAAGGGTCAGAGGGTGATTATTTGCCATAGGACCAGGATGAAAGTGGCCGTCTGGCTTTTTTGCCAGGCCAGAGACAGTATTGTAGGTAACTTGGATGGTCCATGGCCTCAGACCAGCTTCTGCACCATCCGGTTTTGGGGTCAAAGCTTTCAGTGATGGGGAGAGGGGGGGGGGGGGGTGAGATCTAGGTTGGCTTGAGGGATTTCAGACACATTGATGGCAGGTTCCGGGGGGGGGGGGGATGCAGTTCATGAAGCGTTTTGTCAGATATATATATATACATTTTTGGAAAAACTGTTATAAGCCTAAAAACCATTGCATCTGATTGTCTGAGAACAAATTTGTCAGACAAAACGCTTCATGAAATGCGCCCAGGTCAGGTTATCAGGTTATCATGACTGGAAGCCAAGATCAGGGTATGCATAGACGGCACTGCACGGGGACACTTGCCATCCTTTCCTTCCAGCGTAAGGAGGGAGAGTGATCGAGCACCAGTGAAGGAGGGTAGACTTCCTTAGCCTATGCCTGCCACAGAAGGCTACCTTGAACATAATAGCGTTGACAAGATGGTTGCTAAGATGAAAGCCATGGGCCTAATGGTAATCATGTAAAGGTTGAGGCAAAGTCTCCAGAAGGAGAATTACTCCTCTATTGTCTTGAGATGGGTTAGTACTCGGCTAATGTCATCCAAGGACATTCTATGAGACGTAAGGGTAAGGTCATCTGCACGAACAAACTTCCTTCACGAAGTGATTATCAAGTCGCCATGTTAAAAGGAGTGGAGTTAGTTTATAGCCACCCTGGAGGAGGCCATCATTCAGAGTATTAAGTCAGTTGGTCTGCGAAATCCTGAAGCTGCAAGTGCTGAAAATTAAAGACAAGCAGTGTGAAGTTGTTATATATAGCACTGCTTTCAGAATGAGGCAGCACTGAAGAAATCTTAGAGTCTCCCTGGACATCATACGCAAAGACATTCACTCCGAGAAAACTGGTGGTAAAATCCATCTATCGCGAGAACAGTGAAGCCTTTCACCTATCATGGCTACATTTTAGGCAACAATGTCAGCATGTCTATCGTCAGATGGCTCTGTGGATGGTTGCTTGTAAGGTTGGGCTTTGGATCTTCTGTAAAGGAGTGCTCAAGCAAGTCCCCACGTCTTTACCTTCTTTCTATGGCAAGATCACCCAGTGACCCCTAAGTACCTTGTAAGGCAATTGCAGGATTGCAGGGGTCGCGGTCGGGCAGGGCTAGGCAGCTGCAGAGGTGGGGGCAAACAGGTGTAAGACAAGCCCCTTGACTAAAATGGATTCATCCCATTATATTTATCATGAATCACCAGCATTGTACTAACATTGGTAAATATTTCATAATTCCACAATTCATCACTGAAGGAAAGGTAAGAGCAGTGTACTCATCTCCAGACACAAAAATGTGTCAATTTTGCGGGTGTTGTTCGTTATTCCGAAGGTTCGCTATTTCGAGGGTTCGTTATTCCGAAGAGTCGTCAATCCGAAACACACAAATTCCCTATACCTAGAGGTTCGTTAATCCGAAAATGAAAAAGGGTTCGTTAATCCGAAGGGTCGTCAATCGGAAACACACAAATTCCCTATACCTAGAGGTTCGTTAATTCGAAAATGAAAAAGGGTTCGTTAATCCGAACATTTGTGGCGTTATTCCGAAGGTTCGTCATTCCGAAGATTCATTAATCCGAAAATGAAATTCGGAAAAATGAACCTTCGGACTAACGAATCTTCGGATTAAAGAGCCTTCGGAATAACGAACCTTCGGAATAACGAGTTGTAACCAATTTTACAGTGGCAAGTACACAAGTTCATGCTGTTACAATTTAACCAACCTTGAGCAAATAGGTGAAAAATCACGCCATCACAGAACCAGTGGTAAATCTGATCTACTTTATACAGATCAGACAGAAGGTAATTTGTCATTTGTATTTTCAAGCATATCATACTCTGGGTGAACATGAAAAACTTTTTTTTAATATCAGAGATTTTTTAAGGGAAGGAAGTGGGGTGATCCCTTTTTTCAACTTTCCCATGCCTCATGTTCCTTCTCGGAACTGTTTGTATAATATCGCTTTTAGATTAGAGTCATTTTAGGTAGTTCGATATTTTAGATAGTTATTTGGAAATTTCATTTGTGTTATCATCTGAGATTTAGCTTCAGTAAATCAGAGTAAATTTTATGAAGTTGAACATCTCAAGGTAAGTAGGTATCAAATGTTCATGTCTAATAATTCCTGATAAACGATCGTGATGATCAATTCAAGTTTTGTTGGGCTTTTTCCCAAATTCCTTGTGAAAAATCCAGATTGAGGAAGCAAATTTGGATGATTGCATCACAAATAAAACAGCCTTAAACAACCTTCTGATTTCTTCTGATTTCTAATCAGCACTCGAATTGATAAACAGTGTTGCTGCATGACAGAAAAAAAGAGAAAATTCGTTTATTTCCATGCACATTTTATCGTTCATATTGTACAGGGGTATATGAGTGGCATTCATTTTGAATTTTTGTATTAAGAAGAACGTATAAGATTACAAAGAATATATTTTCTGTTTGTTTGTTTGTTTGTTTGCTTGTGTTGCAAGTGGTACTCATCAAATTTGCATTGCACATGCAAAACTTGATAACAGCGTAGGTATGTGACTGGAAAAACAGCAAATTCGTCTTCTATTTCTATGCATATTTTTTTGCCATTCATAAAGTACATGAGTATAGGAATAGCGGCCATTTTGAATTGAAAACAAGCTTAAAATACTAAATGTACCTACATTAAATGAAAATTTTTTAGCATGTGCAAATAGAATTACTCAAGGAACAAAAATTCAAAAAAGTTTGATGTAATAATCGGTCATAAAATTGACATGAATGGGATTATCATCGTCAAATTAGCATATCTGGCGGCCATTTTGGATTTTTGCATTTTGCCGAAAATGCTCAAGGTTACGCGAGTGGCATCAATCGGATTTGGAATCAGCACCCTCAAATTGACAAGAAACCATCAAAAAACATTGTATATATCGAAAAACAAGGTTAGGTGCATTTTCTATGGAGCCTAGCCTGGACTAACATTGCAATATGATCACGCAATGGGTATGACATTATACTCGTATCGATATTGCACGGCTTATTCATAAAAAGATACTGTGTAATGAAGATGCATTCAAGTGGATGAAATTCTTCTGTCTTTAGTTGTTTTACTGCAACTGATTTACTGATTGACTGCTAAGTAGTAGCAATGACAAAAAAGGGCATACATACTCGGACAAGATTTGAACCAATAAACTGATCAATTCAGTGCTTATCTACGTCGATAAAGGCAATTTATCAATCAGTTAAGATAATGATTTAGTTGTAAGTCTGATTGGCTTAGAAATAACAGGAAGAAAGAGGATATGAATTCTTCCATTGAGTGAAATCATTAGAATTCATATCACCCTGATTATAATTGACATTAAAATCTCCAATTTTAAAACAGGATATTACTTTGTTTTGTATGCTGATATTCTTATTCAGACTGTTGTAAATTAGATCAAATAACGAATGATGACTTTAAAAAGTTTGGATTTGGCTGAAAACCAATAAGTTATCTTTGAATATGAAAAACAACACTAGATACATGTTATTTATTTATTTTATTTTTATTCATGTTCCATATTCCACATTTCATACAAGTTATATATTCCATTTGATTTTGAAAAAGAAATGTTTTTAACACAATGGTCAGTTTGAACCAAAATTGCACAAAATATGTATAAGGACGTATAATTGGCGTGTAATATGAGGAACCCACTAAAAAGCAAAGCTTGTAGGATGTGGGTTCCAAAAATGTAACATAGGCTTTTAGTACAGTATATCAATGTCAAAAGTGACGTAACATGCAAAAATACAAGATATTGAGAATATTATACAGTTTACGGAATGTACAAAGTATAGTATGATGTTTTTGATTAAATCTATGGTATAAATGCTAAGAAAAGTAGCAAGTTAATCAAACTACTGAAGTCATCCGAGCGAGGCATCATTTGAGTATGCAGAAATTTTCAAATGGTTACGGCAAAATAATTAAACATAGGATTTTAGAAAATTGGCTTTGAGATTTTGCTTAAAGGAACTTAAAGAACTTGAGTGCAACCGAACCGAATCTAACTCATTCCAGAAAGAAGGGCCGGTCGATGTAATTGTCTTGAGGGCTAAAACTGTACGAACAGGGGAAAAATGATAGGATTCACTGTGTCTTGTAGGGTAAGTATGAATATCACTGTTTTTAACAAACATCGAGGAAAACATACTAGGAAGATCACCAGTATTCAACTTATTCATAAAAATTCCAACATGATACAAATACAAATCAGAAATTTTTAACAGTTTACTTGAAACAAACAATTCATCAGTGTGATCAAAAAATTGTGCACGATTTATAATCCGCAAGGCCCTTTTCTGAATCAAAAATAACGAATCGATTTTAGTCTTAGAACAATTTCCCCAGGCTAATATTCCGTAATTCAAGTAAGGTAATAATAAAGTTGTACAAAGAGAATGCAATATTGGCTTTGGGAAGAGATATTTCAGTTTGTGAATAACTCCAACATTCTTGCACAACAATTTGCATAAATGATCAACATGTGCCTTCCATGAAAGGTTACTGTCAATATAAATACCTAAAAATTTTGTTGAATCTATTTGGTTTAACTGTAAACAGTTCACTAAAACTAAACCTGGAAGAGATTTTATTGTGTTACTGAAGACCATATAATTGGTCTTATTTGTGTTAAGCGACAATTTATTTGGCTGAATCCACTCAAATACCAGCTTAAGTTCATTATTCAGTTATTTAGTTAAGCTATTGCAACTTTTCCAGACAATTTTGACAGTTATCGAATTGATCACGTGAACTCCACTACATCCTTAGGTCTAACAATTGATGATGAGTTCGGATGGAAAGAATATTTCGATAATACTTATATTTGAAATTATAGCTGGTGATTCTGGAGTCCTAAGTAAACCAAACGGTACCTTTCTGGTTCTGTTCTTTTAAAACTGTATTCTTCTTTCATTCTTCCTCTAACACTATGGACTTTTGGCATTTGGCATCTCTGGTAAACTTGATTCGTAGGAATTATTATTCGTAACACCGATTTCACACATCAATCCCTTGTTTAACAAGCATAAAATTCTCAAAATTCCATGATTTATATGACTTTCATTAAAGACAGCTCATGCATAAATTTTATCACAATGATCTAATAATCCGAAATTTTGTCCCCAAAAATATATGTTCACAATTACCAAACAAAAAGTCGAATTCACTGCATTTACCTTTATTGAGACAATTCAGGAATACAATATCATAAAGATATTCTGTTCAAAATGTTCAATCCTGCTGCTTGATATATCCTCCTCTCTCTCCATCTCTCCTTTCTTATATAATCTTAACTGGTTTACTTATCTTATCTATTTTCTATATTTCTTATCCTTTCTTGCCATCTCTTTCTCATAATGCGGAGTTTCAGTTTTAGTCGTTGTTTATGCTTTTTTGGTATACTCTATTACGGAATGCTGTGAAATCATTTTCAGGGCCTAAGCAATGCAAGCTATGCTTTTGATTTGGGCTCGCCTATACTTTGATTCTTATGACTTCTACGTTTTACCATTTTTACCAATCTGCCAAATGTAAATGATATTGGGATATGTACATTTAGATTATATTCGAATGTCAAAAAAGAAGAAGATCAAAATGATATGTTATGGTATAGCGATTGTAGTAACTCAAATATTTTTCCTTTTTGTTGCTGAGAACACAAAGTGGAAATAAACGCAACTCAATCAATCAGTCGTTTAAAATAATAAGGAAAAATTAAAATGTACCGTATGTGATAATATGAAAAGATTTCAAGAAAATATATGATATTATTAAATATATATATATATATCCATATATACATATATATATATATATATTTCTATATACAATATTAATGATATCGATGTAAAGCATACCATACGGAGAATAAAAGTAATCAAATCGAATCAAATCAAATCAAAAAAGCTAGCATAAGCAAGAGGAGAGGAAAAACTAGGTTCAGATTTATGAAGTAGATCCCGGTGCATGTTTCAAATGTGTGTATATAATATATATATATATATATATATATATATATATATATATATATATATGATTAATGGCATCATATTAGTTACCCTTGTGACAAATTACTTACAGAAAAAGAAATTGATTTATTGAAAATTATAAGACAAATTTGATAAACTCACCTTCGTTTTGGTCGTTTCTTTTTGGCTGCTGAACACAGAAAATAATGAGAACAATAGCAAACGCAATGGTTTATTTTAACAGAAAAAACACTGATTGTGACCGATGTTGGAAGGATCATGGATAGCTTTACCAAGAGTCGAAGTCCTTTCCTCTAGAAAGTATTCCAAATTGACTCTGGAATCTAATAAACTCTAGAAGGCATTGTCATTCTTTATATTAACATAGAAAAAGTTCAAAGCATGGTAAACATCTTTTGTTTCTTTGTTTCATTCCAAAAGGTAGAGCTATATTTTGGCTTATCAAGCGTGGTATAGGGACACAGCGTCTTTTGCATATAGCTTTTAATTTGCTTTTGAGATACTTTTTCAGGTACAATTCATGTGAATTTTAGTAGATATCACTGGGTCAATCTAGGGTCACGCTTAGGTTCAGAAATCCAGTTTCATGCAATGAAATGTTATCGAAACTAATTTCAAATTTTTAGCTAAAAAATGCATGCAACATTCAATTTATGTCCTTTTTATCGTACCCTTATATAGAGGTATATAATTCTTCGTTTTATAATGTGCTCATTAAAGCAACCATAGAAAAAAATCCAAAACATAAATCCACTCTCAGTAGATTAATGTACCACATGGAGTGATTATAAACCTGACAACGTTTTTATTATTATCGACTCACTCATGGTAATATATATATTTGGGTTTAAAATTGTAAAACTTCATACGTCACCTACCTATTACTATACCGACGATGACTCCCACCAGCACAAACCATCCAAACACCAAAACAATGCACACAGCAGTCAGATGGGTGCATGCGCCTCTGCTTGGCCATTTTTCGGTATTTTCATCTGAAGAAGATATCATTAAGTTTATCAGACTCGCCACTTATTCATTACACAATTCTTCTGAATTTATGTCTGACTATATCTATATAGCTGATGCGATATTACAATACATGTTAAAAAGTATCAAAATATAACGGTGACCCTTACCCCTGACCCTGACCTTTTTCTAGTGAATCTACTGATCTTTTTATCAGACCAGCTTTCAAGGTTTCAAAATCCTAGATATTACAAACATTCTATTCAAAGAATGATTTTCTTATCTCTCTCTGATGATATATCAATCCCTCCGATCTTGATGGTAGGCAAGAAATATGACACTGCGACTCATCTCCATGGATTTGTTTTGCATTTACAACGCGATGCCCGTGGAAATGCATATCGAGATGAAAGTATTAAAAGAATGCATTGACAGTACAACATCATTATCGATTTGAAATCCCATACAATGTTCAATGGACCATATCGCATAAAATTTAAGCCAGTGTATAAAATGAATGCTAGTTTACGATTATAAAATTATATACAATATGATTTCGTAATTTTCAAGTTATACTCATCTAGAGTGTCATTAGCATTTATTTTTGTGAGAGACCCTGTATATATATATATGTATATATATATATATATGTATATATATATATATATATATATATATATATATATATATAATTATACATACATGTACTGTCAACTGTTTTTACCCGACTCGTTTCTATATGAAACAGTGAGGATGATTGCCTCATCGACAACTTCCCTGTCATCATACAAGATGTGACCACATTGGTAGCATCCCGTGTCATCCGTGGAGACATTCCTAAGTATCAGGTCAAAGTCGGCCTTCAAGATGAACCTGGATGGGTATGTCACCTGTGACCCGAATTCGATTTCTCCCTGCGATGGCCATTCTCTGACAAGCTCTTCTAAACTCTGGTTCCTGCATATGGATAATGGTTTTCCTGATCTCGTGTACTTCCAGTATTGCAACAGAATATTGCGAGGATTTTGCAAGGAGCACTGAAGTGTGACGTCTTGGCCCGAGTCAGCTTGCAGGGGGATGTCGGAAGCACCAAATACTTTATGTGAAGTATAATAAGGGCAAAAATATTACGAGTGAAAAGGAGGTATGGGGAAGAGATATCGAAAATAGAAGTGATCGTGTGATATGGGTGGAGCGACCGAACGATAATTATGATGGACAATATGAAGGAACACTCAAAAGACACCCCCCCCCCCAAAAAAAAAAAAATACGGATGGGGGCTGTAAACGTAGGAATGGAGCCTCATGCCTTTGTTGTTGTTGTTGACAATTTCTTAGTTTACATTCAGGTTTGCCAGAGCATAGAATATATATGAATATAATATATATATATATATATATATATATATATATATATATATATATAATTATTTGACCATGGTCTTTTGTTGCCGTTGATTTTCACGGACAAATCTTTCCCTGGTATCAAAGAGTCGCATTACTATAAGCATGCATCTTTTCTTTTTTTTTAAAGAGAATTACATGGTAAAGTAGAAAAGAACAAAAACATGTTATATGTTATAATGTTATATTCAATACTTAGCAAATGTGATGGGCGTATTCATGCACTGCTAAACCTGCTTATTTTAGCATAATTATGCGTGTATCCACTTACGCTCGTTACCGATGTCTTATCCGCAGTTCATGGGACAGAACAATGACAGACGTATACAGGCATAGCGGACCCAATAAGCGTTGGTATATTACACCGATGGTCAAGTTTAATTTATTATTAGCTGTCAGAGAGGAATCCGTGACTTTTTGGTATCTTCCTTTGTTTTCCATACATTACTTGCGTGTTTTGCTAAAACCACTTATGTCTGTTTTTGTGTTTCGAGCAACTGTATAATACTTCATGTATCTTATCACTGAATATAGGTTTCCCCAGTCGTTTTCATATTCTTATCATTCAAGTTCCTATTCCCAGCATTTAGTTTCATGCATTCCACGCTCGCAACACTGAATCAGCAATCAAATTCAAAATCTGGTCATTCAAATTCACGATCGGAGCAGTAGTTCATTTTCGTCTTTCAGATCTAAGATAGGAGCAAGTATTTCAGCAATGAGCATTCAATTTAATTTCAAGCCGGCGACTGAATATCGTCGGTCATTAATAATTTGTTAAAAGGCAACCACATTCTAAATAAATACATTCAATTTAAAAGGCAGTTTTGTATTTAGTTAGCTTTTATAAGGCCGTGTATGTGCGTCTTTTTTATTTATTTTTTTTTCATTTTTTAGCTTTGAATTGATTTGGCTCCATGATGAACATTATCTATTTCGCCGTGTAGGTCCACCTGTTCATCCTAAAATTTGAACTTCACGAGCATGACGAGAGTAAAATGGCAGCCATGTATATAGGCACATCAGGCACTGTATAAAAACGAGCATCATAAGGAAGGCTGATTGACACCTTTGAGAAAAACAATTTCCACTACATTGAAACTGATAACATAAACATTATGTTGTTTGTTGTTTATTGATATGGTATTGGTTTACCTTTGAGGTACTAATATTAATTGGATCATTGTGTGTCATTTTGTTTGTAAATAAATCCATTACGTGGTTAGTGTCTGTGCTTTTTCCCTTTTTAGTGTTTACTGCCTGCGGTATGGTGCACTGCTGATTGGACCTTGTAGTTTAAAGTCTCTTGAAATGAGAATCCAAGAACGATTAAAGGCATATAAGCCTGGGATGTGTATACCTCTTTGCTTGTTTTATAAGAAACTTTCGCCCCTTGCTGCCCTTACGCTCACGCCATCACCCAATTCTTCAACAACAACAACGACAAAGAAATAAACCTATTTTATTTCCTTCATTCAATTGATTGTACGAAGTAGGAAATTGGTCACCTGAAAATAAAATTGAACGCCCTAATCAAGCTAGGGACTATAATATCTTGTGAATTTGAATGCACAATAGGAATGCAGTGCTCGCATTCGGACATTGATCGCTCGGATTCTGAATTTGAATGGCCGAATATTTTCGCGTGCATGCGATGTGAGAATTTGAATGACGTTCGTGAATTGGAATAACAAAAAAGGAAAACCTATAGCAAATTAAACTGTATAAGAATACCTACCTTGATGAATTTGGCACATCGTTCATATTTTAAAAGAACAAATGAAAAAGGAGGTTTCATTGACCTACACCTCAAAACGTTTTGGAGGATAGATGTATAACAATTATTGATACGATAGTTTGTGATTAGCATAAAGATAACTCCTGAACCACTCCAAGCTCACCAAGACCGTTTGAGGATACCATGGTTCAATAATTTGTGAAGAAGTATGTTACGGTCAATGTGGATGCTTAATCGATTAAGAAGAAATTTATTTATGTTTACCTAAAAAACTTTAATAGTCTTGAGTAAACTACTTATTTCTAGCAATTATTTCGAAGCAGAATCCCTCACCTTGTCTTAAAACGTTGGGTTGCTTTGAACATACAGTAAAGATTGCTATGTCGTCACGTATACCACAGAGCTCTACATTCTGGAAGTAGCGGAAAAAAAAAGTGAGGGGCCGGAGTGGAGGTATACGCGTTAGTAGGAAAATTCCTGCATGCATGAAAGATTTCAAGCGAAAAGAGAAATAGCAAGAACTAGATTGACTTAACACTACCAGTAACATATTTACCTTTGATGATAAGCGTGCTGAACACAACGATAACTTCTTTAGACACAGCCATTGTCATACCATGGAGCTACTCTGTTAGTAGCTCCATGGTCATACCCGTGAGCTGAGTTTTTGGTGTAGTCTTTAGAAACAAAAGAGGAAAGAATCATTGTTATTTTTTATTGATTAATGATTTCATAGTTCTTAATGCTGGCGTTTTTCTTTAACAAGTACTACATAACATGTTGACCACTGTTTGAATTCGAATGATTTATTTGCAAAATGGAATGTAAGCACATTGTTGAACGGTTTAAAGTAAGTCGATCCCAGATAGAACAAAATGCATGTAAATTCGCTGCTAACTATTCTGCCAGGATTGAAAAATCAAAATGAAACATTGTTCCCTCTGTGTGTGTACTGATGCTCTATAGTGAAAAAAAAAAAACCCAGCAAGACATTTGTGTTTTGTTTTGTTTCTTAGGAATGAATACTATATGATTTACCATTCATTTGTGGGGGCACTGTGGCATTGTGGATACGTCTCCTGACTTCAAATCGGAGGACCCGAGTTCAAATCCCATGATCCAGTACTTATGTGCACAAGACGGTTTTACTTATCCTGTCCCTCTCGACCTATACCTGTGTTAACACGTATCGCAACCCTTAGGGAATGATAACAGCAGGGCCTCTGGTAGAGCAGTAACACACTTAGGCCTGCAGACGATGGCCAAAAAGTCGGAAAGTGGCTTAAAAAAGGCTCAACTGGCAACTATCGTATAACAAGCAAATTTTAACTTTTTTAAAAAGTATACATCCTGACAATATCCCATCTGAAATTTACCCCAAAAAATCTAATCGGAACATGCTCAAATGACGTCATCAAAATGGCTTCTTAAGAACTGCAATTTTGCTAGAGTAATTGTCACTTCGACATCTCTAATAATAAAAATGGAATATTTCGGAAAGGAAGTGATTCTAGCTACAGTAATGCTATTTCTCATGTACCTCAGGTCATCAGCCATCAATTATGCTCATTTTCAGTTGAGCTGGTGAGTTGTACGCATACCAATAGCGTTTCTATAGCAACCTTACACTGACGTAGTAGAAATAAACAAAAAATTTCATAATAATTTTCATTTAATTTGTTGAAATATAATAAGAATGTTTAAATATATGTTTTTTTATGTGTCTTGTTGGTTTCAGCGAAGTACCGAAACAATTCCCGTCTTAATCATGTGTTAATATGGGGGGGGGGGGGAATATAGTCATTGCCATGGTAACGCTTTCATGAAAAAAAAACACCTAAATGATAAAATGTAATTCTTTCTAAGCAAATAGTTATAAATTAAGCTTAATAACTTTCAAATAAGTAGGTGCCCAGTAAAAGTATCCAGTCACTAGATGACTCAACTCATTGTAAGGCTAACCATGGTCACCAAAATTGTTTCCATGGCAACGAGAAAGAGCTTCGGAAACAGGTTTACGCAATGGAATGAGAGTGCAATTTCAACATATCTGTCAAGTGTCATTTTGCTTGTGTATTCTGTTTATCAAAATATATCAATATGGATGTCACATTTGAGGTAAAGAACTATGTGACAATCTGTATTAATTACATTGCATTTCTTGGAAACATTCGTGCCCTTGCTATAAGGCACGACAGCATGTACGTTTGAAACATATTATATATTCGCGTCATAAGATAATATATGTTTTCTATATTGCCAAGAGGATAAAGGGCATTTTGGGGACACACGGCACCGGGTCGCCCTTCAATAGGCACCCTCTTTGTAGATCTTGTAAGGTAAATCTTCTTCTATCATTTCGATGACCTTTCATTAATGTAAGAGTATATTTGCTGCATTGCCGGACCTACTTTTAAAACCATTCATGTTAGAACAACTGTATTTGCGTTGCTAATATCCGTATTTTGTAATAAAGGCCGTTAGCGTAGGTGTAAATTTAGACACCTCCCCAAAGATTACCTTTGAACGTTCACCTTTTTGGCAATGTAGTTATTGTAGAGCAATGCTTCCTCTAGTAATTGGTTGCATTTTTGGATACAAAAGTGCCTTTGCTATACGGCACGATGGAATTTCGAAAACATGTACGTTTGGAACATATATATATTTGCGTTATATGATATTATAATGTTTTCTATATTGTGGTGAGGGTGGAGTATTTTTGGCACATCCCACAGGGTTGCCGTTTAATGCGCACCCTCTTCACTGTATAGATCTTGTAAAGTTAAGTCTCTTCTATCATTTCCATTACTTCCCATCGATGAAAATTGTATTTGCTGTATTGCCGGGACTACTTTTACATCCATTCACGCTTTATGTGTTCTGTAACAAGAGGGCGTTAGCTTAGGTGTGAATTTAGACACTTCCCAAGGGATTAATTTTGAATGTTCACCCTTTTGACAATATATTTATTGTAGAGCAATGTCTTCTCTATGAATAAGTTGTATTTTTTGGACACAAAAGTGCCTTTGCTGTACGGCACGATGGCATTTTGAAGACATACACGTTTGGAACATATATAATATATTCGCATTATATGATTTTATATGTCTTATATATTGCCGTGAGGGTGGAATATTTTTTGGCACATACCACAGGGTTGCCATTTAATGTGCACCCTCTTCACTGCATAGATCTTGTAAAGTTAAACCTCTTCTATCATTTCCATGACTTTTCATGTTAAAAAAGTGTATTTGCTATATTGCCGGAACTGCTTTTAAAACCATCCACGCTAGAACAACGGTGTTTGTGTTGCTAATATCTATATTTTGTCTTAAGGGGGCTTGAGCGTAGGTGTACTTTGGACAATTCCCATGGGGTTGTCTTTTAATGTTCACCCTCTTGACGATATGGATATTGTAGAGCAATGCCTCCTCTATTAACTACAACGTATTTTTGAAAACATTAGTGCCCTTGATTTTAATACGGCACGATCGAAGTTTGAAAACATGTACGTTTGGAACATATAGTGTATTCGCGTTAATGATATTCAATGTTTTCTATATTGCCATGAGGGTGGTGCACTTTGGGGGCACATCCCACAGGATTGGCATTTAATGTGCATCCTCCCACTAAATAGATATTTTGAAGCAATGCTTTTCCTATCATTTCCACGACATTCATTGATATAAAAGTGTGTAGCTGTTGCTGCAACTACTTCTAAAACCATGCATGCACGAAAGAACGTCGGTATTTGCGTTCATAGTATTCGTGTGATGTAATTATGGGTCTTGAGCGGCGGTGTAATTCTGGAGATTTCCCAAGGGATTGCTTTTGAATGTTCACCCTTTTGACAATGTAGTTAATGTAGAGCATTTTTCTTTTTGTAATCATATTGCATTTCTTACAAACAAAAGGGCAATTGCTGTACAACCGTAACGATCGGGAAAATGTGAAGGCATGGAAAATTGAAACATATTTGTGCTATATGCTAGTGCATGTTTGTATATTGCCCTGGGGTTAGATGATTTTGAACACATCCCACTCGGTTGCCGTTGAATGTGCACCCCTTTGACTATATGATAATCGCAAAGCAGTGTCTCTACCATTTAAAAATCATGAAAAGTAAAGTGTCTTTATTTACCACTCGGCAAAACGACTTTACATGCATGTACAAGTGAGTTTGCTTTGGCATAAATGCATGTTTTGTTAATCTGTTTCGGGACCACGACGGTCAGGGTAGGGGTAATCTGGGCACTTCCCAAGGGTTTGACAAAATAGATATTGTAAAGCAACGTCTCCTATATGACCTTAATTGCATTTTACGAAAATATCCAATTCAATGCAATTCAATTAAATTTTTGTTTCATTTTCAACAAGAACAGATCGAGACATCACTTCCTTTGTAACAGAAAAGGAGGTGCGTAAAACTATGTCGAATGAAAAGAATTTACAATGATTATAGCACCATACGATAATTATACATAAACATAAAACTCAAGTGATGGTCATAAAACTCAAGGAACGACCTTTTTTTGAGACATGCACTTTTGGAACGACTGTAATTGCGTTGATATTTGCGTTACAAAGGGTCATGTATAGAGGCAATTAATGTGGGTACTTCCCATATAGTACGCTCCCTTCGAATGATAACCACTTTAACTATGTCAGTGTAAGTCAAAATTGCAGAGCAATGTATCGCCTGCTGACTCCATTGAATTTCATTAAATAAAAGTTTCTTTGCTAGAGGACCAAAAGGACTGTTTAAAGGTATGTACCCATAGAACATAATTATGTATTTGCGTTGGTACATGATTATTGCATGTCTTAGACTGCCTTTGGGTGGGGTAATTTGGGGCGCCCTCCACGTGGTTGTCTTCGTATGTGAACCATTTTTACCCTATAGATATTGTAGAACAAAAATTCTTCTATAACTTCCACTGAATTTTAATGGAAATGAAACTAAAAGGACGTTATGCACAGAGTTTTTTCGCTTCAAACAGCTGTATGCACGTGTGTATAATTATGTTTTGTACCGAGCCGTGAGGGTATAGGGATGAATTCGGGTACCTCCCTACGAGTCGCTTTGACTGTGCACCACTTTTTAAAGATGATTATACACGTTGTAGGAAAATGTCTCTGTCAATGCCGATTCTATTTCATGGAAATGAAAGAGTCTTTGCTAGACGGCCAAACGACTTAAAAATAAAATCTCGTACGCTTAAAACAACGGAAATCGCGTTGGTTGATGCATGTTGTGTAAATGGTCGTGGGGATAATAGATCGACTGGGGTGACTTTGGGCACTACCACAGGGTTTCCTTTGACTGTGCCATCTTCAATATCTCAAAACCCTCAAGGATGCAAGAGATGAATCATCAAGATTCGAGCAAACCACCCTCCAAATAGAGTTCATTCATTACAAAATTAGACAAATTATAGATGTTGACACTTGTTTAATTTCGTACTTTTAAGCTATCATTATCTGTCTGATAACAAACTCTAATTTTATGATATTATTCATGCCAGTTTACTAAGGCTGTAAAGTTTGTTTTTGGTGAAGAGAAACTGAAATATCATATTTGAACACTCTTGATATGCTCATATCGGGCATTTTGATGCATTAGAATATTCCGTTGGCTCGGAACCCTTTGCATATTATGCAAGAGGCCCAGATTATATACGTGGAAATGTTTGCATCGCACTAACTCACATTGCAAACATAGGTTTCAACATTTTCGGTGTTCCAATCTGAAACCTAGAAGCATTGTTTTCATGGAAACACTGTATTTTTATCATTATGGGAGCTAATTTGCATACTATGCAAATGAGGCCCAGATTATGTACATGGAAATGGTTGCATCGCACTAACTGACATCGTAAACATAGATTTCAACACTTTCGGTGTTCCAGTCTCAATCCTAGAAGCATTGTTTTCATGGAAACACTGTATTTTTATCATTAGGCCTATGGGAGCTAATTTGCATATTATGCAAATGAGGCCCAGACTATGTACATGTCATGGCGAATGTTTGCATCGCACTAACTGACATTGTAAACATAGGTTTCAACACTTTCGGTGTTCCAATCTAAAACCTAGAAGTATAGTTTTCATGGAAACACTGTATTTTTATCATAATGGGTGCTAATTTGCATATTATGGAAATTTAGCCACTATGCCCCACTGGATTTCATGGGACTTTGAGTAAGGTGTTTAGGAGCCCATAACAAGTAGCACTGTAGTGGAATTTCCTACTGCAATTAGTATAGTGGGTGAAACCCTATTTTGACTGGACTAATGTGATCTATGACAGAATGTGTATCCAGTTTCTGTTAACAGTGCTTCATTTCTTTCAGAAGTACAGTATTTGTTGTAGTAGTCCATCGAGTATAACGAGCTTGCTTTGGTATCGTACAGAAATCCATGCAAGACCCGTTTCACCAACATTGATTTCAGTGAGATCAGTGTCAATTAGTGTTTTCAGTTTCACTTAGCAAGTCCTCGGGACTGAAACATAATCAAAAAAGTGAGATAGCGAGACTGAAACCAGTGAAGTGAAACTGAAACCAATGAGAAGTTTGGTGAAAAACACCCTACAGGACTGTAAGAAAGGAACAGCCATGAACTAACCATTTTTATTGGGAGTGAGGGCTGAGGTGGAGGAGGGTCTCATCTTATGAGAAATTGACTTAATCTATGTTCTATGCCTAATTGGCTTAAACAAAATGTCAGATTGTCTTATGATTGTGCCAAATGCAAAACGAAAAACAACAAAAAAATCCAGCAACTGAGATGGAATATACATAATACACCACTAATAATGAAAATTGTGATATCTTGACAGCTGTGTTATAATGGCTACCATGGCTACAGGCAAATTTGAGTGTAACCATGGTAGCTATGGTCTCTCACAGGTTAGGTCTCAACTCTAGTCAATTAAATTTACATACTTATATAAATTTAGAATGGTGTTTATCGTTGAGAGGGTGTTGCATATTTTGTTTGAGAAAAAAAAATGTTTTCAGCATAAAGTTGCCATAGAAATGACCTAATTTGGGCTCAGATTTTTTGAAAAGAGGTCACAAATGGGCCCAATTTTGTTTGAAGAAAGGCAGGAAATAAGAAATACATACACTGGCAACTTATCTAATGATTAATATAGTGTCAGTTGTATAATGAACACTTGAGATATCCTAAAATTCCCATTAATTTTTTTTGGTTTGGGGGTGGCCATATTGATGACGTCATTTGAGCATGTTCCGACACAGAAATTCCGGGTAAATTTTACTGGTAAGTTTGTTAAGACATATACTTTCAAAAAATTACAAAATTTGTTTGTTATACGATAGTTGCCAGTTGACCCCCAAATTCAGCCTCAATCCGCTGGCCTAACCGAAGAGGGTTTCTTTTGAAGCTATAACGTGTGAAGATTTTTGATTACTTGAAATTGCGAAAGATTGCTTCAATGCAAATGATAACATGAGCAAATTGTAATCAGACTGTCGTTCGTAATCATGAACTTATAATCTACATTGTATTTAGCATTGACCGTCGGGCGAAAGCTCGGTAGTCTGGTCAATACAATTGTACGATGCCTGTCTAGTAATCAGGAAATCGTTGCTTCAAATCCCACCGGTTGTAATGTATACCGATGAATTTCTATAATGGCAACTATTAAAACACTGAATAATCGGTGCTTCTCTACGTCGAAAGTAGAAATTTTTACCTCTCATTTCACATAGACTTACCATAGCCCCCGTCATAGCCGTACATTATCATTATGCCTGTAAATATGAAGTACATACCTGTTCTGTAATACCTGTATAGATATTTTTGAACAGTAACATGTACTTCCTACCCTAAACACGACTTGAATAGGCCTACTGGTATGGAAGGATACATGTAGTAATGTGTGTTAGGGAAGCAACCTTGGGTTTGGTCGAAGAGCTGTGAATGTAATGTAGGAACTAAGAGTTTCAGAGACGGGCTTTTTCAAAAGAAATGGATTTGACTGGCTACCTCCTTGAATATAAAGTTAGATCATTCAAATTAGATTTTTGGACTGGAATAGCTGCAGTCATTTTTTTTTATGTATAAAAATAGCGGCTAAGTTAGCAACGTCTTTCTCGGAGTCAAGTGAGAATACTTCATTTGTATTGTCGAGTTCATTTTTTCTTGTATCCGTCCAGTTTAGAAAAAAAACAAACATTCCTTAACCCTATTCTAACTGGGCTATTTGAGACCAAATTTTTACTGGGGGGGGGGGGGGGGTCAATTTGACCCCCCCCCCCTTCAGATCTCGGCCGCCGATCGCGCGATCGCCGCAAAATTTTGCCTGTACATAGAGCCGGATGTCAACTACAATATTATATGGTCATACAATAGAAAAAATTTGATTTTATATTTTTCAATAAATTAATTATGCAAATTTACGCATGAAATCATTATTTTCACCTATAACTCCATTAAAATGATTGAAGGATTGCTAAATTTTTGTGTCAGAGTTCCTCAAGACACATCAAACAATTTTCTTATAAAAGAATAGCGCAATAAAAATCAGTTTCTTTTGTTTTGTATTGTTTTGTTAATTTCTTATGTATTTTATTGTTTTTTCGACCTTTTGTTTTCTATTGTTTTTTTGCCAAAATTTGTTGCAGGCACTTGTCCAAGCTGATCTACATTAGAAATGATTAATTTCAATAGTTAAAAGTTGAAATAATCTAATTTATATCAATTAAACAAAAAAACACAATTTGCATTGGATTTGCACACGAAATCATGAATTTGAGCTGTTTTCGGGTTGACATGCATATGCAAAACATTGCGTAACCTCAGAACGGTGTACCCGGACCCGGACGTCGCAAATTTGTTCTCAAAATATGCGGGAGACTTCAATGAAAAAAGTCACGAAACGCCGCGGCAAAATCTTTTCGCGTTGCGGAATCGTGGCGCGAAATGTCGAGGGGGTGTCAATTTGAACCCCCCCCCCCCCCCAGTTAGAATAGGGTTAATGCATGTGGATTTTTGTACACGACCTAGTACGATGTTCCAACAGGCAAACACGATGAAAGCGCACTTCATTAAGTTACGCTTTTCCTCCTATAAGCAGTTTATTCACACATCCGACAGCATACCACGAGCTCAACCATAAGTGTCGGGTACAGCAGTCTGGCAATGCCAGAATTTTAATAGGTTGTTTGTTAGGAAGTCATTTTGCTTTGGTAATGGAAATAAAGTTCCAACTCATCAATCGACTAAAGTCCATTGGGCACATCGACAGAATATTTGTAGATTCCGAAACATACGGGGGAAGTAACATCAGAGGGGCGGATCCAGGAATTCCGTCGAGAGGGGCGCCTTTACAAAATTAAAGGGGGCGCGCGCACATCACAATTTTTTTTAATCTCTTTTGTTAAAAAAAAATAAAGATAAAGGGGGCGCTCCCGGTGCACCCCCCCCCCCCAGATCCGCAACTGAGTACCTTAAAACAACTTTCACACGAACAGATTTCATTCAAGCAATAAGCATTCAACAATTGCACCACTGTATAGGTTTACATGGTATCCGGATTTAGCCTTCAGTCACGGCACTTGCTCGGTTCACCTAAACGACTTTAAGATACCCCCAAACAAAACCCAGATACATCTCATTTTCAGCATCAAACACCAGCACCCGGATTTGTTGGATAACTAAAACAACGGAATACTGTAACTTACCGTTATCAAAAGCTGTATCTACCACACCAGAAATGAAGGAAAGGCTGATCATAATACGCCTTCATACAAGACATGTTACTGCCATACAATACTCTCAGTAATGCAACATGTGACGTTCCCATGGACTACATACAACTACACACATTGCGAAATCTCAGTTGATTCGGGAAATGCTATACAGGGTTACCATATCATAAATATCCATTGACCGGATTCGTGTGTATGTGTGTGTGAATAACAATGATAATTGTCTGTGTGTCTACGTCTTTGTGTGTGTGCGTGTATTATGTGAGTCTTCGTTTATTCTGTGTCTCGCTATGCATTCTATATGCGCGGTCCGAACATTAGGAAAGGAAAAGGATGTATAAAGCAAATGGCCGTACAATGATAATTAGCAAACAATGTCCTTGCGACTGTGACGAAGTGGGACTATCAAAGATTGGACAATCGCTTGTAAGTGCTTTATATTTTCACCCCTGACTGAGAAAAATTGCGGACGATGTCATCAGAACTGCTATAGCTCACTCTACTTGATACCTGGCGCAGGTTGAAGAGTTAGCCCACTGTTTATTTGCATTTATTGAAAGACACTATAGAACAATAAGATTATAAGTCTGCATGGTATAGTATACAAATATACTTGGCCTTGAGAGTTTCTTGTTAAAACTATGGGCAGAGGTGACTCCAAACTAGTACTATTCACTGAGGGGCGCAGCCCCGAAGTGAATAGTACTAGTTTGGAGTCTAGTTAGGACCAGTTTGGAGTCTAGTTTGGAGTCTTGTTAAAACTATGGGCAGAGGTGACTCCAAACTAGTACTATCCTGAGGGGCGCAGCCCCGAAGTGAATAGTACTAGTTTGGAGTCACCGAGGCCCATAGTTTTAACAAGAAACTCGAAACTAGGCCAAGTATATTTGTTTTATATCTTGCATCAAAAATTTGAATAAAAAGTGAAAATCATTATAGACCGTCTATAGGCTTAGCCGCACTGCGGCGGCAGCGCAGCGCCTGCGATACGCAACAGTGCGAGAGATCGGAAATTGAAAAACGTAGTAGCCGTGGCACCGCCAGAGTTGCCCGTCGCATGTATCCAAGCGCTCGTATGGCCGCTGCAAACCTGAACACTAGAATTCGGGACCGGACGCGGACGGGTACACTTTCTTGTAAAGAAGGGTGATTGTGACATCATTTTGCAAATAGTATAGTATTTGCAAAATGTCGTCATAAAAGTGACGTCATTTTGCAAATGGTACTTCATGGAGTGTCAAACACACCAACACTCTAAAATAGTTCAAAATACCTATAATCACGTGAAGCTCTTTTAACCAATCAATGGAAGACAAATTTTTGATCCAAAATATAATTAGACATATTGTTAGTTATAGTTATAGTTATATTTAAGTTATAGTTACAGTTATATTAAAGTAATAGTTATAGTTATATTAAAGTTAGAGTTACAGTTATATTAAAGTTAGAGTTATAGTTATATTAAAGTTAGAGTTATAGTTATACTAAAGTTATAGTTATGTGGTATTTAGTTTGATATTGGAAAAAGTTTAGCTGGTCAAGATGCTCCGTAATTTTCACATTTATGAGTTTTAGGCCTTACAGTTTTGCAAGCCAGCTTTTATGTTCCTAATGTGCTACAATCAAAAGACATGGTAAGATTTTGTATTTTTACCTGTTGTATTAATGTTAATGAATTTATTTCTTTGAGAAAAAACTGGAAATGTGAAACCGAAGTGAACTAATCTGAACTAACTGAACTACCACACACACACACACACACACACACACACATACACAAAGACAAAACTTGACGAAGTAAAACTGACGTCTTATTTGACGTGTATTATATATTTCCTCTTAATAAAATGCTTTACTATATATATATATATATATATATATATATAAATCCTTAAGTGCCATAGGTGTTTATGCCGTCATCATTATGCACAAATGTAACATGTGACAGAAGTTCTCATAGCAGAAATAAGACAGTTTCAACCATATATGTCTACACATCTGCTTTGTATTAAAATAAATCACATTTGCACACGAATACGAGTATTACACTCTGTTAAAACAAAATATATGTTGTAACACATAAATATATATATAATATGTCAAAACAGTTCTTATAAATATCACACGAACTGTTAACATTGTACTATCACAATGCAATTGTAAATTAGCTCTTCAAAGAACTGACATGAAGATATTTTGAGAGGCCTTCAGGCAAAAGCGTATCCATGATTACATCTGGAATATTGTATTTGCAGTTATTATAATTATTTCGTGACTGGCTATGGGCTCGCGTCATGATGGCTGATATGTCTGTTTGAAAATAATTTGTAAACTTTTGACGGATTTGAAGTGCATGTACTAGAACAATGAAAAATATTTCATTTTGTCAGTGTGTTTTTTTTTTCGGATTGATAATTCAAGAATTAAACATCCGGTCATTTTTTCTTTTCTTTGAAAATAAGGACATTAATTCATTTGTGTTTTTGATTACACGTTCAAGTTCAAGTTCAAGTTCAAGTTTGAATTTTACTCCATTCCAAAACACATTTGTGGCTAAATGTGTCAGTCACCTCCAAGTTCAATAATGTAGATTGATTTAGAAAGCCGTCAGGTTTACAATCATTCGAATCTTACAATTAATCGAATATAATGCACGTATATCTTACAAAGATATACCGTCTATCCATGGTTCTCGTAACATGCTACTGATAAATCTGATGCTAATGTAATCATAACCATAGTCATAATAATGAGAAGAATCATAACAGTATAGACATTCATATCCATATTCTCATTCATATTCATATTCAAATTCTCATGCATATTCATATTCTCATACATATTCATTACCTGCCCGAAGTACATCTTTACCACGATAACCAAAAAACTAGCAATGTTTCCTATATACAATATAAAAAGTGTGCCATATTAAGTATAAAGCATCTTTCATCTTATTTCGATGACTTGTGAGCAACATATTTGGAATATTTGTAATGTGCGCAATATATTAAAGTCATTAAAATGGACTAGACCATGTCCAATAATTATGTACATGTAGGTTGATAAATAAACATGATATGCATTTCTCATAAATATATATGAAATATATATATACACTTACAGGAATGCTTTAATCAAAGACAAACAAACAAACTTTGTTGTCAGTACTGCTATGAGCCATCGCCAAATGTATGAATAACCGTTTCGTATGACCTTTACCATGTTCTTGCAGGATATCTCAGTGACTCCATACATCTTTGTTAGCAAAGAGAATCATTCATTCATTGTTTGATAGGCATACCGTTATCCGACGGAAGGTTTATATAGGGTACGTATACAAAGCAAAACAGCCTACAGAAGTTTGCAGCCGATGTTATCCGCGGTCATAAAGCAGGAGAAAACGTGAACTGATACGAAATGGACACAAATGAATCGAATTCCCACTCACACAACATCCTCTGTTTATGCTCAAAACAAGCAGACCAACTAATAACTACACCTGTACTACTTGACCGTATTTGTGTCGGAAATTTTCATGGAACCGGCCCCCAGTAGAATTACTGTGAATGTTTTATTCTCTGTGGTGCAATATCTAATGGTAAGTAAAGTTTCTTTGAAAAACGTTCGTGGCAAAATGGATTCAGGTTTTGTTACAATCAACTCCTCTACCCAAAAGTACACTTGTACATTTTTTTAAAGAGCAACCCAGAAATTGAACCAGATTGGGATTGACTGGAAGTTTAAGAAAAAGGTTTAATCCTTTAAGTCACCAAAATGATTTTTTTTTTGGTTGATGTTGCTCTTTATTAGAATTTGTCCATTTACTGTCATTTTTTCCCACTAGTGTGAGTTTGAATTTTTCATTCTGTTGTCAGTAGCAGCTAACAAAAACATTCTCTCAGCTATGGCCTTGTTAAATTTTTCATAGTGTTCCCGTTTGGAGAGATTGTCAAAGCCCTCTTAATTACTTGTAGAGCTGGCTCTAAAATTGACAACATACTTCAAAAGATTAGAGTGGATCTTTTAATTGTTTTTAAATTGGAAGTGTTCACAATATAAAAATACACAAAGTAGAAGAAGGCATCGCAGAAATGCTTTGTATTTGAATTTTTTGCGGATATTTATATCATAGCGATTATTGCTGATGACATAGCTCGCAAAGCTCCCATATATAGTGGACAGTGTCGCTATAAAAAAAATGAATCCAAAACAAAAAGAAACAATACGCACACACACACACACACACACACACACACACACACACACACACATATATATATATATATATATATATATATATATATATATATATATATAACACATACATACACACACACACACAACCCACGAACAAATGCCGTGAATAGCTACTTAACATTGTAAAAACTCATGAAAGCTCGGTTTTAATTACCTTCAATAATCAAGGGTATTCTCTGTGACATACTTTTAGGACTTTGTCACAAAAAACAACAACTACAGTACTTACGTAATGTGACCGCATATTAGTGAAAATAATATCGACATCTGGTAAAGTGCGTCGTAAATGGTTGTGCGTGGTAAGGAGATCAGTTCCCTAAATGATTCTGTGTTTGCAAAGGTCCAAAAGTGACGATAATTCTAATAACAATGAGTCACCATCGCCGTATAGACATTACTATAGATGATGATGAAATTACACATTGGTAGTTCCCAAAGAAATGATGGGAAAGAAAATTGATGATAAAATTATTGATGCAATGTCTACAGACGACCAACGATCTACCAAGTCTACAGGTTTCGAGAATGGGGCATAGGACCAAAACTAACAAATAGTTAATGCCAATAAAAAGAAGAATTGTGATGATTACCATGACATGTAATTGACTCATCGGGAGAGTCGCTATGAACGATGATCGATGGGAGTATTGCATTTGTTTTTTGGAACACGAGTTTAAAACAAAAAACAAGCAATCTAACAAAGAACTTTACGACGAAACTCCTCTTCAAACGCATATTCAACGGATATTTATGAAGGTAGCTAAACACTATTCCAATCAAAATGTGTCCATTGAAAGCACATTGAATGACGATCCTGGTCGACCAATCAGAGGACCACACTTCTTAGCTCCGCCCAGCTTTGGAAACCGCGAATAGAAGACAGCACGAAAAATACAATCAAATTATTCTCCATCTGCAATGACCTTGAGGGTCAGGCGGGTGCGAAGATATGTCTTTGGTAATGTCGGTAGTACGATTTCTATGCTTATCACAGAAAGACGAAGGTGCATGGAGCATACTGATTAATAAGAGACACGTTCACTTCAATGTTGACGTAGCTATCCACATCACAAATAGTTGTGATAAGATATGTGGAGTATAATCAGTGAACGGTGACATCAGCTTTTGATTCTCTCTCGTGCGGGGAGAAGGTGCGTCTTTCACTCCGGAATGTTTTCATATATGTCTTCATCGTCCATGTTATTCAGTGATATATAATCCTGGAGAGGGAGAAAATAGAGAGACAAACTTAACATATTGCCCCTTCAGATTTGTATCAACTTTTGCAAAATATACTATACCGTTCCCATAATGGTCTGGTCATACAAACAGGAAGACTGGTTGCCGACCTCTAGCAACCGAAAATTCTGGCGAATATCGACAACATAATTATCAGCGACGACTCCTCCAAATTTTTGGTCTGCAGCGAGTTGCTGATTACCGGTTGCTGACCATTTGCAAACCATTTAATGCTTTACGAAGGTATGCGAACAAGAACAGCGACGATGATGATGAATGGGAGACTTTTCATAGAAAGGTTTGCAACAGTTTTCAGCTAGTTGGCAAATTGGCAGCAACTTAATGCAGACCATCGGAAGTTTGCCGTCGATTGGTTGCTGATTTTCAGTTCGGGATCGGTGACAATTACTACACGGTTGTAAATGTGTCGGCACGTGGACGCAGACACTGTAGAAAAAAGATTTTAAGTAGTTTTTTTTTTTATGGGGTCTAGTTGGCAACTGCTTGACAAGTGGTCCGTGATCAGTCTTCATTTGATTGGTTATTGGTTAGCAACTGGTTGCCAACCAAAAATCATCATGAAAAGGGCCAGAAATCACTACAGACCAGTCCCAGCATTGCCTACAGAGGTTTATAACAACCAGTCGGCAATTGGTTGCCGACGTTTTACTACCGATTGAAAACCACAATTTTCTTTTGCAGACCAAAACCGGTGGCTGACCGTTATAGGACAAGTCCACCTTGAGATTGAGAATTGAGGATTGAGAAAATGCAGCTTAGTAGAACACGTCAGTGAAAGTTTGAGGAAAATTTGACAATCTGTTCAAAAGTTACGAATGTTTTAAGTATCTGCGCAGTCACTGCTGGAAGAGAAGACTACTACAGTGTATGATGTCACATGCGTACAACTACATAAGGAAAATAAGAAGAGAATTTCACAAAGCTTTACTTTTTGAATAAAGCGCACAGTTCTTCGACTTGCTACTGACGTATGTTAAGGGTAATATTATTCCCCCTGCCTTCTGAAAGAGAGAAGTTGAGTGTTCTTTTGTTATGTGAGAAAAATGGAAATATGTTGAATTTTCTTTATTCTTTCTTTATATCGTTGTACTCATGTGACATCACAAGCTATAGTAGTCTTTTCATCCAGCAGTGACTGGGCAGAAACTTCAAAAATTCATACCTTTTTCACGAATTGTCCGATTTTGCTCACACTCTCACTGATGTGTTCTACTAATATTGCTGCATTCACTCAACTCACGTGTCTATGAAGGTGAACTTAATTGTCCCTTAACAACCATTTGCCGCCTCCCCCCCCCCCCGAAAAAAAAATTGTGACAATCAACTGCTGACCTGTGATTTTCGGAGGTCGTAGAATAGTAGGCGATGGGCCTTTGCTTATGATTGACCAGAGCCTTATCAAATGGCCAAGGGTTAGACAGTATCGCTAGATGATGCTTGAAAGCGGCCGAGATTTACATTACTTATCAGTAAACGTACTGTGATAAACAGTCACGTGATGGAGGAACATTGTTTATGTTCGCCCATGGGAGAACATTTTTTGTAATGTTCTCCCATGGGCGAACATTTTTCACGTAACAAAATGACAAGCGATACCAAACGATTGAACCATCATATTTTTCACGCAATCGATAGGATACATTTGCTATTCCATTCAATATGAAAAAGCAGATTTGATTAAAAGATTAATTTAACAGATGATGACTTTTGTTGTCGGGAACATGTACCAAACGTTCCACCCTCAGGGTTTGAAATGCTATTTCGGGATGCTATAAGTCCCTCGACTTCGTCTCGGGACGTATAATATACCTCCGTCAATAGCATTTCAAATCCTTCGGGTGGAACATTCGGTATGTTCCCTCCCCCGCCAGTCATCATCTGTATATTGTAGCTTGTATACTATCTGATCGGCGAAACGATTTCAATGGCGTTTTCTTGTGTAAGTCACTTGAATGAAAACTTAAGTCGTTATATCTTATGAGATACTGTCGATTTTATAACAAAAGCAGTAACCCTGAGATGTTTTCTAATAAAGTGAAGTAAACTTACATTGGCTGCTTCCAACGTTCGATCCATTCGGCTGAGAAGATCCTCAAATTGGCAACGATTTTTGACGCTGGCTTGCCAGCAGCTTGTCATGATTTTGTATCTGTAAAAAAACAAAACAAAACAAAAATATCACAGGAGTTAGTATGCATTGGAGATGACGTTGTATCCCAGTAGTTTAGAGATTTGATAACTCTTAGAGTAATTCAAGGACTATAATCATCATCATAGTTATCAAAAGTAGAACTATGCAAAGCAATTGAGGTGGAACGGTTGGAGTTAGACGCTCGAGTCAATTTCGGAATAGTTAAAACTCAAAGGTACGACAGAATAGGACTGTGGCGATGAAAGCTGGAGCGGGGATCTTACATGATAAATGTTGGCAGGTCTTTCCCCCAGATTTCAGTTGGACTGTGTTTTCTTTATTCTTTTCTTTTCTTTTCTTTTCTTTTCTTTTCTTTTCTTTTCTTTTCTTTTCTTTTCTTTTCTTTTCTTTACTTTAATTTTCTTTTCTTTCTTTTCTTTTTATGGACGAACAATCCTATCTTTGGTACCAGGGGCCAATGTGAAATATAAGAAGAAATGTTCTTCAATAAACCCTTTCCACGCTCTAATGATGGACTTTGTTGGACAGTGTTTACAAAGCTACGGAGTTTTCTGTGCTTATCGGGACTCAAAGAGTTAGATGCTCACAGTTCCTGGCTGCAATGTCGAGGTCTTCTCATCCTGTAGCCACCGCAGACTCGCTCTTCCAACTCATCGTCGCTGAGGCCCGGATACGGTTGAGCACCTGAAAGAACATCGGTTACCATTCCAACGGTAAGAGACATGATATTATTCCAAAGTCAAAGAAAGGAGAAAACGATGAACAAATCTAATTTCATTTTTTTTTTTGTTCAAATAATGTACAATGTATAGACATTTTCAGGCTTTTCAATGGAGATGTCAAGCGTCACGTGAGTCTTTGTTGGCACGTGGTAAAATTTGACGTGTCAGGTGGTTCGTCTTCGTGCTAATACTTGCTTCAAGTTGAAGTGCTACCAGAGTATATACCACTGGTGCCTCGACTACTAACTTTACAGCTAGTTTTATCATGACTATGACTATTCCCCGTCATTCCATCACCATTATTCCCTTTTTACCAAATTGTCTTGTGCTTCTATTCATAAAAATACTTTTTCTTCTGGTATTTACTAATGTTTCTACTTTAACTTCGTATTTCTCTTTTCTTTTTATGTTCAAAATTCTTATTCTCTTTTTACTTGTTACCACATCAGTAGTCATCATTATCATACATATCATATCATACAAGTAAGACAAGTGAGGCTAAATATTGTACTAACGTTACCTTCGTAACTTACATTGGATCAGGGAGGAATATTAAGAAAAAAAAGAAGAAGATAGGTTAAGTCTTTGGGATATCACTGACAAGTATCCGGGTTCGAAACCCACCGAGTGTGATGAGCTCCCACAGCAGTACGCCGTAAGACCAGACATCACACTCCAGTGAACAGGCGCCACCCCGGAGAGCTTCGGGAGACATCCATCTCCGGAACTCCTATAAGCAACGTGACCAATCAGAAAAACACTCTTGAAATTATGATGTCATGGCAGGGCATGTTCATAGCTTTCCTCATTTTACTCCATTCCATTCATCTGTTTATAGATAGATTCATTTACTATGTATCTCTTCATTGCAATGCGCCATGTGGGGAAAAGATTCTGCTGCCACTATCTCTTCAGAACTATTTTTTTTTTCTTTAAGCATCACCATATAGATTTAAATCTTGGTATGAGCGTTGGCGCATAATGCGAAAGTAATTATAAAAAGTAAGTATAAGTGAAACAGGCAAGTTCACACGGCGATCGATGAATTTCACTTAACTGATATTCACTTCAATAAATCCTTTAAAATGAATCTACCACATGACCCCCCCCCCCCTCCAACAGAACAAAAAGGGGAAGAGAAACAGAAAGAAGCAATCCCAGTGGTTTCGCCACCCTACCTTTTTCGGCGGCATGATGTTCGCTAACCCGTAGTCTGCCAGCTTGCAGCGTTTGTCGTCGGTCAACAGTACGTTGTTCGCCCTCAAATTCCCGTGGATAATCTGCCGTTGGCATGGTTACATCACAAGAAAGGGAAGGCGAAAATTGATTGATATTGAAGCAACTGAATAATCTTATGACTTCGAGACCGCAGGATGACGTGATTCGTTTATTTTCTAACATTGTTTTAGAGTCGTCAGCGCTCTAAACATTATTCAAATCAAAGATTGTGAGTTCGAAGCCTGCTCAGTTCGTGCACCACTGGTCAGACAGTCTATCACTGGACCCTTTTTTATCTATTCCTTTATTTCACCGATGGCGCGATCAGGAGAATTGCTGAAAATTCGGAACTTGTTTGCCCCGATGCTCATATATAGATACTTGGGCACAGTTCTCGGGATCGCGCCATCACTCGGCCTAATGCTTATAGTCGGCGAAAAGGAATCGATAAGAAGGGTCCAAGACCCTAGACTATTGGGCAGGATGACTACTCACATTCGGTGATGTAAAGTAGATAATAAACTGTGATAATGTACATCAGCTCTATCATCAATGGATCATGTGCTCCCGCCCTCATTCTAAAAAAGCAAAATATCTTTGACTGTATTCCCTCCTTCGCTAACATTTCATGGATTTTCTCAATTTCAGGGCTCATATTTCGCCTTGATTTGCTAGGGGTATACGTTCTGCTGATGTACTTTACACTCTATAGTTTGTGACTTTGGAACTTCGTGCTAGATTCAGAACTCTACCCTTAACTCTCCATGAGTTTGAGAGGGACGTCTTTCTATGTTGTCGTTTTTTATGAAGTTTCCCAAAGTGTTGAGGTCAATCGAAATGACGTGTAAAATTATACGTCAGAAAAAAAAAATTGATTGTTTGACAGTATGTAAGTTCAAATATCTATCTATATTGCATGAAATTCAACCACTATAGCGGCTTACCCCTTGCGACTTCAGGAATTGCATCCCCTTCGCAATTTGCCAAGCGAACCTGAGCAAATCCGTCTCCTTCACCCGACGAACTATCGATCGCACATTGGCGTAGGTGCGATAGCTGGATCGGAATTTCCCGCTGTTCGTTTGGAGAAAGGTGAGAAGGGTTCCGTACGGAACATACTCGTTGACTATCAGCGCTGCGCAAGAGACAAGAAGGTAATATGGCAAGATTAATACTTATTCCATGTTAAGTAATGCTGCTTGTTATACGTCGTTTCTTCCAGAACCTGTTTAGTTCTAAGCCGGACTTCAATGTCCTTCATGGACAAAAGAGTTATTGCTTGTTTTAAAATGAACCTTAAGATGAAATTTTTATATAGCTGTATTTTCGATATCACAGAATTAGATGTTTTCCGTCCTTGAAATATCCCTAATACACGTCCATGTGTAAATTTCAATTGTTGATTATAATTCTGATGTGTTGAATAGTTATCATAAATGATGAAAATCTGTTTAAGTCATAATTTCTTATATTTTTCCAAAAATTTCAATGTGTTGTATTTTTTTATACAACCATGATACAAGAAGAGCCGAAATATTGCACTTTCATAAGTAGATGAGTACAATACAGGTACATATGTTTGTTTTCATCACACACACATACACACACACACACACACACCCACACGCACACACACACACACACACACACACGCACACACACACGCACACACACACACACACACACACGCACACACACACACACACACGCGTGCGCGCGCACACACACCCCAATACTGATAATGTTCAGCAATTTCACACCTTATAATCATGTGTTTTTAAAATTTTCATTTCAGTTTGGGTAATGTGGCCTTCCAATTGCAGTTATCACTACTAAGGTTAGAAATTTTAATTAGATTAAATTCACTCACTCTGCTGTCGACAGTATCCTAAACACTTGACGACGTGTACATTGGAAGGCAGCTTCCAAAGGGTGGTGATAGTCTCCTTCAAGACGTCTGAATTTGTTTCGATACCTGCAGAATTTTATTGCAGTTTAAAACATTGAATGGCGATGAAAGGAGCTATCATTAAAAGTAAACAGCAGGCATATGAAGAAAAAAAAAAGTGGTAATGATTTCCATTACATGTGTCTTGCAATGTTACGATCAATGATATAATGAAAGCTCCGCGTGAGAGACAAATACAATTATGTATATGTAAATACGTATACAAACAATAGTAATAATAAGTGTGACGCAGTCCGAAAAGCGTCATCTAAGAAACTATACAGTCGTCCTGTAAAGAAAAGAATATGTGTTAAAATATCATTTGTGATGGGTTGGTATAAACTGACCAAATATGAAACACGACATTCTCAGTACCTAGTAAACTAAATTTCTACTCCATTTGAAGATATAAGTCCTTGTACGACAGGTTACGATTGTATGTCGAATGTATGAGGATTTAGCGATAAAAGCCCTCAAAATCTTACATTAATAAAATCCAGATTTTCTTCTGTTCCTTCTTCATACCTGATATGTCCCTGATGGCGGCTAGTATTCTCATCTTCTCCTTGCCCGGAACTCCCCGGATCTCTCCCTTCCACACCTGCCCGAAGGCCACCTCTCCGAACGGGCTGATCCGGGAGTGGAATCGAATGTTTCTAGAGGGTACCTCGACACCCTCCTGTTTGGCCGTGAGTTCCCGGTCAACTGTGTGTGCAGCTCTGTTGCCTGTGAGGTGAGGGAGTAAAAAAAAAATAGATGAAATCATGGAAATAGGGAGATACTAGAAGAACTACTATCTGAAAGACGATTCTCGCGTATCTACATTCTTTTTATATTTTCAAACAAGATAAAAAACAATGTTTTTTATGTTGGGTCTCTATTCTTGGGGGGGGGGGGGGGATGGCAAAATATGAAATACTTACAATGTTAAAATGAATCAAAATTCTAATAGAATAAAGTGTAATAACATAATTGAATAGGATTAAGATAAAACGACCCATCATCAAAAGTACAAAATGTTTCTGATGGGATTTATTCACAATATGGTTTAAATGAATGAGGAGAAGATGTTCCATCGGAAGCAGATTTTCAATGCTACTAAGACACACGAAGGTTGTGGTTACAGCCAATTTCAATTCCAATTTCAAAGTTTATTTCATTTTTCGACAAAACATAAACATTTCACTTCCTTTTGATAACAGAGAATACGGTAAACAGAGCATTGTAGAATGAAAAAGACTATACAATAATTGAGGACCTTATAGTAATTATACGTTGCGATAAAAACAGAAGTGGTCGAAATAAAGTATAACATTGAACAAAGTGCGAAAAATTGAGGGACCAACTAAACAGGCAGAGTTTTTAGACTGTGAGCCCCTCTTATAGAGAATATCAATGGAAAAATAAATTGAAGCACCGTAAAGAAAAAAGGAGACATCTTTCGCCATCAAAGAGAGGCTAATGTGTCAAAAGAGCATTTTTCATTCGCACGTCATAACGACGCATCAGACACTTTTTGACCACAACCGCAGAATGCAAACGTTCGACATTGCATAAAGTGAGGAGGGGAGACGTCCGTTTTCTCCCTTTCCCTCGTATAAGTCAATAAATTTGTATTCGACTTTTGTGAATGCAAGGTTAAGGCTTGTACCATTTCTTCTCTTTCTCGTTCTCTGCACATTCTTGCTTTCCTTCTGACTCTACTGCTGACGCTTCACTTTTCATTCCAGTCCATGTTTCTCTTCATCTTCGTCCTCTTCTTTTTCTTTGGACTCGAAAACTTCATTATTTTAGTAAGAGATTATCTAGTATGGAGAATGAACACTGTATAGAGGTAATCGCGGTTTCCTTGTTTCACCTGCATTCCCGTTAACGGTCACCACTTCGTAAATGGAGAGCGCCCCCTCAGTGTGAGTCAGCGGTGTCATGACAGGTTCGTCCCTCGCTCTTGAAGAAAATTAAAGGAGACCTCCGGATGATTTTCAGATTTTTACATTTGAACAACTGTAAATAGGTTATACTGGGTACAGATTTTCAGAATTTATAATGATTGGGATGAAGGATAAGAATGTTTTTGAAATCTATAACAAATTGCAATGAACAAGGATGATGACATGGCAGCCTCACCTTACACTGCCACATGAGTTCGAGCTCAAGGAAGCAGAACAAAAGAAGGCATGCATAGATTATACACAGGTGAGCTTGCAAGCAACCGGTATTACACTGACTATATTTCTGAAGTACGTGAGTCTCCTATAATGTTATGTCATCAACACTGTTCAGTGTAATTTGTTTAAGATTTTTAATTTAATTTAATTTTTTAAGTATTGTTTCTCTGCTCAAGAACCTCAATAAATTCCACACATCTATACATGGGACTGTCGATTTATGTATCACAATAATGTGAAATTATGAAAATCGTCTGGAACGCCCCAGACAGAAAGAAAAAAGAACAATTAAGGAATAAAGATAACGTGGTGATAATGTTTATAAAAGTGATGGTAAATATGAAGATGATTGTACAGTGAACGATACGATACAATAACAATAACAATATCAATGATGATTATGATAGATAATAATAACGATGATACAAAAATATTCCAAAACTTAGGGTAGATAACCGTAGCTAACTCAAGTTAAATACTTGATGAACAGGTAAGAGAAGTAAAACTGGGAGTCTGGAAGATTACACAGAAAAAAAAAATGGAATCAGTCATGCGTGCAATACATTTGCCAAACTCAATGGCCCGAATTCACGAAGGTGGTACAATTGAAACCATGGTCTAAACCATGGAAAAAAAAACATGGAGCGCTAAGTGTCGCATGGAATATTTCGCTACGGAATCAGCCATTTCGTCGATGAATTGATCATTTTTGTAACGAAATGACAGCATTTTGTAACGAAATAAAAATTTCGTTAACGAAATGGTCATTTTGTCGACGAACTGACTGGTTTCGTAACGAAATATTACGTGCGAGGCTTGGTGCCCCATGGTCTTTGTCCATGGGTCAAACCATGGTTTCATTTGTACCACATTCGTGAATTCGGGCCATACAAGGCGTAAATATAAGATAATTACGAATGTGAGAAAAGTGACAATGTAGAAACACAAACATGTCATCTCACGTTAAACGTTAAAGGTCATGTTTACCTTTAGGGGCAGTGATTTTAAAAAAAATCAAGATATCACATTGATGCATATGTGTAGGTTTGTTGTATCACAAACATCCTACCATATAAAATTTTCGTAATAAAGCCTAAAATTTAAGGAGATATCAGTATTTTTCTCAATAAACTATAACTGTAGACGGTTTAGTCTGGAAACATTTTCATTATAAATATTGTTAACATTTTGTGTATTGAACAATGCTTAGCATTGGTTGTACGGATTCAAATTTTTATAGTGGTTGTTTCTATCCTTAACTCACATTTTAGAACTTTTTTTAAAGCACTAATGCTGGGTTTTTGTTTAATCTGTAAAGGGTAAATTATGCCTTCAACTCAGGATGATTTTCAGACTTTTGCGTTTGAACATTTCTATTCTGGTTACACTGGGCGCAGAGTTAAAGAATATACAGTGATTCGGGACAAGGACTAAGTTTTTTTTTTCAAAGATTCATAACAAATCACAGGGAACAAGGATGATAATCGACATAGCATGCTTCACAAAAAAATGCAGGAATAAGTACTCAAGGAAGCAGAACAAAAGAAGAAACTATGCATATGAAAAAACCTCAGGATTTTTTTTTTTTCAGCCCCGTGTCACCGTGTCACCGTGATACTATATGTATAAACTCTACACAGGTGAAGTGGTATGGTAATGGAATTACATTGGTACATAACTGGAATATGTGAGCCCCCTATGTTATAATCCTTGTTCACTGTAATTTGTTCTCCGTTAATTTTTCAGACCAATGATTTATCTGCCCAAGGACCACACACAAAAAAAAAAAAATTCCACAAATCTATACATGGCACTATCGATTTGGGTACTACATGATATGAAACTATGAAAATCTTATATGAAACTATGAAACTATGAAAAAAAATTCCCCTTTGATGGTTAATCATTTGGCCATTAATAGATCAATAAAAGTGTAACCACACGAATTTAAACGTGGTGATAGTTTGAAGAAAACTTAAACAACAACGCCGTACGCTTGTCGTGCGCACCGTATAGATTTGGTGGGCAGACATAAGTTTGGGTTCGTCTTGAACCTACGTAGACTACTGCCTCTAAATTGGATTTCTCCTATACGACCATCTCAAACAAAACTCAAACAATAACTTGTAATGAGTGTTTAATTTTATGGGAAGAAAATCTTCTCAACGAAAGGGCACTTGTGCCATCATAGCTGTCGTAAATTGGTCAGTCAACCTTTAATCGTAGGCACATGACATCAACATAAACCGTGTCGAAACGTCCTACACAATAATATCACACGAGTTTTTATATATTTGAAAGTGGAGATCAACAAGGTTGTGTTTTGAAATACTTACATCCTGCTTCCCGACTCAATACTTCCTGTTGAAAGAAAAGAGAAAAGAGTTCACCCATGACTATGCATGTAATGTATGAATAGGAACAACGAAATATGAACACATTATTAAGAGTAGCTCTTGGTCTATTTCGGAAATAACTCCCAGGGGGACACTTACACTGGAATCCTGTACAGTTTAAAGTTTAAAGTTTTTTTTTTTCAGGCTGGAACTCGACCTGTGCATGGAAGTTTGCGATCATATAAAGATGATGATTTTTTTTCTTTCTTCTCATTGTATATATTTTGATTTGTTGCTTTATTGAAGAAACTGTATTACTTTAACTTATACTGGACCCTCCTGTAAAACAGCGGGACTGTAATGGTCCTCTTCGCTGAGTGAGGCTATCCAGCCGTATTATTCATGAGTTTTTGTATCACATGATTTGTAATGTTGATTTTTATATTTACGAAAATAAATTACCATACCATACCATGATATAAAAAACGCTGGCACTACCGGGTATTAAAATACGAAATTCTACATTATACTGCCAACAGGAAAACACATTCAAATGACATCAGTGTGTATGGATGGCAGCACTGACTAATCCTAGTGAATTATATATTTTTTGTCCCTGTGATATAATTCCGTTTCCGCCTTTTCTTCTAAAAACACACACGAAAAAACAAAACAAAAATCACGAAAAAAACAATTAAAAAACATCAACAACAACAACAACAACTCCTTTGTCGTCTTACTCATCTCTATTCACAAAGTCTGATTATAGCCTTCGTTTGTCTGGTTGATCTTTGTGACGTCATACCATTGACGTACGTCACAGTATTTAACGGTGCTTAATTCCTCAGAATGCTTCGATTGTTGTCTGCCTTTAAAGCGATTTTCCAAACCGTGAAAGGTGAAGAAGGTACGAGGGTTGGGTTGGGATGGGATGGGGAAAAACAAGGAAAAGGGGAGGGACCTATTTGATACAGCGTTATTTAGCTAAATGTTTAACCTCAAATGGATGAATATGAAGAAATAAAAAGAGCAGAATTGCAGAAGTTCATCAACATAGGAACATGATCAGAAAACAAGAAAGTAATATGCCTTCGGAATTCAGAGTTTCACATGTTTCTATTAATGGCCAAGTTGGTGATTATTGATGATGTCCTAAACTCACCATCCTTTCCGTTGGTTTGTGCGGAAAGATATCATGATAAGAGTCATGTTTCAGTTTCAGTAAGTTTTATTTCTCCACTTGTATATACAAGGTGTATATTATATAAAAATAAGTACGACAGTATCAAACATATCACTCACAAGTCATGAAAATATAAATAAGAGTTCGCATTACAATGTATTCATGTGAATGAGTATATATATTTCATACTAAATCTTTAATGTTCTTGCTCGACACTTTGGCAAATGCAATTATTCTCCCTAAACATGGTAAACGTCTTTCTTGCCAGAATATTACTATACACTCTAACTCCATACAAACATGCAAACTTTTTTATCTGATCTAATGTCAGTATAGATAGGAGCAATGTTATTGAGTGAATTAGAATTGTTTATAGGTTTGCGGAAGACTTATAACAATCAGCATGCCATCTAATTTGCATGTGTGGTTGCATAATTGCAATGTCACTCAGTCCCGGAAACCAAAGTAAACTGTAATATTTCATTGGTTTCCTATTGTACAGGCTGGCTTGATATGTGATGGAACCACACCCATTCTCATGCTCTTTCATTTTCATTATATTTATCGAAGCAAACTTGAATTTGGTGCAGAAATGCATTTTTATAAGCAAAAGGAAACTGTCCCCTCGCAGCGTACATTGCATGTCAATCTGACATCAATATGTTGTGGTTTATTTTTGTTGTTATTTTCTTTCATCGCCCGCACTTTAAAGCAAAGAATCAGAAGAATACCATATGTGCTATACAAGAACAGATATGCGACGTATATATGCGATTGCTTGTGATGATTGTCTCCTGTATTTCTGTTATATTATTTAGAGTTGCTTAGAGTATGTCTTTTGAACAGCAGGTACATGATGTGATTCTTATAAGTTTGCATGTGCATGAAATAACACCGACTCGTCTTCATTTTGTGTTATCATGGAATAAAATCGTATACTGGATTAATCACCTGTTTCAACTGTTAGTTTCAAATAATATTGTGCTCAATGGTTTGTTCAATTGACTTTGTGCTAAAGCTATGTATGAAAATGAAATGCAGAAGTAAAATCAATCATTCAATCGATCATTGAATACCTCCATAATAGACTCAACTCTTAACAAGCTTAACATGCACAATTCTTAATTGGTAAACTCAAGAACTGAATCAATATTGCATAATTGGGTCTCTTTCACATTCCATATTCGTACATGTTTGTCTCTAATGGACGAGCTTCACACCGATAATGTTTAATGGGGGAAGTCCAGACGATTTTCGTAATTTCACGTCATACAGTACATATACATTTATAACTGACAGCTACACATTTAGACTTGTGGAATTACATTGTGGTCGTTAAGCAGAGAAACGAGTACTCTGGAAAAAAAATACACTGAACAAGGATGATGACATACAGCTTCACCAAAAGAATGCTCGGGTGGGGATTAGCCGTATAAGAACGTAAGAATGCATGAGTAGGAGGTCACCATGTGTAGAGTTTAAGCACGCTTTCTTCTTTTATTATGCTTCATGAGCCCCCACTCATGCATTCTTATATGTAGCTGCTCTGTCATCATCCTCGTTCATTATGATTTCTTATGAATTTTGAAAATATATTTATTCCTTCTCCCAATCACTTCAAATTCTGAAACTCTACCCAGAATACTCAATTTATAGTTGTTAAAAAATGTAAAAGTCTAAATATCATCCAAAGTTCTCCTTTAAGCGATTCATGATTAAATGACGCTAGCTGGACATCGTGAGAATTACCTGACGGTAGCGGAGGTTCATTTGAATTCCATCATTAGTGAGATGACCTGCCAATATATTTTTGCTGTTGTTTTATCAGTTTGTCAGGACAAAATGGTGTGAAACAAACAGGAAATGTGAAAACATTACTCGTGTGTTTCCCCATCCGAGCTCTCGGAAGCGAAAGTGAACGTTCTTGACTGTTCTTATCGCACACTACACGTTACTATAATAACACCACTACCCAATTTCCACAGCGAAATCACACGCCAAGCGATGTTGCTATTATAGTGTACATGTTGAGCTTTCTTGTCGAAAAACGAATGCCAGGGGCGGATCCTACAGCTTTTTGCTCTTTAAAGGGGAGGAGGGGGAGGTGGTGACCCAATGATGATGGGTTATGATAAGGGAAAAAAAAATAGAACAAAACGTCTTAACATTTTGTTCGTTTGTTTGTTTTTGTTTTGTTTTGTTTTGTTTTGTTTTTGCCGTTGAGCTGGGCCTAAAGCAGAGTATGCTGGGAATATACTATGGAGTCATGATGGCGTTTATTTTTGTTTTTATGCACGTCCCATTTTCACTTGGCAGGCAAGGGGGGGGGGGGTAAACCCTCCTTTACCCTCCCCCCCCCCCTATAGATCTACCACTGAATGCACATCATACATCAAGGTAACAGCAGGCATGAAAGTTGAGAACTGATTTATCATTCTGACTTTTATCTGCCGGTTGCGGTTTCGTCTCTTCAAAGAGCAATTTGATCATGCTAATTAAAAGGATAGAGGGAAATTAAACAAGCAATCGTGATCCCATTAAGGATGAGAGGTATAGGCCTATACAGTTTCACATTTCTTTTTTTACGACAAAGTGATACCAGTATACTAAACATGCTAAAGGCACTGCGCAGGATGAGATGCCTTGATTGAGGTGATGTGGCACCAATTATGAGTCTCCTCCTAATAAGTAAAAAGGAAATCTGCAAAGAAATGTACTTTTTCGACATGGAATCAAAAGGAAAAGAAGTTGTATTCTTTGAATGTGTGAGTGTGCGTGTGTGTGTGTGTGTGTGTGTGTGTGTGTGTGTGTGAGGGTCGGTGTGTTTTTGCACGTTGCGATTTCTAGTATACCAAGCATGAGGAGGAGGGTTGTTGCCGTTGATAAGACCCAAACCGTGACTTGGAGTGCAACTGTGTCCACTAACCAATGGAGAAGATTTTAAGAGTTGAAAACATCATCACCTAAAACCGAAGGGTCACAGCTACCCGTGGTTACGATCAAAAATATTATTATTCATTGGAACTCAAGAATTACCATCATTTTCTCAGTTTATGGCCAGACTTTTCAATTGTATTAATTTTCGTAAAATTGTGTTCATGTTATTGAGCAATTTGAAAAAAAAATAAAAATCATGAAATATGATACGAAATAATATTGTTTTATTTAATTACATAACATGGGAAAATAATGCACACTTTGCAGTAGAAGCCTAGAATATACAGAGATATGGGAAAAGAATAATCTACTAGAAAGCAAAGCTTGTAAAACGTAGATCACTCGAAATAACAACAATATACAAATAACGTATAAATATTGCAAAAACAAAATACATATGTTCCGTTCAAGCATTTGATTTTGATATAATAAGATACTGATGATATCACATATAATAATCTGACACTTCAACCATTGTGTACATGTGACTTTCCTCCTAAGCACGGTGCGACGCTGCCCATTAAAATCTTCAAGCACATTTCATTTCATTTAAAGTTTTGTCTTCGCTCTGCTTCGGGAAAGCTCACTGGCAAGAAAATAAAAACTACTGAGGACATCAACGAAAGGCGATATATTTCTTTGCCGGAAAAGAGAGCATGAGATTGCGAAATCAAAAATGGCGGACAGCTCGTGATCTTTGTTTTGATTTCGATTGTTTTGTATTTGTTTATATGGTTTTTTTAGGGGAATTTTCTCCCACTTAAACACATGTACACCCGGAGCGAATACATAAAGATTGTAAGAACCGATCAAAAATGAACGCTTGATAAAATTCGCGGACAATTTTTTCCCAAGAGATTTTAAATGTTTTTGTGAACTGCCTTTATGATAATCCTTTTATACTACTCTACCAACATCGCGAATTGAAGAAACCTTCAGTTTGTCGGAAAACACACAAGCAAGCATTTCTTACTTTTGCTTAATCAATAAGTGTTTCTTGTTATGGGAACAGAAATGTAGAAGTGCATAGTGAAAGGGAATAATATTTGTCATGTTTGGGGATATTAACATATCCTGCTTTTTTTTCTTAGCCAATACTCCCTTTGATATTGTGCCATTTGCAATACCAATACTAAAGGGAATGATTACGCGTTTCTTGTTATGATATGAGTCACGTTTTAATCGACATTTGTGAGGTTTCCTCCTTTGTTTTCATAGCTCTTTCAGGTAAGGATAACTTTAAAGATCGTTTATGTCATTTATAGTTTGTGCGTTGACTTTATTGTGTGTGTGTGTGTGTGTGTGTGTGTGTGTGTGTCTATACAGTTTCACGTAGATGTCAAGCTATACTATACGCAGCAAGATCCCTCAATAATCATCTGTTTATATTGACATTGACTGGCGGTGGTAAAAATGCATGATTGCGAAAAAAAAAGAACTTCACCAAGAGAATATTTTAATGCGGAGTAAAAGGTTTCATATAACTATTATCAGATAGAGATACTGCTATGCATCCACTAATAAGTTAGTAAACATACCTACGATGCATATGCTTTAATTTCTTCCTTAGGTCTTAAAAAAAACAATTTTATAATGAAGTCAATTAACTGATATCATTTACCAAGTACAGGAATTAAGGGACATGTTTTTTTTTTTTTGTCTCAATCACGGGGGGGGGGGGGGGATGGGCTGTCTGAGGGCTGTACGTAGTGGGATTACCTAAGTCTTCATCAATTTGAGATTGAACCATTCATGATACCTCATACCACCTCTCATGTAGAATGGCTTTAATCTATATCTAAATGTTTATATGTGAATAAAATCTCTTTATGAAAACAGAAAGAGCTTTAACTACGAAGTTTACGTATTTCATCTCATCGTATCATATCTACTTTGGTTTGTGCATTAAAAAATGGCTTCTATAACAAATTCACATTGCATTTGCATTCACATGGATATCATACTGTATGTGATTATCTAAACAATTTAAAGTGCAACTTCACACATCATGTTCAAGTTGTCCTTAGAAAAACAATGAAGCAACATTAAGCGAGCAGTGTTGGTGGCGATTGCCTAACAGTCGAATATTAAGTGCAAAAGTTATCCAATTTCAAAATTTCGTATGTTTTGTGGAAGAAGTGATATCATAGCAACAATATGTGATGATGTCACGGTATCATATTTTTTCACTTATCTATAGGCACAAATGTCCTGTTTCGAAATGTAATGAAAGGGAACAGAAAACTGGTATTCTTTTATTGGCATATTGCATGTGTGGACATGTTGTAATAACCAAGCAATAATGCTTTTAACAAGGGGAAAGTGATAACAGTTGTTGAGTCATCGACCAAATTCTTTTTTAACTTTCCCACAAACCAATGGAATATTTTCTGAGTTTATATTTCTGACATCCTTATTTTCAGCTTAAAAGCGTTGGTGCTGGTTGCGTCCAATATTATTACTCTGCGGTGAAAACACGTGAAACTTTTAGATTTTGTGACTTTCCAAAAATACATCAGAGACTGGTGAAACTGCTACCGTTCTACCTGTCCGATTTTATTTCATTTGTTGAATTCAACTAGAATATGTGGTGTGAAATTTTCATTCAACTGTATAAAGATACCAGGTTGGAATCGTTTTGAATCATGAAGTAAATTGAAATATTAATCAAATAATTTGTAAAGAAGTACAAGCCATATGCCTTTCCAGAGGCTGCCATCAAAATCAAGCTTTAGCTTAAAGACAGCCAATCCCTTTTGCATGCAAATTTTTGAAAAATTGGTGAGAACACTTAGGTATTGAAGAAAACACTATTTGGAAACCTCCTGTAAATTTTGAACTCAACAGGGTCTTTATTTGTTTAGTTAAATTGACCGTTAAGATTTGAATAATTTTTTCGTACTACGAAAAAATTAAAAATCTAAACTACTAGTCTAGTTTTACAGACCTGTGTGATGCACTTAGTTGTACATGTAGTTCATGTAAGTGGTGTGTTGTTATTTGCCATTGATGACAAAGTAAGAGAAGCTAGTGAATTCTTCTTTTCTGACAACTTTAACATGCATATCTGTTGTTCGAAGTGTAAGTATCATTATTACAACCACAGGAGGATTAATGTATGCAGCTGTGCCTAGTACACAGAATACGTTACGGTGAGCGTTTGGTGCATTATTTGAATTTTAACGGCTAACAACCTTCAAATATCACAGAAATGTTATAGATTTACAATGGTCTTGTCATTCTTGTGGAATATATCATGTTCTGTGCTATTTGGGAAGGAATGCAAAAGGGAAGGGCCATCTTTAATACGACCGTTCTGGCATTCTGTATGTATTATTTCGATTGAATAATCAATGATTTTCCCATTGTTTTTGTATTATTATAATTCACCTATATCCAACACTTCATTATTGATACATTATGATGATGATATTTATATTCATTTTGTGTTGGACATACTTGTGATTAGTATTGGAAAATTGTTTGCTGCGTTGTATATATTTTGTGAAATATGCAGAAATCAAATCAAATCAAATCAAATCAAATCAAATCAAATCAAATTATCACTCACCATTTGTTTCTGATTTTCTCCTGAGCAACAAAGTGAGATAGACGAGAAGGCCTACGAGTAGGATGAGCAAGACCCCGAGGACGAGGGCAGCTATTGAGCTCGTCGACCACGTTGTGGTGGCTGAGTTGGCTGCGTTGGTTGTGTGATGAAGACCCAAAAAGGGAAAATACAATGATTCAATAGATCTATGCGACGATGATATATATATATATATATATATATATATATATATATATATATATATATATATTCAATACTACAAATTATAGAACGGCTTGCAACAAAGCTAGCAACATCAAAGATACGAGTATGCAATGCGAGGGATTTTTGATGACTCAGACAAGACATGGCGAGTATTGGAAAGTTTCCTTCCTGATAAGAGACGAACCTGAATTCAGTAACAATATCTTATGGTATATTGTCATCATCACCGACTTTTCGAACTTTGACATTGACCTCGATGCTTTATCGAGCGATTCGGAACACGCGCAGAGACATAATTCAACTTTGATGAAAGACAACAAAGTCTATTAAGGAGAGAACAGAGTCAAACAGATTCGAAGGATAGTACGATACTTGACGGCATTCACAGATTACTTCCAGGTCAATGTAGATGATATAGCTAGGATCCTGCAGCGCTGCTTATTAATTGTTCTATAGAAACACTGGTCATGAAAGTTTCTACCTTACAATTTTAAACCTGCTAAAAATGGTGTCGAGAAAGCTGTTTTCATAGATATCTGTAACATGATTATCTACTCCAACGGTGGCAAGACATTTGCTCCTGCGACAATTATTGCTCAGGTCTTATTTTCCCCAAGGACTTCGACTTGGGGTTAGGGTTGTGATAAGGTTTTCGGTTAAGTTTGGTGCGAGGATTAGGATTAGGGCTAGGGTTATGTTTGATTTGTCTAATGTGGCAATATAAAAATAGGTGATAAATAGAACACGAAGCGAAGGCAACCGACGGCATTCAAGTCCCCTCAGAAAGGACTATACAGCCAATGAAAGCAAAATACCTTTACTAGGGGTACAACCGTTGCTCCCCGCGGTCTCGAACCAGGAACCTTGTAATTGGTAGCCCATGGTCTTAATCACTGAGCCACTAAGTCCTTTCATTCAAGTTGAATTAAAAAAAAAGGAGTAACCATGCAGCCGCACGTCTCCTTGCTAGCCTGGTGCCCTGTTAAATACCTATGTTTTCAAGGTTCATTCCAATATCTATCTCTATATAGCGAGGTCTTAGAACTATGAAAAAAAAAAGTGTGATTAGAGCAAATCGAAACTCGATAATTTCTGAGGCAAGATAATTGTCAATTGATAGTCATAACTCTTTCAGTCTTGTTCGTATTTGTTTATTTCGCTATCTATTTATTTTGGTCACGTTGGTCATGATGTTTCCTGTCATTAATATCGAAATTGTTTCCTTTTCTTGTTTTCCCCTCGTACTTCAATAATCTATCACATCCTTTCTTACACCACAATTTATTGTTTTCACATCTCTCTTCGTTTCTTCACCTCCAGTTACATATATTGTACTCTCTAAAAAAAATCGAGTGAAAATATTCTCTCTTAAAAGAGTGAATACAAAAAAAGAGTGGATTTAGAGTGAAATTGGAGTAAATTTTGAGTAAAAGTGTTCATTTTCACTCATTTTGGAGTGACCTCAGGGATCACTCGAAGATTTTGGAGTGATCCCTGAGGTCACTCTAAAACGAGTGAAAATGAACATTTTCATTCAAAATTCACTCCAATCTCACTCTAAATTCACTCTTTTTTTGTATTCACTCTTTTAGGAGTGAATATTTTCACTCGATATTTTTAGAGAGTATGTAATTAAAACGTTGATGTCTTCGAAAATACTTGTTTTGCTTTTGCATGCGCTATATAGGTCATTTTCCCCTATCTGCCTATCCCGCAGTACGCCTCAAGTTATCTTGAGGACTCATTAAGAAGACAATTCGCTATAGCCTCTGCATATGGCAATACGTTGCTCGTTTTTATATACAAATTTACTTGAATTAATGATTAGACAATAATGCATGTATGATTTGATGAACATATGAATAGATAAACAAGTAGAATGAAAAAATAGATAAAAGAATGTGTAAATAAATTAACTTATAAGCTATGTAACAAGGGGCGAAGGAGGAACGTCTTGGGCTGCGTTTATCAACTTTCCCCTGTTTGAAACGGCTTTCCAAAGCCCTTTCCAAAGCCCTTTCCAACGCCCTTTCCAAAGCCCCTTCCAAAGCCCTTTAGAAACGGCTTCCAAAATAGTTGCGTTTATCAACTCTTAGTGAACACGATAACTGGCCTGTCACTGCACAGCTGCATTGCGCAATTCGACCAGAAGAGAAGAGGTCTATAAGGCGTGCATTGTTCGTAACTGCAGTACAATACTACAAAGTCGTTTCAAAACAACTTTGCGTTTATCAACTTCAAAAGGCTTTTACAATTACAGGTTTCTGAAAACCTGTTTAAGAAACCTGTTTGGAAAGTCACATATTTGCGGCTTTCGAAAAGGCTTTGCGAAAGGGCTTTCAAAACAGCTTTGCGTTTATCAACTCGTAAAAATTCCTTGAAAGCTGTTTGGAAAACCTGTTTCTGCCGAGAAAAAGAGTTGATAAACGCACCCTAAGATAATCGACATGAACAAAGGATTTTTATCACATGGTTCGTGAACTAAGTGACTGAAAAGGGTGCAATGATATAATAGATTAATTTGATTTGCAACATATATAAAAAAAAAGAAAACATGACATATCTAAGAATTCAGAAACTACCATCAGACCAAATTAATCCATTTAAAAAATCTGTGTGGATTTTAAATGATTCTCATACAGTTTTGACTGTCTTGACTTTTTCCCTTTCATCAAAATCAAATTGAAAGTGTGATATATTTTTAGCTGAGATGGGGAATTCAGATTCTAACTTTTTGCAAGATAATTAGAAACCACTTGAGCCAGGACGCAATTCTGAGAGTAATTCAAAGACTTATTAGATGAAAATCGGGTTTGAAATAGCTGAGATAGCAAATAAAATTACACAAAGTAAAACAAAGTGGTCCTAATAAAAGGTGGGTCCCACCTATTGTTAGAACATCATTGTTTTTGGACATCTCAGCCATTTCAAAACCAATTTACATCGAATAAACGTTGAATTCCCTGCAGAATTACATGCTCTTTCAAATCCATAAGAGGTTTCTCATTATCTCACAATAATAATTGTGCAAATATCTCACAAAGAAGTTGGAAACATGAAGCCCCATCTCAACCAAAACTATACCATCTCTTTGAACATTGACTGAGTTTCTATTTTAAAGGCCCTGTTTTGACATGGTATTGGCTCAATTTCAAAAATCATCGAATATTGTTGATTTAAATATGTATGAAAATTTCAAATGCATAGAATAACAATCCAGCGCATGAATTTTGAGAATTATGATGTCACTATAGAGAAATCAGTGTAAGAAAAAATATATATACATGCTGTATATATTTTCACTGAATGGTCTATGGTGCTTTAAGAGAGACCTTTGAAGGAAATATCAAGTATGGTACTATACATCATCATACACTTCATACAACAGTGGGATCGTCTTGTATGAACTTACTTTTCCATAAACTTTTATAGACTGTCGTATCTTAAACAATAACATAGACCCTGAGACAAATTCTTTGCACCCTTAAAGGGGAAATCCAGTCCAAATATAAGTTAATCTGAAAAAAGAGTAAAATCCTACGAATGAGTGATCTAAACATGTCATAACCTCACAATTTTCTATCGATCACATACAAGAAAAAATAAAAAATGACGAAAATTCAATGTTTCTGTCATTAAGGTCTGAAACATAATATTATTCCTGGTTGAATAACTTCAGAATAGTGATCAGTTAGATATACAAGGATTTGAGCCTCGGGCATAATAGCGTTTGAATGAAAAATAGAAAATTCCAAATTTCATGTACAACTATATGGCAAGTTGTGAGGGGACAACATGCTCACTTTGCCATTTGCATATTCATATTGACCATTCAAGAATTGTTTCCTGAAAAATTAGCGAAACTTTGAAATGTCAGAACTTCCTTTTTTTCACCCAATTTCAATCAAAAGTTTACCATTGAACTCGTAACACTTTACTCCTTCTTATCAGACTAACTTATATTTGGACTGGATTTCCCCTTTAAAGTGCTCACAAAGTGTGCTGTGCATGTGATATGCATATAGGCCCCTAGTATTGTGACTGCAATACATCCTTCGATAAAATTCCACTGCAGAGAAGCGAAAGCTTTATGAACTTTGGACTGCAATGGATTTTGTCGTAAATCACACTGTGTGTTGCCTCTTAAGTCATGGCCAGGTACAGAGGACACCGCTATAACCTATATGATGGGTTCGTCCTACATTTTATACTGACAATATACCAAGCTATTTTCTATGTCAATGCAATGTCATCGTTTCCTCTCCGCCTTGTGGTAATATATACGGGGTTTCCCCTGATATTCGGTTTCTGCGTATGTCACGAGGGACTCCCACATTATACAACTCTTGCTCACGCTGTTAGCTCTACACCATTACGGGTATGTTTGGTTTGTTTTGAGGTGCGGTTTTTCTGTTTTGGTAAGCCCAAAAATAACAGAATGATGATACCTTCGCAGGCCATTATTTTTTTTTCTCCTGCCATAGTTTTTAGTTTTTTTATTTAGTTTTTTTAGTTTTATGAAAGCTATCTGGTTTAGGTTGAATTCTAAAATATATCTTCTTTTTTTTTTAAATCTCAATAAAATATTACTTTGACGGCTTATTCTAGAAACAATCTTCTCATGACATTTTGCATATTTACCAATACTTACCATTGAACTGTTGATCATACTGATTAAAGGCACAGTATACCATTTGCAGAAGAACAAAAAAAAAAAACAGCATTAGTGCTGTACAATAGTTCTAAAATGCGAGTTAGGGAAAGAAACAACCAATAAAAAAATTGAATCCCTATAATCTATGTTAAGTATTGTTAAATACACAAAATGTGAACGATAATTACACTGAAAATGTTTCCAGACTAAACCGTATACAGTTACGGTTTAATGAGAAAAATACTGATATCTATAGTTGTATTTTAGGCTTTATTGCAAATATATATATATTTATATATATATATATATATATATATATATATATATATATATATATAGGATGTTCTGTGATACAACAGACCTACACATACATGTATGCATCAAATGTGATATCTTGAACACTTTTCAAATCACTGCTCCCAAAGGTAAACAGATTTTTACATTACATGTAATTGTTTCTATCCCTAATTCACATTTTAGAACTATAATATTGCACTAAAGATGGGTTTTTGTTTCATCTGCAAAATGGTAAATAATGCCTTTAAAGAAACTTTGGGCTTGTTTCTCGTGTCTCTTATACACTGGCGTAGCCAGGGGGGGGGGGGGGGCGATGGGGGCGGTCGCCCCCCCCCCCCCCCCCCCCCCTAAGATTTGGACCGGGGATTTGGGAGGCGGAAAAAAAAATGCGTGTATACTGTATGCATGCACATGAAGCGGGTCTCCTTTGCAACCTTTCATCAAATAAAATATTTTTTTTTGAATATTTCACTCAAAGTGTGCACCATTTTGTTGAATTTCAATTCAAAATATGCAAAATCTCTCGTGCTTGGGAGGGGGTATCCCCCTCCCAAACCCTCCCCCTCTGTGCCTCTTTCCCTAGCTTAGTACACGACACTTAGTACACTACACTTGAGTGCACAAAACTTATCACTTATATTCCGAAAACTGAAGGTTCCCTCATGTATAAGGGGAATTTCCCCTTTTAATCGACCCTTTCCTCCCTCAGTCCCCCCCCCCATCAGGTTTTTTTTTTTTGTGTGTGTGTGTGTGATTTCCCAAATTTTGATTCCATCAAATATGCGTATACGAGATATCTCAATTTCAACCTTAAAAAGGCAAAAGCTCCATCGGAAGGGAAGGGTGGAGATAACACTCGCCCACGCCTTCTCCCTGCTCGCCCGCCCCTCCCCCCCCCCTTCCGCCATACATAGAAGTAGACTGTGGCTATATCCACAGATCGCTTTATTTCAATTCTAAAAACGGGGGAATCCCCCTTCCCCTAAGCTCTACCTCACGAGACTTTATACATACACACAGATGGTGCACATACGGAATAAGAGCTAAATTCCGTGATTTTAACACTTCGATGAAAAAGTATTGCACCAAAAATTTGCACCAGATCGCTGAATTTCAGATCTGAAAACGCAAAATCACCTTCGCGTGGGAGGGTATATGCCCCTTATCTACACCCTCGTGTGCATGCTTTTTCTGTTTGATTGCTGAACAGACAGCGTTCATGATATTCAGTGTAAGAATAAATACAAGAAGATTATTTAAATGATACCATTTTATAGGCAAATTGTTCAATAATAATCTACACTAAAATATACTGTAACCTTAAACAAGTGGGACTGTTCCAACTCGTTAAAACACGCAAAAACATGCATCAAACTGCACCATTTGCAACATCAAAATGCGAAAAGTTCTCACCGTGGGAGGGGGACACCCCCTCCCACACCCTTCCCTCCCCCCTTGCTCGCTCCGCTCGCTCGGGTTCAGTCGCGTTCATGATATTCAGTGAAAAGAATTAATACAAGAAGTGTATTTAAATTATACCATTTTATAGGCAGATTGTTCAATAATAATCTACACTAAAATATACTGCTACCTTAAACAAGTGGGACTGTTTCACGTCGACAAAACGCGCAAAAACATGCATCAAATTGCACCATTTGCAACATCAAATGCAAACATTTCTTACCGTGGGAGGGGGGACACCCCCCTCCCACACCCTCCCCTCTCCCCTCGCTCGCTCCGCTCGCTCTGGTTCAGTGGCGTTCATGATATTCAGTGAAAAGAATCAATACAAGCAGCGTATTTAAATTATACCATTTTATAGGCAAATTGCTCAATAATAATCTACATCAAAATAAACTGCTACCTTAAACAAGTGGGACTGTTTCACGTCGATGAAACGCGCAAAAACATGCATCAAATTGCACCATTTGCAACATCAAAATGCAAAAAGTTCTCACCGTGGGAGGGGGGACACCCCCCTCCCACACCCTCCCCTCCCACTTCGCTCGCTCCGCTCGCTCGGGTTCAGTCGCTTTCATGATATTCAGTGAATAGAATTAATACAAGAAGATTATATGAATGATACCATTTTATAGGCAAATTGTTCAATGATAATCTACATCAAAATATACTGCTACCTTAAACAATAAAACGCTCGATAAAACGCGCAAAAACATGCATCAAATTGCACCATTTGCAACATCAAAATGCAAAAAGTTCTTACCGTGGGACACCCCCCTCCCACACCCTCCCCTCCCACTTCGCTCGCTCCGCTCGCTAGGGTTCAGTGGCGTTCATGATATTCAGTGAAAAGAATCAATACAAGAAGATTATTTAAATGATACCATTTTATAGGCAAATAATTGTTCAATGATAATCTACATCAAAATATACTGCTATACCTAAACAAGTGTTACTGTTTCACGTCGATAAAACGCGCAAAAACATGCATCAAATTGCACCATTTGCAACATCAAAATGCAAAAAGTTCTTACCGTGGGAGGGGGGACACCCCCCTCCCACACCCTCCCCTCCCACTTCGCTCGCTCCGCTCGCTCGGGTTCAGTCGCGTTCATGATATTCAGTGAAAAGAATTAATACAAGAAGATTATTTAAATGATGCCATTTTATAGGCAAATTTCTCAATGATAATCTACATCAAAATATACTGCTATATACCTTAAACAAGTGGGACTGTTTCACGTCGACAAAACGCGCAAAAACATGCATCAAATTGCACCATTTGCAACATCAAAATGCAAAAAGTTCTTCCTGTGGGAGGGGGACACCCCCCTCCCACACCCTCCCCTCTCCCCTCGCTCTCTCCGCTCGCCCGGGTTCAGTGGCGTTCATGATATTCAGTGAAAAGAGTCAATACAAGAAGTGTATTTAAATGATAACATATTATAGGCAAAATTGCTCAATGATAATCTACACTAAAATATACTGCTACCTTAAACAAGTGGGACTGTTTCACGTCGATAAAACGCGCAAAAACATGCATCAAATTGCACCATTTGCAACATCAAAATGCAAAAAGTTCTTACCGTGGGACACCCCCTCCCACACCCTCCCCTCCCACTTCGCTCGCTCCGCTCGCTAGGGTTCAGTCGCGTTCATGATATTCAGTGAAAAGAATCAATACAAGAAGATTATTTAAATGATACCATTTTATAGGCAAATAATTGTTCAATGATAATCTACATCAAAATATACTGCTATACCTAAACAAGTGTTACTGTTTCACGTCGATAAAACGCGCAAAAACATGCATCAAATTGCACCATTTGCAACATCAAAATGCAAAAAGTTCTTACCGTGGGAGGGGGGACACCCCCCTCCCACACCCTCCCCTCCCACTTCGCTCGCTCCGCTCGCTCGGGTTCAGTCGCGTTCATGATATTCAGTGAAAAGAATTAATACAAGAAGATTATTTAAATGATACCATTTTATAGGCAAATTTCTCAATGATAATCTACATCAAAATATACTGCTATATACCTTAAACAAGTGGGACTGTTTCACGTCGACAAAACGCGCAAAAACATGCATCAAATTGCACCATTTGCAACATCAAAATGCAAAAAGTTCTTCCTGTGGGAGGGGGACACCCCCCTCCCACACCCTCCCCTCTCCCCTCGCTCGCTCCGCTCGCCCGGGTTCAGTGGCGTTCATGATATTCAGTGAAAAGAGTCAATACAAGAAGTGTATTTAAATGATAACATATTATAGGCAAATTGCTCAATGATAATCTACATCAAAATATACTGCAACCTTAAACAAGTGGGACTGTTTCAACTCGTTAAAACACGCAAAAACATGCATCAAACTGCACCATTTGCAACATCAAAATGCGAAAAGTTCTCACCGTGGGAGGGGGACACCCCCCTCCCACACCCTCCCCTCCCCTCCACCCTCGCTCGCTCCGCTCGCTCGGGTTCAGTCGCGTTCATGATATTCAGTGAAAAGAATTAATACAAGAAGTGTATTTAAATTATACCATTTTATAGGCAGATTGTTCAATAATAATCTACACTAAAATATACTGCTACCTTAAACAAGTGGGACTGTTTCACGTCGACAAAACGCGCAAAAACATGCATCAAATTGCACCATTTGCAACATCAAAATGCAAAAATTTCTTACCGTGGGAGGGGGGACACCCCCCTCCCACACCCTCCCCTCTCCCCTCGCTCGCTCCGCTCGCTCTGGTTCAGTGGCGTTCATGATATTCAGTGAAAAGAATCAATACAAGAAGCGTATTTAAATTATACCATTTTATAGGCAAATTGTTCCATAATAATCTACATCAAAATAAACTGCTACCTTAAACAAGTGGGACTGTTTCACGTCGATGAAACGCGCAAAAACATGCATCACATTGCACCATTTGCAACATCAAAATGCAGAAAGTTCTCACCGTGGGAGGGGGGACACCCCCCTCCCACACCCTCCCCCCCCCCCCCTCGCTCTCTCCGCTCGCTCGGGCTCGGTCGCTTCGCTCCCTCGCAGACTAACCGCCGCCCCCCCCCCCCCCCTAAGATGAAATCCTGGCTACGCCGTTGCTCTTATAGAGCATGTATTATCGATGATGCACATCAGTGTTCATGCGGGTTTATCGATGTCTGGGATTTTGCTTTTGATCTTTCGTGATTACTTGCTACACACTCACCCGAAACAGCTATCTGGGTCTCGATTCTTCCGTTCAGGGCCGTCACCGCATGTCCGTCACTCCGGCACCCCAGAACTTTCCCGTTCATGTCTAGCGACGCCGTGAACGTCCATGAGCTCCTCCTGTCCCACAACTTCGGCTGCCCGCTGGACGACTGCGCGTTGCTTGTGTTCACCCCGCGCGTTTGAGGGCAGTCGTCCAAGAACCAGACGATGTCCACGGCGGGGCGGGCCCCTAGAGAGAGACACGTGACCGTGTACTCCGCACCGTCAACGAGGTCCGACACGTTCGACAACGAAAGTGACGATGCCACTGGAAAGAAAAAAAGAAGAGGACAGGGAGATAAAAGAGAAGAATCAATGTTTATGGATCTAGCTGTCATAGTGTGCACAATATTCATTGAAGCTAATTAATACCCCTTACAAACGCTACCAGGAAGGATATCAATAGGTATGTATAGTAAACAATAAAATCTTCTAGATTCGGAAAACTCAAATTTTAAGCCAAAAGACATCAATAGGTATGTATAGTAAACAATAAAATCTTCTAGATTCGGAAAACTCAAATTTTAAGCCAAAAGACACGTAACCTTTACAACAACAACAAAAAAAAAAACCAAAAAAAAAAACACCAAACAAACAAACAAGAGGAAGAGTCGGTGGCCTTCGACAAGTTTAGATAACCTGTACTGTTGTCTTGTTTTAGTTTCCTAATACTTCGTTCTAAATTATTTTAACGACTCCATGATCCTGTTATAAATGACTTTGTATTTTCCTCTCGCACGGAATCAACCCTCCAAAACATTACATAAATATATCTCACGTAATCACCCATTATCTTATACAACGTTGATCAATTCTAAATGACTTTGTTCAGAGTTTGTCATCTTACCATGAAACAATTCATGAGGTCATGTATATATATATACATGTATTTGAAGAAAAGAAACTTAGTTTGCATGCAAATACGGCACGTTGTGCTTATGATTGTGCATGATATTTGTTGGAAATTGAAAAAAAAAAATGACATGAAATGAAATGAAATAGAATGAAACATACACACAATTACGTTTTGCTTATGATAATAGTGTCTGATTCTTTGTTGGAAGTGGAAAAAAAGATATAAACGATATGAAATAATGCAATGAATCTATACCTCTCGTGGTAATGAAAAATAAATAGAATTCATTGAGACAGGCTGGCATGCGCAGGAAATACAAACTCACCCTCAACCGTAAGAGAGGCGACGCCGGAAGGCGAAACACCAGGGATCGAGCATGTGTAGTTACCCTCGTCTTCGAGTTGAACGCCGAGGATCGAGATCACCGACGACCTCGTGCCGTTCTGGACGAGTCTGAAGTTGCCGTACTTGGCGTCGCCGGAACCGAACACGTCGACGTGACCGTCGAGCCACGTAATTGTCGAAGAATTGCTATCTGACGTGTGCGAACACATCAGCGTCGCATTCGTCCCTCGGGCCACGTGGACCGCGTCGGGTCCGTTCCAGATGTGACCGGAAGTCTCCTGCAAGTGGAAAAGAATTTGGCGCCCATTCAGATTACAGTCCCATCGCATGAACTTACCAAAAAAAATATATCCTCTTAGAATTGATATTTTGAACATGACTGCCGGTGGTGATGTTATAGATTCACCGAGTGCATTCAAATGCTACAAAACGTAAGCCGTATTAGATGGTAATAAATATTGCCTCCAACGAAATTACACAAAAAGTCGATTGTAATATTGACATTGACTTCTGATTGAGAGATTATGGTCAAATAGTTCCAAGATTGCTATCATTTCCACATTTCGATAGCCCCGTTGGGCTCGGAAACGGACTGAAAGAGAGGGTATGATCGATAGCGACTGATCGACAAATCATTGACATCAATAAGCACCGATCATTCAGTGTTTTCGTAGTAGCCATGATTTAACAACAACAGCAACAACAACAACAGTAACAAACATGAGACATGTTCGGTCTTTATCTATGGATTGTATGCCCATGTTTTTTTTATCATGGCCACACCACTATAGTAAAAAAATAAGTAATCCGTTCTTATTTACGTCAATAAAGGCCAGTATGTAGATCAAGATAAAAACCAAGTCAATCTGAGAATTCCTTCATTAATCTGGATGATACGACGAGCTATACCTGTACGAGTATCAGCAGAATGTTCGTGCAAAGAAAGGCCAGGTAGTACATTTCCACCATGTTGCGTCGCCGTTGCCGATTGATAAACGAAGACTCAGAAGCGACATTCGTCAGAACGTGGACTGGAATGACGGCTCTGCATATAAACAATAAAGCAAACATATTAGGAGGACATCGGTGGCAATAATAGGTCTACTTCTAAACCGTGACTGCTCTTGCCTCAAAACTGTCTTACTGATTTGCAAACACTCGTACACATATATAGACACACATACACTCACGTACACAATGCACATACATACACAAACACATACACCCACACACCCCGACCACACAACATGCATGTAATAACACTATTTCTGTTTATCTTTGTATTCTTTACACACAACCGTAAGCTGTATGACATTCTTATCGATTTATCACTGTTTATTACGACTATAGAATAGTTTGATAGGACTTTGCTTTTTGTTATCTCGTCAGAAGAAAAAAAAGTAATTGGTGATTTCTATATCAGCTCATCGATAAGAGAAAAGAATGTTATCAAGTCGATAGGATCACCATCCCATTTAAGTAACATATTTTTGAAAACATCTAAAAAAAAAAGAATTAGATTCCTTGTTTGTTTAACTTATCTGAATATTTCGATGAAAATTCTGACATTCTGTGAGCATGCTGAGACTTGACTATCGAAGAAAATAATGATAGTGATTGGACCCCCCCCCCAAAAAAAAAAAACAACAACAACAACAAACTAATAGCATCAATACTTTATCTACTCTTCATGTGTGTGTAAAATGTATGAATCATCGAACCTGCCTTAACGGCCACCTTCCTATATATATAGCGGACATCTGCCGTTAAGGGGCCATCCCATGAGACAGACACCCACGAGTCATAGAGCCATGAGTCTGACACTACGCAAAGAAGGTCCATGCGTTCGACACTAGGGCCCGAATTCACGAAGGTGGTACGAATGAAACCATGGCTTAAACCATGGACAAAAACCATGGAACGCCAAGTGTTGCATGGAATATTTCGTTACGAAATCAGTCTTGTCGTCGATGATATGATTATTTTGTAACGAAATGACGGCATTTTGTAATTAAATAAACATTTCGTTCACGAAATGACCAATTTCGTAACGATATATTCCGTGCGACACTTGGCGTTCCATGGTTTTTGTCCATGGTTTAAACGATGGTTTGATTTGTACCACCTTCGTGAATTCGGGCCTATAGGTTTGGGCCACGGTTCGGCATCATACAACACGGGGCTGATTGTGTCGGTCTGGTGGGCCTTGTTCGCTTAGTTTCGAACTGTGGGCTGTAGGACTCGTGGGCTGTATGACTCATGGGCTGTATGAGTCGTGGGCTGAAAGATTCGTGGATGACATCTCGTGACGTGCATATGGCTAGTGAAAAGCGCCCCCCCCCCCCCCCCCAATGTTAAAGACCTCGTGTAGGGCGGCCATCTGTCTAACACGGCCAGTGGCCACCAACTTTGTAACCCGCGGCAGATTTACCCTGTGTATAGTGGCCACAGACCAATACGGATCCGCAGCCGAGCCAGTTATAGTGTCTTTCTGCTTTGTAGCCGTCATACCGGTCATTATTGTGTGGCAAACAATTCAGTAATCACGATGATGCCTAGATACGCGCGTATATGAGTAAAGCACATGACATGTCGGCGAACCTGTCTACAGCATTCATCTGTCTAAAACGGCCATTATTTAAGTCTCTCTTTGGTGGCGGCTATAATAAGGTCTGAATATGCAATCGTCGAGGCTGTGGTCTTCATGGTCTTGTTGTGCAAATCGATTGGAAAGGTCTATTAATCATTCCGATTAAATTCGTTTTGTTCTTATGGAGGTGTCTCCATGCGTTCAACAGAAAAAAAAAAACAACACACACACACACAAACACACGCAAATAAATATTGTTGTTTTCATCTCATTTTGCGGGGATTTTTTTTTTGTATAGTTTTAATCACTCTTTTTTTCAACAAAGATTACAAGACCTACTATATCCGACGTATGGTTAGTACCCCGGAGACCTACGAAAGTTCAGAGAGAAAGCGAGTTTCCTAAGATTTGCTAAAGAGGGGCTCTCATAATATACAGGCTTCTTGCTCAGGAAAAGAGGGGGCTTCGCTATACCCTTATGTAGTAGACACCTTGGTTACAGGGGAAGGTGAGAGGCGACTCGCAATCAAAACTCGTCGAGGCTCCAGTATGACGATGACCCTCTGTCTTGAACCAGACGGCAGGCGCAGAGAATTTTACATGTGTCATGAATATGCATTTGTACAAAGTGGGTGTGGCCAGTTAGGTCCAGGTTGGGAAAAAGATGGCTCGAGACTGGGACCATGCCGTGTGAGGCGAGGGAAGAATACAGTTTTTGTTACTTTAAGTATGATATCATAGGTGGTGGTAATATGTTTTGGTGTCAAAATGTGTGACATGATGTTGTGCCACCAGGATTTCCATCCCTTCGGTATACATTATTAATGTCTGATTGCAACACGTTTCCTTCTCTCGCGCTTTTTAGGTCAAGTCATGCACCGAAATAAACCCCTCACCCACACATCCATCATAACAGTACATATAATTGGTAGCCATCTTCCTGTTGTTGTTGTTGTTGTTGTTGTTGTTGTTGTTGTTGTTGTTGTTATTGTTGGGTGTGTATTGTTGTTGTTCTGCTTCTGTGTTTGTTTTGGTGTTTGTTTGTTTTTTAATGAGAGTGAGAGAGAACCGCGTAATAATAATAATGACAAGGTCTTATTTACCCAGGGTAGCCTCTTCAGTGTTGCCACTGCTCTACCAGAGGGCCCTGCTATTATTATTACCCCAACGTTGCCAGGTACCCATTTATACACCTGGGTTGAGAGGGACACAGTGGGTAAACACACCTTGTCCAAGGACTTAGGCACTGGACGGGATTCGAACTCGGGTCCTCCGACTGGGAGTCGGGAGTCTTATCCATTATGCCACAGCGCCCCCCTACCATTATGCATCAAAATATTTTTAGCATACATTTGCTGGTATCTAAAAAACGTCATAACCGCATATACATTGCTGTGCAATCTTCTCGTTACACTTATGCTTGAGTGCTATTCAGTAAGAATTGAATTGACAACTTACGTTGGAATGATTCAAGGCATGTATAAAAAAGATTTGTTTATATTGTCTCAATACATACAATGTCTGGTTAAATCATCCACCAAGTGCCTAAAACCGGTAAACAAGTACCAGACGTACCATACACGTATAACATGGCAAAGGCAGAAAATATCCAAGAAAAAAAATACAATAAAGCAAAACCAGTCAGAATAATGCAAGACAAAATCAAAACAGAAACAGAAAGGATTTGATAGGCGTGGGAATTAAGTGGACATTACTGTACTTGACCGTTGACAGACTCATAAGTGACAATCATCAAATCTGATTGTTTGATTGCTTGATTGATTGATATCATTGATTGATTGATTGATTGATTGATTGATTGATTGATTGATTGATTGATTAATCAATTGAGTGAGTGAGTGATTGGGTTATTGATTGATTGATTGATTGATTGATTGATTGATTGATTGATTGATTGATTGATTGATTGGGGTTGACTGATTTTTTTGGTTTAAAAGAATATTCTATTCTTCATCAATGGGAAACAAAATGTACAAACAAATTTATACAAAAAATCTTTACATCAATTTTGTTATCATTTTCATCAATAAAAAAAAATATATAAACTGATTTATACAAATTCTTAACATCAATTTCGTAATCTTTACACTCTGATATATTTTTTCACCAAACATCAAACACAATCCATATACATACCTCCTTATTACTATTTTTTCTTAGGTGGTGGTATCTGCAATATTCCATGGAGCTGACGTACTCCGTTAGCCCCACGAATAACTAATGACTTGTCGAAGTTATACATTGTATGCGAGGGCCGAAGATATCAGCGTCTAATTGAAAACATGTTAATCTATTTCATTTCATAAATTTCCATTTTTTTTTCAAACATGATTATCTGAAGAAACTTTTTTTTTCTGTTTTGGTTTGCTTGTATTTCACTCTGCGTAAAACAGATTCAACCTGAATATTCAAATTGAATAAACAGGCAGTACCCGCTGCATGATATAAGGATTAAAACCAGCACTGACTGTCAGCCCGAAGCTCTGTGTAATCATGGTGTATAATAGTGGATAAGTTCGCTTTTTCGGTGATGGGAGGTCATTGATTCGAATCCTTCCAGAGTATGTGTCCCCCATATCATTGCTAATACTAAGCACTGATTGATATGACCTTCATTTACGTTGATGGAGACAATATATAAATCAATTGCAATGATTAAAAAAAGAATGAATATCTACATAATCATAAAGCTGTTTCGAAAACATTTGATATGCATAGATTGAGTGAATGTAGAGAGATAAATGAAATGGTTGGTGAAAATAATTCGTATTAAGACACTCTTATATTCAATCCCCAGACCTGGTCCTGAGATACGTTAAGCAAAAGGCGTTTTCCATAACTTTTGGAGATATTAAAGGTCACGTGCTCTGACTATGTTCATGATATCGTGCTATATTGTGACGTCATGCTTATAGTTTTAGTATCTGCTTCGAGTCCATTGACAGTGCATGTATAGGATACAGTGGTAATGCCATTTGACAAGGCACTGTTTCCTCACTGGCTTGTCTTTCAGAAGGAAGTTCGAACAGACTGTCTCGTCAACTCGTAGTAGCTTTAAAAGCATTTCAGTGATTCTTTAGTTAAATAAGTTTAACACACACGCAATCACAAAATATCGCACAAGATTGTGAGCCGATGTTAAAATTTCCCGCCTCAGTGTTTACAATGACTTAAGCTAAAAGTAAATCGAACTCTCCCACTAACTCTGTATTTCCTGGTATGACTTGACAGTTTACGGTATAATGACTTTCCTGTGATTGTTGGCATTTTTTTATTTACTTCTCTTGGTCTTTGTAGATGATGGTTCACATATGTTGGATCTTTCTCAGAAGTAGTAATGAGCTATTCCTGTCAGGAAGTTGTACATATGACGCAAAAAACAAAACTAAAACAAAACAAAACAAAACAAAACTCATGTTTATTCCTGGATACCACAGACTTTAAAATAAAAATATACACAGATTCTCCACTATGTGTTTATTGCATCATAAAGCAATGTAGGCCTGTTACCCTTAGCAAACATAAACAAACAAAATGATTAAATTTCTGTCATTATTTTTATCTACATGATATAGTAAATTATTAAACCATGTGTTTGTTCTATATAAAAAAGAGCAAACTGATATGAACATAATAGAATTCCATCAAAAGGAAAAAATGCACATGAATACGATCTGTAAATGGAGAACTAAGCCATATGCAGCTGCACATAACAAAGTGAGAAATTTTTATTCATTACCTTGCTCGAAAGTTTGTTGAAAACTAATCGTAAACCTGGTATACGAGTTCATGGCAAAATCTTTTATAAAATTCCACACATTTTTGATATTGACTTTATATAATTGTTATAACAGCCATTACATCGTGACTCGCGTGACATTCTGACTAAAACCTGATAATCCTTTGTGTGCCTTTTCTGTAGTGATTCTTTGGCATTCATTTTCAGGACTTATTTGGCATGTAAAGGTTATTGATATTAAATGGTCGGGTAGAAACATTTTGGCTCTAACACTTACACTTTTCTGAGAAATTGTCATTTGTTTTGCGTGACTCACATAATTATATAAAGAGGCTAGAAATTAAAGTTTTTGACATTTTACTTCATTCTGATTGCTTTTCGAATAAATTTGCACGTCAGAGGCATGCTAGGTGCAATACAATATTGATATTATACTCTATATTCTACATAGTATGAGCAAGGGGGTATCACACACAGCCTTGATATAAGTCACACGATCACACAAGCAGTATAGCAGCTCAGCTAATCGGTAGTATTCTAAATCACATTATTTGACTCGCGTGACACAGTATCTCAAATACATTTTGTAATAGGCCCTATATTGCGTTAGGCTACAACATGTCTGTAGACTGCAGAGGCAGTAATCATGGCAATGTATTTAAACTGTGTTTCGTTGAGCGAAATCAGAAGTGTGTCGTAATTTTCTTGTTTGCATTGATTAGTCTGACCTCGCCTTTTGCTATGTTTTCACTCATTCAAAGATACCTTCGCCTTTAAGGCGCGATCAGGCTGGCAGCAGATCGAGAAGTTTAAGATGGCGATCTTTAAGATCTCGTAAGATTTTTCCAGTGTTACCGCAATTTTTCCTCAAAACTTCCAGCGAAACTTCTCGTGAAACTTCACACTCCACCTAGGGATACTTCCCCCATCAAACTTCTCAATATTTTGCCGGTGTGACCGAACGATAAAAATGATCGTGAAGACTTTGCGATCTTTTTTCGAAGAGTTCGAAGATTTCGCGATCTTAAACTTCTCGATCTTTTGCCAGTCAGACCGCACCTTAGAGGTTTAGAGGCAAAAAAGGAGAAAACAACAACAACAACAACAACAACCATGATCCTCATCGGGAACAATTCAGCGTTGTTGTCTCTGGGAAAGCTGATGGGTGGGTTTTTTTTTCAGCTTTTCTATGAATCCGCCAGAAACGACGGATGTCTGTCAGTGGAGATGAGAAAGAAAGTTGGAAGTTCCTGTCAAAGAAGCAGGTTCACCAAGAGTATAAAAGAAAGTGAAATAGTTAAGGCTTTTAATTTGTTTGTTTTAGGTTGATGTATACAATGTAGCACGTAGAATTGCACAAGCATAAATAATCGGTCATTCGATAATCGTATGCAAGTGCGTGTGCGTGATAGAATGTTGAGCGAGCAAAACATGCAATCTGAAAATCTCCTTCATCAGGGAAAGTGATCAATTTTACAGCGAAGAAACCAGAATTTCAATTTCAATTCCATTTCGATTTCAATTTCAAATTGAAACTGAATTGAATACCAATTGTTGGTATATGCATTTAGGCTTACTTACACATGATTAGTATGTCATACATGTGAATATGAAAATCTAAATTTGGTTGATGCAAATTGAGCACGTTTGCAACTGACATGAAAGAATGTCAGGCTACATGCCACAGAGGTTAGAGCATGTATGTTTTCTAGACATGGAAAAGGAAAGAATTAATATTTCCTTCGAGGTTTTGAGACAATCTTATAGTAATAGAGCCTTATACAATGGTTCATCAATAAGGAGTTGGCTCAAGTGGAGAAGTAGATTGGAAACACTGTTGTAGTTAAAATACAGCTGTACTGTATATACTGTAGTCTGTATGTAGTTTTGAGTTTTAGACTAATTCATACAGTGGTGAAAGTCAGAAACAGGTATTTATCCTTCAGGCAAGGCTGAAGATGTTTATGACAAAGGAACTGTAACATAAACTACAAATCAGTTTGGCGCCGATATGCGCTTCAAAAAGTGGTAAAATTAGATTATGCAAAGGTTGCAGCTACAATGTCATATGAGTCATAATACTTTCAGTCACACATTATGTAAACAAGAACAATTGGACCAGTTTCATGATTTGAGTAAAGACACAGTTTGTTATATGTGCGAAGTGCCGGTAATGAAAGAATATTCAAGATCAAAAGAGTTGTTTGGTTAATTATGTTCATCGCATGCAAGGCTCGTAATAATGCCAACAGTGCGAGTATAGAGTATAGTATCGATGTGCCAATCTAAGGTAAACTATACGGGTATGCACACAAAAGGTGAACCGGTATTGGTTATGAATTCATATACATCGTATAAAGCATAATGAGTCAGTGTATTCGCAAGGTGCAATAGCAAATAGAGCTTATACATGCATTTAAGAGCTAGGTGGCATGTGTAGTTTACAAGGCAAACTAAGCATTTTTTATATTTCAGCAAATATTTAGTATATCTTAAAGCAGGAATCATATTTATGGTGATTTGCAGGTTGTGATAGCAGCATACGACATCACTTGTGGTAGCACGCATTAGGCCTAAGCATGTGTGATAAGAAAACGGGCGTTAAAATGCTACCGTATGAGTATGAATGGATATAAAGAAATATCTGAAAATAACAAAATAGGAGTTATATACCGATATACAAACAAGTGTAAAAGGAATACACATGGAGATAAGAATTGTGTAACAATGGAAGCGATATTTATTTACTGAATGTGCATGTTGCTATTCTTCATCTACACAGATTGAATTAATCGTGACGAGAGTGGTTGACCATTTGGTGAACCTTCCAAAGAAGCAATAACTCCTCCATTTACCGGTGTACAACATTTGCTGCATAATGATTAAGTTTAAATATTACAATTTAAACAAAAAGATGCGTTGTTCCATTGTCTTGCGTGAAAACATTTTTCGAGTGAAATATTGAAAAATGTCCTGCACAATACACAAAATGCTTACTGTTACTGGAATGAATGTCATACCGTTTTAGTAAAAACGGATTAGAATGCGGCATGCAGATGGTTTAACAATATCTTTTTTAATGAACAATTATATTGACCCTTAGACTACATCTTCTAACCTAAAACATTGTACATATAGCCATGGGGCTGTAACAGGCTGTAGAAAAAAAAAACAGCCTAGATTCAAATGATGATCGAAATTTGATCCATTTCAATATCACTCTTCATGAGAATAACACCCAAATAGTGATTATCCTAACTTAATTTTTTGGGTTTTATAATGACCCTTTATACATGGAATTTGCTGTTTGGTAATTGCAAAAAAAAAAACCCAAACGGAGAGAGTTGTAGAAATTGCATCATAACTCGGACATACAATTTGAAAGTTTGAATGTTTTACATGGGTTTTCACCTAGTACTGATTTGGTCCCAACCCATGACGCATGCATATTGACCGAAATGATGGTTTTAACTCCCATAACATTCCTATTAGGTTTGGGAGAAAAGAAAAATAATGTCATAAACGTGTTCTGTTTCGGGACAATCTCTAAGTGATAGCAAATTCAAAACAATCCATTTTCCTTTGTATACAGTCATCAGCGCTTTGTTTTTCCAGCACACACAAACACACACATACGTACTTTGCAATGGATATAACACACTTGTGGGATTCTATATCATTCATCTGACACGACAAGGAAGTATACAAAGAAAGTTGAAAGTTTCGGGAAACAGTTATGTTGATATGGTAACCACTTGAATGCATTTTGAGGTGAACACGATTGCTATGGCCTCTCACGCACTCCATTATATCATACACCTATACAAATAATCTTTCCCGAATGATATAGAATCAGACAATGTAATTTGTATCAGTTGCGATGTATATGCATGTGTGTGTGGGTGTGTGGGTGTGTGGGTGTGTGTTTGCTTGTGTCCCATAAATTTCAACAGAAATAGAGAAGGGTAGAGAAGATTCGACAGTCAAATCTTCTCAGGTTTGTCTTGTTTGCTCTTAGTTGTTCTGTATTGCTTTTATGGTTTTGATTTGTTTTTGATTTCTTTTGATTTTTTTTTAGATTTTTTTTTAAAGAAGCCCAACTTCATGCTACACTGTGTTGAATTGCAACTGAAACCATTTCGGAGATCGTGGTGGAGGTGGGGAGAGGAATGGGCTGGCCCCGTTGTTCGTTCGTTTGTTTGTTTGTTTGTTTGTTTGTTTTTAAGCATATTTGTCAAGACGGTGATACAATTCATAATGAGTCATCATATTGTCATGTTACATTGGGAAAGGCAGTTATGTTCAAATGTCAGACGTGAAGCGAAATAACAGAAGATAAAGAAATGGTGTCGACATTACGCCCTTAATTGCACTATGCTCACGTTTACAACGCGTGAACATTGAACCTATAAGTGTGGTTTTACCACGCAGGTTTAAGAGATGGAGTAACAACAACAGCCTTATTCACTCTGTTAGTCTGTTCCCATGTTTACTGCGGGAGTCGGCACTCGGAATTATTTGAAGTATGTGCTTAACTGGAGCTGCCCAACACATAGGGATGTGTCATTGCGCATAAATAGTCACTCCCTATATAGAACGATATATCTTTATGATGGTAATTACTTTTGTCACATTAGTCGCACATACAGGTACAGATACGTAGGTGTGCAAATAAGATTAAGCAATAAAAAGACTGCCAAATAAAAATAAAAATTACTCATCTGTACATGATTGTACATTAATCTAACATCTACATTAATAATAGAAGTATACCTGAAGATTATAACCATACCAGTTTCATTTGTCGAAAATGATTGGAAAAATGACAAAATCGGCTTTCCAGTGAGGGTATGTACAGTCTCCATTATTTTAATGACACACTTCTTAGATTTACCTCTTTGCACATAATCCTGGACGGGAAATTCATGTACCTTTTCATTAAGTGAAATTTTATTTCATTTTACAAAAAATAAAAGAAATAAAAGAATAAGTAAAATAAAGCCGACAATACGCTAGCGTTCAAATTGAATTTTCAGATTGCTGAGAAAAACGGCGACGTCGAACAATTTATCATAAATGGCACAAACGCATCTGTGGAATTTTCATGTGCATCAATATAGGAAGCTTACAACTGTTAAAATAATTTATACAGTCTGTTGAAACTCTATCTCTTTTAAAAACTCAATTGTCTTTACCATTTTGTTTTAGTAGCTCCATAAGTTTTATCATCTCACCCATGCAGTCGTCATGGGTGAACCACTTTTCTATATAGGCAAGCATAAACAACATTAGGGTCCACGAACAGTGTTTTGACGCTTGGCATGCGGCATGCTCGGGTATATAGTTTATTGTCATGCAAATGTATATTCTCCAGACCGTTCAAGCGCATACCAGCTCGTATATCATACTACACACATAATATATTATAATGCAAACTCGTTGATTATAATGCTCTCTATTATAATGTACATACCCTGTCTCTTCTTCCTTCCCAACACAAACACACACGCATACGCATTCCTCTCACCATATTTTTATAATAATTTTTTATAATATTTTTTTTTTTGTAAATAATAGTTAAAGCGCATTATTATAACGCATAGTGCATTATAACCCCCTATGCGTTCCGTTGACGGGGTATAATCAGGGAGGTGGGACCTCCCTGGTATAATAATGGTACCGCTATAACCGCAGACCAACAAACAATCGTCCATACAAAACCACAATAAAAAATGATAATAGTCAAACACGTACTCACTCGTCAGGAAACGTAAATACTTATTATGAAAAGTTGGTTTTGTTGTGGGTCGTTGGATCATAATAATCACGTAAATGAAAATAGCCACACAGACAAAAGCTAGACTATACTCTCCCTTTCCCCAATCCCACCGAGTTTTTTGAGGGACTTGAAACCACGGGGGGAGGGGGGGGGGGGCTTTTTCGCCCCCCCCCCCCCTTCCGATCTCGGTCGTGGATCGCGCGATCCTCCCGAAAATTTACTCTAAAGTAGAGGCCAATGTAATCTACAAGACTGTATATAGTTAGATTTTTCACATTTTAATTTATTTATTTTATATCAATTAATTTATAAATGCTAATGTATGCAAAAATCATATTTTTTTTTTTTTGCTTATAGATAAAAAAGATGAAGCTCAGAGACCTCTGATTTTTAATGAACATATTCTTTTCAATATCCTCAATAATAACATTGAAGCAAAAATTCGGCTTCATGATTATTTCTTATGTATTTTATTGTTAATTGAATTTCTTTATTATTTCTATGTTTTTTCACTTTTTGTTTTCGTTTTTTTCGTCAAAATTTGTTGCAGAAACTTTTTAAAGCATAATCAGGCTAAAATAAATCATTATCAGCCATTGAAAGTAAAAATATTTATTTTCATATGAATTGATTGCAAAAACACAATTTACACTGGATTTGTACACAAAATCATGTTTTTGAGCAATTTTGGGGTTTGGGTTGGGTTGGGTTTTTTTGGTTTTCAAAGGGGCATGGCTTGCCCGGGAGCCCGGGAGCAATAAATTTGGTCTCAAAAGTTGCGCGATACTTGAAAGAAAAAAGTCATAAAATGTCGCGGCAAGAGCATTACGCGTTGCGGAATAATCACGCGAAACGTCGGGGGGGGGGGGGGGCAAAATGCCCCCCTCCCATTGGGAATAGGGTTAATTCACCATGTAAGACGGTAGACATGGCAGAAAGACTTAAGTTAGCGATTACTCAGTTCGAGAATGGCGCACTTCCCTAGGCTTAGCATGCACGAAAATTCTGAAAAGCTGTCAGTACTCAAGGGGATGGTGTAATTTTGGTTGAGATGGAGCTTCAGGTTTCCAACTTGATTGTGAGATAACGGAGAAACATTTCGTGTATAAGAGCATACAATAGAGGAATTCAAAGTTTATTCGGTATGGTTTTGGTTGAGATAGAGCTTCAGGTTTCCAGCTCTTTTTGTGAGATATTGGAGAAACCTCTCATGTTTATGAAAGAACATACAATTCTAAGAGGAATTCAAAATTCATTTGACGCAAAATGGCTCTGAAATGACGAGATATCCAAAATAAAGCAATCACGATGAAAGGTGGGCCCCACGTTTTATTACGATCGCTTTTTTACTTTTTTTTAAATATCTTACCTGCCATTTCAAAACCAATATTCATCAAAATAAACTTTTAATTCCTCTTAGCATTGTATGCTCTTTAATATTTTATAAGTTGATTCATAATTTACAAAAGTTAAAAGCTGAATTCCCACCTCTAGCACACCTATACCATCCCTTAAAAAGTCGTCTTTTTAATTTTCTTTATAGAGCACGATGACGGTGAAATCGCGTTATTGTTCAGTAACTGGTTAGTCTCATGCAGTCTGTATGTCTGAATGTTATGAGAACAAAAAGAAAGAAAGCGAGAAGGAGAAAATGAGGTATTTAAAAAATAATATTGCAACTTACGCTCACAGTTACAACGAATTATATAATCAGGTTGTCAGAGCCTTGGGGTATAAACTTCCCGGCATTCGTCGCTGCAGCTCACGAAACTAATGTTCTGCAGATATCGGTATCCAAATGTGACGACTGCTCAATCATTCGACCGCATATCAGCATATGCTCACACAATAGAGGCTCACACAATAGAGGCCCACACTGAACTTCCTGTCCTACACCACAGATCAGCTGCTTCTAGATAAGTATAGCAATCACCAACTTCGACGCGATTTCTCTCTGACTTGTCGCTGGAACCTACATGCGGTAAATTTCCCGAGAGACACGGTAGAATATTAGCAGGGTAGGAATCCGACGATCGCCGATATCGTTGCCGGGATTTTTTTTTAAAGAACAGGACGAACCTCAGCACTAAGCACCTACCACTTCACATCGTGTACAACTTGCTATACCAAGCGCGGAAGAGATGTACGATCGCCTGAATGAGCGTAATAGGTTTGCCACTAAACAACATGCATAGACTTTGTTCGCCTTGAAAAGCTCAAAAAGAAAAAAAAAATCAGCAATAGGAGAAACGGAATGACCGAATTCTGATCCCCTTTGCTATATCCTCGGTGTCGGCGAAGCGTCAAATCTAACAAATACAATGCGTCTGGAGTGGTGGGTGAGCATTAACTCTACTCAATCCTACTGTGAAGCGACAATAATAAAGCGGATCACCCACGCAATTCGACGGACTAACTTTACCACATTTTTTTTTTCCTGTCGTCCGGTTTCAATGCTGTTTAGAGAGTGAAGGCATGTCCTACGTCATAACTGGGAACTGTCGTCATGATACAACGACTTGAAATTCAAGCGGTTCTCTTATTTTTAGGGGTCATATTAGATGGATCTGACATGAACACATCCGTTTCCACTTCGTATTGTTTGTTGTTTGTTTGTTTTATGTTCCGTTGTCCTGCTGTTGGAGAGAAAACAACAATCTTGAACACAGCAACGTTGTCCAGTATCTGTCTGAGTGCATTTCCTCAAATTCTGTCATTTCTGTGTTTTGTGTTATTGTTTTGTTGTTGTCGTCGTTATGTTTTTTGTGGCCGATTGCATATCTTCCTTTCCGTTCAATTTTCCTGGCACACCTGGCCCTATAGTGTCTGTGCCACAAATGTGATATGTTACATAGTTTATACGTTTGCATCCTAAAATCCTAGTAAGTATTGTTTATAGTATCAGCATCATAAATATCAATGAGTAAAATGTACAATAGTATATAGAAGAATTAAAAATGAGTATGTTTTATTGGTATAACAAATTGGTGTTGTTGAGGTTTTGTTCCAGTGTTCCACGTCTTACAAGCTTGGCTTTTTTAGTGGAACACTGTTTTCCATCATTGTGATTATTTGCTATTTTTGTTGCCATGGCAAAGTGCATTGTTTCTTTTGTACGACATTATTCGTGTATAATATACTTTATATTGTATTGAAAAAATCCTTTATCAGATGAGTGTAAGAGAAATGAAAAAACAAATTTTATCACTTTGGATGATGTCAACTTTTTCTTTTCTTTTTGATGATGGAAATCAATAACCTATTGAATTGAATTGAATTGAATTGAATTGAACAGTTATTTCATAGTGCTAGGTTCAAACTGCCATGCATCGCATATGATTGCGTATACCTTGGATTTGCAGTAGTGTTTTCTTTATCGTGACTACGAAATAGAGTGAAATCATAATGTTACTGAGTTGAACAATGTTGAATAGCAAGGTTGTCCTGTGTCAAATTTTGTTGTTTGCGGTAGGTTGATATCAAAACAGTGAATAATTGTCTTCGCACCTACGTCTTTCCGATTCCATGCGGGATGTTTCCAATAATATTGTTACTAGGAAGAAAAGTTCATAATACCTTTTATATCCCTCATGTAAAGCTTCTTGCCATAGGATTGTACAGAGCACGAACATGGTGTAGTTTTACTAGCTAGCTACGAGCAGCTGGATGCGGTGCAATTGGTTACTAGCCAGCGTGATATAGTACTTTTGGGAATCCACGATTTGCACCCATCGTGATCGTGTGATCGATATCTACATTTCTCACTTAAGAATGTACGCAGTGCGCGTAGTAGCGATACTTTTGAGCGACAGTCCTGTGGCTTGTAGCTAGCTAGCTAGCGCTAAGAGAGCGCGCGGTGTGATGTGCGACAGCATTACAGAAATCTGTGTGGTGCGATGGCGTGGCCGGTCGGTGTGTAACGTGTGGACGTATGATACGTGATCAATGCATTCAGCTCAATTGACAAAGTGACTGCTTCCAGTAACGGAAGAATGATCGCAGGAGGACACCATATCAGGTACGAATTAGGAATAAACTAAAACCGATTTTGAAGATGATCTGGGTAACGAAGCCGCTTTAGGCCTACTTCTAACGTAGTCCTGGACCTCGATCTTTCGGAGTTTTGCACGCTGTAGTGTAGCTCGTGTGTAGGAATCAACAACAGCGCAGCGGTGTCGTTCGCTACGCGCTGCACGCACTGCTGCTGCACCGCTACAGCCTAACGTTAGATTTATCGTTCACGAAACCTGCACACTTTTCCAAAAGGGAACCGTCATTACTCTAGTAAAATGCTCGAGAGGGATATAAAACAAATATCGACTGCTTTCTTTCGGGCCATGGTAAAACTATTTGACCTCGGTGATGTCTCAACAGTGCCATGTCCCTCGACTTCGTCTCGGGACATAGCACTGTTGAGACATCACCTCGGTGCAAATAGTTTTACCATCTCCCTCTGCAGCAGTCGATATTTGTATACCAGCCACCGTTTGATCGGGACTCGCATAATGCTGACATACCTCCGTATATGCGCACATAGGACGTCTGCCAAGGCACAATTTTCACCGCGTAAAAGAGGTAAGTACAGTGCACATACAAAAATAGACGATCTTTATTCAGTTTACCATGCTGAAAAAAAAAAATCAATAAATTCAATCATTCACTTAATCACTGAACACACACACACACACACACACAAAAAAAATGATTGGTATAAAGAATTAAAGGAAGACAATATCCCAGTCAAACAATCTACACGAGCCAGTTCTGGGTTCCACTTTGCACATAAGCAGAAAAAAAAAAGAAACTTAATGTCATTATACTTTGTACCAACAAGGCATGTTGGCTTTTCATTTCACTGAGTGAAGCATCTATGATGTCATGCTTATTCAAGTAATCCTAATAAATTGTGCTTGGCAACACATCCACCTAACATCAAAGGTGGTATTTGGCTATATCAATAGCCAAAAAGATTGTTAATACATTGAACGCAAATTAGTATAATAGAATGGAAGCGTAACCAAAGTGCTAGAATAATGACTGACTCTTCTAAGTCACCTGGTGCAAGCTTCACTGTTTGGACATAAATGATAAATTCCAGAAATTGTAAAACCGAGCAAGCTTACGGGCTATGTCTCTTTGAAAGCCAATGAAGTGACTAACCAAATGAGAAAAACAAAACAGAAAGAAAGATCATCAGTCTTGTACCCATAGGCACACGCGCGAACTCCAAACTGGATGATCTCAATATTCATAAATTTGATTGTCGCCCTCTATAGAGCATTTTCAGTTTGAAGTCGTGGCTCTTTTATTCTGAATGAGTTTTGATGAAATTTTAGCTCGACATGAATGTATTAGGTTTTCCTGACATATTAATTCATTCGCCCTGACCCTGCGACGCGTTGAGTTCTTTCTCCTGCCACCAGATGCATCGATGAACAAGAGTTGCAACTGAAACTTTGATATAATTGTAAAAAAAAAAGGCTCACTTTGTGTCCAAAGACGCCCTGGGTACAAAACATACATTAGCTATCCCAAACTGGTCAGGATGATCTCAATATTCATAAATGTGATTGTCGCCCTCTATAGAGCATTTTCAGTTTGAAGTCGTGGCTCTTTTATTCTGAATGAGTTTTGATGAAATTTTAGCTCGACATGAATGTATTAGGTTTTCCTGACATATTAATTCATTCGCCCTGACCCTGCGACGCGTTGAGTTCTTTCTCCTGCCACCAGATGCATCGATGAACAAGAGTTGCAACTCAAACTTTGATATAATTGTGAAAAAAAAGGCTCACTTTGTGTCCAAAGACGCCCTGGGTACAAAACATACATTAGCTATCCCAAACTGGTCAGGATGATCTCAATATTCATAAATGTGATTGTCGCCCTCTATAGAGCATTTTCAGTTTGAAGTCGTTGCTCTTTTATTCTGAATGAGTTTTGATGAAATTTTAGCTCGACATGAATGTATTAGGTTTTCCTGACATATTAATTCATTCGCCCTGACCCTGCGACGCGTTGAGTTCTTTCTCCTGCCACCAAATGCATCGATGAACAAGAGTTGCAACTCAAACTTCGATATAATTGTGAAAAAAAAAGGCTCACTTTGTGTCCAAAGACGCCTTGGGTACAAAACATACATTAGCTATCTAAAAATGGCTGTCACCACAGCAACCAGGCATAAAAACATGCCTGCTTGTAATAAAGAAACACTCCCGACTGTAAGTCATTATTTTTGCAGCTCATGTGTTCAAGAAAAAAGGAGTAAGAGGTTTTATTTTACACAAAGGTAAACAAAAAACAAGCAGGCAAACAACAAATTATATAACCTAGCTCATACAAGCAGATCAAAACAAAATATGACATTCATAACCAAATCAAAATTTGTCGAATTGAACATTGAACATTATCACGCTGACACTCATATTTTATTCTCATTCATGAAAAAAAAAACATAACCTTACCGCCGCCATACTTCAAGATCCCTATCTATTCCTATTTTAGTGCCACTTACGTACTTGCGGGTTAAAAAAAGTGTGGGGGCCCAAAGTGATGACACCTTATGTATTCCTTTGTATGGTGCACAAAAAGTGTGGGGGCCGAGCCCCCACGGCCCCCACGGCCCCCACGGCTACGCCGGCCATGTTACTTACATTTTGGGCTGGAGGAGATAAGTTAAAGACCGACGTACATTCTTCTTTGAACAGTTGATGGATGGAAACAGAATGTGCTGATTGAATTCAACGAATATTTCGCTCATAAATAGATTATTGAAACTGTAATAGTCAAGGCGCTAATTCCTGTAAGAGGCTTAATTAAGGAGTTCGTTCAACCCACCCCGCAGAAAAGGTTTGACCAGACAAGGTGGTAGATGGGACCTCTATGAACATCCCCAGGTAGTATGTGGTTCCAAATTGTGGTGTCAGTAGAATTTTCATCATGATTTGTTGGAACAATCGTAAAAGAGTCTGCGTACGCCAAGACTATTACACGCACCACTAGCGCTGCTGCAGGCGCCAGTGCCAGTGCTGCGTGTAGTAGTCTTAGCGCGCATATACTTTTTCTTCGATAAGCAAGGGTTTTGCCTGCAAACTAACTTTTCACGCCAAGCTGGGTTCGGTGTAGTGTAGTTTCTAATCATTTTTATTTCGTATTTATTTCAAGATTTCAAGCAAGCCGAGTGAGAGCGCATACCCGGTGATTGTGACGACCGAATCGCAATCACTGGGTGTGTGCTCTCACTCCACTTAGCGCAATATATACAGCGGGCTTCTGCATAATACACAAGCTGCAACTCAGGGAAATAAAGACGGAAAAAACAGCTAGAAATTAAGACTAGGGTCGGTAAACGCTTGTCGCTATTTGGGGCACTGAAAACGACAAACTCACACAGTTTTTGCATTTATTTCATGAAGAATTCATCAAAACTGCATAGAACTATATATGTACATGTTGCTAGAGATGTCATCCATACAGTGGGATTCATTGTAAGTTATAATATTGTGCATGGTTACCATGGTAACTGGATGCCTAAAGGTGACTGGTAACCCCCAAAATGCCTCCTGCTGCTGCAAACATTGTTTTTTTTAATCTTATAGATGCAATAAAAAAGCACACAATTTTTTATTGATTTTCATTAAAAAAGTTTTCCCTGTTGCCATGGCAACCAGTATTATCCAATCAGAATTTAGTTGTCAATAACTCAAAAACTAAAGCCCATGATTTCAAAAAGCTCAATAAGCATGTTCTTCCTTCTGCATAAAGTGTACGACATCAGGTATATGTGAAGAATATTTTGAAGCATTCTCAAGTTACAGCAAAATTTGTAAGCAAAGGCATAATAAACGACCATTGAAAGAAAGATATCATTTTCGAATAGTAAAATGCATGAAAAAGTTGCATCCGTCGTACTTTCAACACAAATTTGACTTCAAAGCATAGGCAAATGTATATAGTTTTTAATAATATATGGACACAAATTTCCCTTAAAAAATAAGATGAATACAGAAAGCAAAGCCAATATTCTATAGTAGCTCTGTCGAGTATTTACAGAGCGATGGTTATTCAAAACAATCCTGGAAAAGAGCAGAGGAAAGCAATTGATTGTTTATGTTCTTAAAGGAAGTTTATTCAAGAATACCGATAAATTCCTTTCTAAAGAAGGAATATACACGTGCGCTGGATTATCCATCAAAGAATTAAGCGTACTTTTGTGTTCGTTAGCTACTGTAAAAAAAAATATATATATATATATATATATATATATATATTTATATATATATATACATATATATAGAATTATTGTGTCTGCACGAGACATATTGTGACTATCTATGGTGTAGCAGTAAACAGCATGTTTCATTCATTCCATAATCAGCCATCTCACCGCCACCCTTCCACCACACTTGTCCACTGTTAAGTTCTTATCGTTCTCTGGTTTCTTTCTCTCTTCATGATCTTTGATACGCCGACAGCTACTTTCTGTTCCTACTTCCTTTCCGCTCTCCCCGTCATTCATCATCACCTCATCACACCATATCAGCAATATATTGTAAACAACACCGGAAAGTCACCGGGTCATGTTTTGTAGATATAGTGTACAGTGATACATCAAATGTACATGTGTTGGATTGATATACTGGAGAACAATGAATAAAGCACACTTGCGTTTTGACTCCAGAGCAAAGCAGTCATGCCTCCTTCATTTTCTCACTGAGTCTTAGAGTCCGACTTCATCCTCACACACATAAAAACATAAAAATGGCGACGAGGATGCTTACTCCGCCTGCTCCCTTCGATATTTCGGCCAGAGCATCGCATGCTTGGTCGAAGTGGAAGATGGCATTCGAGTACTACATTGCCGCTACGGGAGTCACAGAAGATGCAGCAAAACGGGCAATTCTTCTTCACTGCGTCGGACCAGATGTGCAGCAGCTTTTTGCCACGCTGAATGGGGGAACATCTTACAACTCTGCTATGTCAGCCTTGACTGGCTATTTTGTGCCAAAGAAAAACGTTGCATTCGAGAGACACTCATTCCGCCAATGTGAGCAACGTGACAGCGAGTCTGTTGATGAGTACTACATGAGGCTTAAGACGCTCTCCTCCACGTGCGAATTCGGTGCCAACGAGGACGACCACATTCGAGATCAGTTCATTGACAAATGCAACTCCAAGTCGCTACGCCGTCGACTGCTGAGAGAGCCGGACCTTAAGCTGACTGGTCTTCTCTCTATCGCTCGTGCTGCGGAAGCAGCCGATCGCCAAGCCTCGGCGATGGAGATGAAGAACTCGACCCCCTCCACTGAACACGTAGACGAAGTGACTACTAGACAGAGCTATCGAGCGCCTAATGACAGGCGTGGTCGGCGGTTCTCAAATCGCGGTCGACACCGCAAAGGAGGATGAAGAGGATTATACGCGCCACAATACTCGCGCCAATCCAACTTTGGACCGTGTTCTAACTGTGGGATCAACGGACATCAACCTCCAGATCAACAGTGCCCAGCTAGAGGACAGGAGTGCAGAAAGTGTCATAAAATCGGACACTATTCTCGAGTTTGTCGCAGCAGCAGCTCGAAAGGCGTGAATTCAGTGGCTGAAGAACTCAGTAATTTCCAGCCATTCGACGACGAGATCGCCAACCACCACGACAACGGTAGTGAGACTGGTGAAACGCCTGCCACGGACACCCACCGTCTCTTCACCATTGGGCAGTCGCGAAACAAGACCCGCGTCAAAATAGCGGACATCGAAATCGACATGCTGGTCGACACCGGAGCGTCGGTAAATATAATAGACGCCCGCACATATGAGTGGATGAGAGGCCGCGCATCACCGACTGATCTGCGGTTGACCCCCACTCATATTCGCCTGTTTCCGTACGGTGCTACAACCCCATTGCCAGTGATTGGGGAATTCAGCGCTAGGACTTCGTGCTCGACTCAACTTTCCACGACAGCACGATTCGTTGTCGTGCACGGAAGCAGTGGATGTCTTCTTGGGCGAGACACAGCCGCAGCGCTACAGCTAATTCGAGTCGCAGACGAGAGTGTACAAGAGACAAATCACAACGCCAGCGCCGTTCACATTGACGCTCATCTTGCCAGCCACCACGTCGATGACCTCCAGCGTCAATATCCAGAAGTTTTTGCCGGTTTCGGCAAGCTCACCGAATACAAGGTGCGTGTACATGTTGATCCGGACATAGCCCCTATTGCTCAGCCAGCCCGTCGGATACCGTTTCACCTCCGTGAAAAGGTGGACCAAAAACTTCAAGAGCTAATCGACATGGACATCATCGAGCCTGTGTCAGGCCCGACATCGTGGGCGAGCCCGCTTGTGGTAGTTCCAAAACCAAATGGGGACATACGAGTCTGTGTAGATATGCGAAAAGCCAATCTAGCGGTGAAAAGAGAGCGCCACCCGATCCCCACCCTAGACGAGACCCTTACCGCACTCAACGGTGCCGCGGTATTCTCTAAGCTGGATCTAAAGTGGGGATACCACCAAATTGAACTCGAAGAGACCTCACGAGATATAACGACATTCGTGACGCATCGTGGTGTGATGCGTTATAAGAGACTGATTTTCGAATTGTCATCAGCAAGCGAGGCATATCAGTATGCCATACAGACCGCATTGCAAGGACTGGAAGGCGTAAAGAACATCTCGGACGACATCGTGGTGTTCGGGAGGGACATCGCCGAGCACGATGCCCGCCTCCACGCCGTGCTGAGACGACTCAGCGACCGTCACCTCACCGTGAATCCGGAGAAGTGCATCTTCCGGGTGCCGAAAATCAAATTCTTCGGCTTCGTGATTTCGAGAGACGGCATCGCAGCCGATGACGCTCGAATAGCGGCCATCAAAGAAGCTCGACAACCGACAAACTCCTCAGAAGTTCGCTCGTTCTTGGGATTAGTGAATTATTGTGCGCGACTGATCCCAAATCTTGCCACCATTGCCGAGCCCCTTCGCCGACTCACTCGCGCGGACCAGGCATGGATTTGGGGTCGTGAGCAGCAGCAATCATTCGACCGACTTCGACATGCCCTGACGAGCGAGGACGTCATGGCACATTTCGTCACGAGAGCACCGACCGAGCTACGAGTCGATGCCAGCCCCGTCGGTCTCGGTGCTGTTCTTACGCAGACGATCAACGGGAAAACACGCCCAGTCGCGTATGCTAGTCGCACGCTCTCTGATGTGGAACGTCGGTATTCGCAAATCGAACGAGAAGCGTTAGCTGTCGTGTGGGGTTGTGAGAGATTTCATCTCTACTTGTACGGAACTGAGTTTGTTCTCCACACCGACCACAAGCCGCTCCTATACATCTACGGACCGCATGGTCGACCACACGCACGCATTGAACGATGGGCCCTACGCCTACAGCAATATCGCTTCACGATTAGGCATATGCCAGGGAAGACAAATCCAGCTGATGTTTTGTCACGTCTACCGATTGATCAACCTCATCGCGATCGAAATATCGCAGAAGAGTACATTGACGCAATTCTGACGCACGCAATACCACGAGCACTTTCGCGACAACAAATCACCGCAGCCTCCCTAGCCGACTCCGAAATCCAACAGGTGATCGATGCGGTGAATACAGGCAAGTGGCCCGACAACCCGCGATTATCCGCGTATCAACGAGTTCGCGACGAGCTATCAACGAAGAATGGTCTTCTTCTTCGCGGAACTCGCATCGTCATCCCTACTGTGCTGCGAAAACAAACGCTCGACATCGCACACGAGCCGCATCAGGGCATTGTGAGACTGAAGCAGGCCCTACGCACAAAAGTTTGGTGGCCGAGAATCGATGTCGATGCAGAGACACTAGTTCGAAACTGCTCAGCCTGCCAAGCTGAGATGCCAGCTCCTCCCTCTGTGCCTCTCCAGCCATCGCCCATGCCTCGCGCTCCGTGGAGCAGACTCCACATCGACTTGTGTGGACCTCTACCGACTGGAGAAACGCTTCTAGTCGTCGTAGATGCAGCTACGCGGTGGCCAGAAGTTGAAATCCTCAGATCAACGACATCGCAAGTGATCACGTCGCGGCTAGATAAAATCTTCGCGCAGCATGGATTTCCAGACGAAATCGTGACGGACAACGGACCGCAGTTTATTTCGCAGGAGTTCGCGGAATACATGAAAGCGATCGCTGTCGAACACCGCCGCGTCACAACCTACCATCCACAAGCAAACGCGGAAGTTGAGAGATTCAACGCTACTCTCATGAAAGCGATCAGAACAGCGAGGAATAGCAACCGTGATTGGCATCGAGCTATGCTAGCTTTTCTGCTCATCTATCGCTCAACGCCTCATCCGGCAACACTGGCGACACCGGCAAAGCTCCTATACAATCGAGAGCTTCGCACGAAGTTGCCGTCAACGCCAACGCCAACTCGCAGAGCGTACGCCTGTGCGAGACGACACGATCAGCGATACAAAGCGAACATGAAGGCGTATCACGACAACAAGAAACGCTCGCGACCACGGAATGTCAACCCGGGGAATCATGTTATCATCACGCAGAGAAAGCGAGACAAATTCTCCTCGCGATTCGACCCCAAACCGTGGGTAGTTATCGCGAGAAAAGGTGGAAGCGTAAAACTTCGCAGGGGAAACGAGACAGCGATGAGATACATGTCGCAAATACGCCAAATCCCCGCTCCACAAAAGCCAGATTCGCGAGAACGCGACGTCCACACCGGCTTCGACCTTCACGATGACACGCAGCTAGACCGTCAGACCGCTCCGCAGCAGAACGGAGCAGAGCTTCGACGATCGCACAGACAATCGCGACCACCAGACAGACTTACATACTTCAGGTCAGGTGTAATCATGTGAACACTCATGTAAACCATAGTGAATTCCTGAGTCGTTAAAAAAAAAAAGGTGGACTGATTGAAGTGAAGAACACTCAGCGGAGAACTATCAGTGTCACACGAACTGTAAATAACTGTAAATAACTGTAAATATATGAATGAGAAGTCTGACTGTTCAATCATGATGTGTGATCGAAATGTAACCCTTAACCATGTTTATCAATGTTTATAAGTTGTGTATTCGCAGACTAAGTTAAGACAACTCATTATGAACCCTGATTATATACTTGTAATGAAATTCACATTACATTGCTCGTATGACATTTCATTCGTGTATTGTCGTATTATCAGAAGTATTCACAAATGTATAAAAAAAAATATTTGTATTCATGGTGAATAACAGACATCAGATTTGCCTTACTTCTGTCTTCCTTTTACTCTCTATAACCTATCTCCTGTTTCTATGGTTAAAATACGATGTATATTCATGTTTGCGATACAACTTTGTTGGTAAACCAAAATTCAAGCTTGCAGAGTACACATATCAAGATCATAAAGTACATTTTAATGTATTAATTTCTACCTTCACGAGTTGATATGTTAAATATCGTTACATGCAAGTACATAACACAACAGTGCATGGATTCATATTCCACTGAAGTTTGACATGCAAAACATAATTTGTTCCAGTTTATCATGACCGTATTTTGCTTGAAAATCACTCGGAACTGTATTCCGTATATTCCTATGTCTATTGCTCTTCCTTAACTCTTGGCTATCCTTTCACTCACAGACAACATTAGTGATGTGTTTCTTTTCCAAGAAGGGAAGGGATATTGTGTCTGCACGAGACATATTGTGACTATCTATGGTGTAGCAGTAAACAGCATGTTTCATTCATTCCATAATCAGCCATCTCACCGCCACCCTTCCACCACACTTGTCCACTGTTAAGTTCTTATCGTTCTCTGGTTTCTTTCTCTCTTCATGATCTTTGATACGCCGACAGCTACTTTCTGTTCCTCCTTCCTTTCCGCTCTCCCCGTCATTCATCATCACCTCATCACACCATATCAGCAATATATTGTAAACAACACCGGAAAGTCACCGGGTCATGTTTTGTAGATATAGTGTACAGTGATACATCAAATGTACATGTGTTGGATTGATATACTGGAGAACAATGAATAAAGCACACTTGCGTTTTGACTCCAGAGCAAAGCAGTCATGCCTCCTTCATTTTCTCACTGAGTCTTAGAGTCCGACTTCATCCTCACACACATAAAAACATAAAAAGAATAAAATGAAATATCATGATATGTAAATTGTATTCAAAACGTGCAGTAATGAATTAATGCTGAGGAGAGAATGAGGGAAAAATCTTGGGCGCGGTCTTTTCCCTTTTTATCCAGACTAATTTTACAGTGTAGCGCTCATCTACAATGACTGATGTGCACGAAAGGCAAAAGAAACAAACCTGTCTAAATTCCAGATATTTTTGGGAGTTACCAATCACCTGTAGGCATCCGGTTACCATGGTAACCATGCACAATATTATACCTTACAATGTATTCCATTGTATTGCTTTATTGCTCCATTGAGTTGCATCCGTCGTACTTTCAACACACATTTGACCTCAAAGCATAGGCAAATGTATATAGTTTTTAATAATATATGGACACAAATTTCCCTTAAAAATAAGATGAATACAGAAAGCAAAGCCAATATTCTATAGAAGCTCTTTCGAGTATTTACAGAGCGATGGTTATTCAAAACAATCCTGGAAAAGAGCAGAGGAAAGCAATTGATTGTTTATGTTCTTAAAGGAAGTTTATTCAAGAATACCGATAAATTCCTCTCTAAAGAAGGAATATACACGTGCGCTGGATTATCCATCAAAGAATTAAGCGTACTTTTGTGTTCGTTAGCTACTGTAAAAAAAAAAAAAAAAAAAAAAAAATATATATATATATATATACATATATACAGAAAAAAATGAAATATCATGATATGTAAATTTTATTCAAAACGTGCAGTAATGAATTAATGCTGAGGAGAGAATGAGGGAAAAATCTCGGGCGTCTTTTCCCTTTTTATCCAGACTAATTTTACAGTGTAGAGCTCATCTACAATGACTGATGTGCACGAAAGGCAAAAGAAGCAAACCTGGCTAAATTCCAGATATTTTTGGGAGTTACCAATCACCTGTAGGCATCCGGTTACCATGGTAACCATGCACAATATTATACCTTACAATGTATTCCATTGTATTGCTGACATCTCTAGCAACATGTACATATATAGTTTTAAGGCGTTTCGATGAATCCTTCGTGAAATAAATGCAAAAACTGTGATAATTTTGTCATTTTCAGTGTCCCAATAGCGACAAGCGTTACCAACCCTAGTCTTAATTTCTAGCTGTTTTTATTTCGACTTTATTTCTCTGAGTTACAGCTTGTGTATTGTGCAGAAGCCCGCTGTATTGCGCTAAGCCGAGTGAGGGTGCATGCTCAATGATTGCCACAAAAAACGGTTCGGGCGTCACAATCGCTGGGTATGCACTCTCACTTGGCTTGCTTCAACTCGGTGAAATAAAGACGAAATAAAAACGTCTGGAAACTACACTACACCGACCCCAGCTTAGCGTGAAAAGTTAGTTTGCAGGCAAAAACCGATGTTTGTCGCGGAAAAAGTCTTTGTACGCTAAGACTATAAAACGCACCACTGGCATTGGCGCCTGTAGCAGTGCTAGTGGTACGTGTAGTAGTCTTAGTGTGCGCAGACGCTTCCTCTAGGAGTATGGTCATGTCGCAACTAAAATGGCCTGTAAAATTTCATTGATACCACAATTTGATATCACATACTACCTAGGGGTGTTCCAGAGGGTCCAACCGACCACCCCATGCAGTCAAACCTTTTCTGCGGGGTGGGTTGAACAAAGTCATGTTTTCTGGGTCGCTGCGCCTGGACTATAAACGGGTAACGCCATTTGGCGTAATCACGGCATTCACGAGATCTTAGACAGCGCCACCTACTGGCAGCTGTTGCGAAGGCCGTGGGGAGAAACTCGCTCGCAATGATTTGAGCTAATTGAGCGGCCCGTGTATAGTCACAGAGGACATGGTGAATAAACCTTTTCTTTAAAGGCACGTGGTAGGAAAAGTACATGAATGAGTAAAATTTCCCAAATATATGATACAGTCATTAACTATTCAAAGTCTTTCATGTTCATATCCAGGTTAACCAACTTGTGTCATTTCAGTTCTGAAATATTCAAACCGTGCACCGGGTCCCTTAAAGGGACTGTACAGTACTGGTTGAGGTGGGGATTCATGTTTTGAACATTCTTAAGTGAGATCATGAGAAACCTCTTACGAAATATGAAAGAGCATGTAAATTTAAGAAGTATTCAACGTTTATTTGATGAAAATTGGTTTTCAAATGGCTGAGATATCCAAAAAAGTGATAATAATAAAAGGCGACATGCCACAACTTTATTAGGATCTCTTTGTTTCACCTTGTTTTTGGATATCTCAGCCATTTCAAAACCGATTTTCATCAAATAAACTTTTGATACCCCCTCAGAATTGCATGCTCTTTGGCATCTCATAGAGTGGTTTCTGAATATCTCGCAAAACATTAAAAGCTAAATCCTCACCTCGTCCAGAACTGTACACACCCTTTAAAGTAGATAATGTGTATTCATCATTCATATTTTTTATTGTTGTTTTTTTCGGAACATCTAACTTAAACCCTCCCATCCCATTATAACCTTTCATTAAGATGCTAGTGTTGATTTTGTGATCATTTTTTCCCCGCATTATGTTATTATCCTTGGTACGACGAAGTGATTGAGCTAAAAAAAAATTCCATTTCAAGGTGTGAGGCCATCATTACTTTTGAAACTCTCTTAATCCACACACGTACATGATTATGCCCTCACCCCCCGCGCTCTCTCGCGTGCACACACACACACACACACACATAATGAGATTTTGAGTGCAAATCCTGTCTGGTACTTGACTCATTAACAAGATATACCATCCCTCTCATGACCAGGTATTGAGCAACAAATTAGGTTATTCCTAAAATGTACCGATTCTATAGATGGTGTAATGATGACAGTGTCGGGGCTTGTTTGAGCAATCTGGGGAAATTCGACCAATCTTATGATCATTATATCACCCGATTATTACTATCTTACTCCTTTTTTTATATCGATCATTGTTATTCTAATGATAATGAACATTATCATTAGATGAGCATGATATCATGTATTATTTAATTTTGTTATATTTGATGTGTGGTTTTTCTTTCATCGAGAAATATGACATTAAATTAAAAATTGAATTGAATTGAATTGAAATTATCATTTTACTATTGTTGATATCTGGGGACGATGTTATTATGTTCGGGATTTTTATCGTGTTAAACGTTAAAGTTTAATTATATGGCGCAGATCTCCGGTTAAAAAGACACACAAAACCGCAAGGGCGATATTATCTGATGCGGTTGGAACCGGGGGTGAACACGGTGAGCAACCGGTGTCCACAGATATTTGGGATGCATGCGGTTGTTTAGATCCAGTTTCCATGGCGATCAAAGGGTATGACGTCACACTTTGTAGGGCCTACTGTTTTTAGTCTATATTATTGATATTATACACCTAAAACGATATACATCGAGAAAGATTGATCTTTCGAGACAGCGTAATTTGCAGTAATGTGAGGTAATTCAAAAGTTTCATATAAAATATTGTTGCAAGCTCTTCTCATCTACTAGAAATAATGTCGAATCGTCGCTTCAAGAGAGTTTATTTCCAGTTCTTTTTTTTAAACAAACATCATTACTCTGATGTAAATTCTTCTCATACATCCAGTCGAAGTACAAGATCAATTTAATTCTATGTTCTTGATTCAACGAATTATTGATCTTAAACATGACTACGTTTATGTTTTCAATACATTACTGAACGAGGAGTGGGACACGTGTGTGAATTTTGAGCCAGCGCGAAAGTCTCAAATAGCGGGGATTTCCCCTAGAAACAGTGGATCACATGACCCTGATGACGTCAGGCTGTGTTGCACCAGGCACGTGTCAATGCGCAGAGGGTGTTCAATTCTGCTGCAACTGCGCATAACAGCAAGGGAAAGCTCACTGCTCTCAGTGAGTACACTGAACTCTTTCTATGGTCATGAGCTCGGTTAAACACACACACACACACACCGTTCGTTTTATGAGGCGAAGAAAATACACTCCGCTTATTCAAATCGGCTGTACACGGAACCGATGCAGACACACACAGAGCTTGAAGAGATCTGAGGCCTCACAGCAGACGATTCCTCACCATACCCTTGTTTCGTCTTTTCTCCACGACGCAGCGCGCGAGCGAGCAAGCTCGCGCAAACAAGGAGCACAGCTGATTTCGTCGTTGTACAACAGAAGCCTGCTGCCTGCCGCACACACAGTCCGTGACAAAAGGCCATGCGCAGATAGCCAGGAGGTACATCTCGCATTGGAAAAATATGGACATCATGCAATTTTGAGCTGACGATCGTGCACAAGAACTTGCCATTTGCTCAGGACTGTAGATTAAATGTTACGGAATAATCATCGGCTAGTCAATGTGGGTAAAAATGGCGGAATCTGCAGCCAGCAAAACTTGCTTTGTCGCACGGACATACGTCATGGTATTGCTCGCAGGTAAGGATGACGTCTTTGTTATTGTTATTTCCTGTAGACGAAATGGAAGATGCTGCGTTGTATAGACTCTCGCCCTTTGTTTACCTTGATCTCTGTAATTAAAATTTCCCTCCTGCAAATCCAGCACCCTTCCAGGTGTAACTGTAAAATGGCAATCGCCAGGAAAATTGCTTGCGTCGCTTGATTGCCGTCCATCCTTTTATCCATCTCTTCGTACTGTCTCCACTATGTAATTAACGCATCCATTGTGACGCAGGGTAGGAGAACCCCTTTGTGTGTGTTCGTCGGTCCTTCTAAACGGCATTATTTGTACCGTTAGAGGTGGTTTATCATTATGTGGACAAAGGAGAGAAAAGATTTTGGTCAGCAGACAGTTTATTGTTTTGGGTTTTTTTTTGTGTGTGTGTGTGTGTTTGTGTGTTCATCCATAATTACCAACCTTTACAAAGGGTGCATTAATTAAGGTCACTGCATGACAACGTTCATGTTGTGTGTGCGCGTGTGTGTATCGAGCAAACTGTGAAACACAGAATACATAGCTCACATGCCACCATTGGCCATGGATCGCAAGGACGTTAATTACCCTATAAACGTGTATAACACGCTCATCTAACTCGGTTGATTTATGGCACATGTTAATTTATGCCTGGATCACGAGATTGCCAAAAAAAAAAAATGTTACGTGGTTCGAGATGGATAGACCATTGTTTCATAATCTGCCAATACTGCACTATAGAGCATATAGTTTTGATATTGCACAGAGTTAGTGCTTTTTTTACTCTATGCTTTACGCTGGCGTGTGCACATCTATGCACAGTTCGCCAAACAAAGCGAAAGCACAGATACTGTACGATGAGTGTCGTGTAACATTATTTTGTACAGAGCAGCCACTGAATTCGACCAAAAGTGAAAGCAATAGTTGTTTGTTTGTCTGTCAAGGAGTTATTATAACTCCATGGTCTGTCTGCCTGTTTTGTAGCTCCATGGTTTGAGGGCATGTGTGATTGTTTGCATTCGTATGGCTGTGTTTTTATGTGTATCCCGGGATGTGTATGATTTCACAATATTGCTTGGCTCGTTGATTCCATAATGAAATATTCCATTGGTTTTTTCCCCCGCAAGGGGCAAATGCACATGTTTTGATATCAACGCAACAAATGTGTGTGTGATTTTTTTAACGTGTGCTCGCCTCTAATTGCATTGTCTTGTAGGCTGAAAGTGTAGCTCGATCATCAACGTTTGGTCCGACATTGTTAGAATGAAGACATGATTAGTGCTTCGTCCACAATAGGATATATTCGCCGGTATGATTATTGTGCTGAATGACCCTGATTAGCTGTGGTATAGCTGGAAGGGTAATTGTCAATGCACAGTTCAGCAAATACATACGTAGTCATGACACATATCATAACAAGGTATTGTTGCGCTCTTTTTTTTTTTTTATTGTGAACCACACCAATTGTGTCAGCTATACAAGCCCGCGGCGATATGGATATAATTGCTTAATCTCATTACACAGCACCCTTCTATATATCTACATTATATTATTAGGGCATCAAAATCACAAAGGGGGATTCCCCCAACCATGGGCAGTGCATTGTGGGAATTGTTGTAGGTGTTGAAACATGATTACAGGATAAGGAATAACTTGGCGCGATACTCTATCTGTACAGACATCCTGAGTTGTGGACTGTGAGAAGTGGTAATATCTTTGCTTCTGATGAATGACAATTTTTGGTCATCTCGTTCCTTCTAAGATACAGTGGGAGTTAGGAGGATTTTTTTTTGTTCAGCAAAGCGTCCACATGGTGTACAAGCTCATTCATATTTTGTTGTGGGCCTATCACACACATGTTTTTACGTCACACAATTACATAACATTGTCAGACGATGTTTCTCGCAAAGCAATTTTCCCGAACTTTCCCGTTTATGTAAGAAAGGGAATTAGTGTCCTTGTAGCTGTCCAATTTATATGGCGCTTGACCTAAATAGTGAAGTTTACGTTTTTCCTTAG